>NW_005368420.1:765719-834475 GCF_000412655.1 Myotis brandtii | reverse complement strand
TGGGGGGTGGGGAAGGGGGGCTGGGGTGGGAGAAGATCCTGAATTCTGCTTGATCATCAAAGGGGAGGCTAGTTGTGTATGTGCGCCATGGTTCAGACACTCATTTCTAAAAGTCCACTTCAGACCAGTTCTGGTTTATGTGGATGAGAGTTTTTTCTGTGTCTTCAAAATACAGTGCTGTGAGCTTTATTATTTTAAATGTGTTTATTTTTAAAGACTTGTCAATTCTGTCACTGGCCCACTTGCCTTTGTTGATGTTCAGATATACTATCTTTTCGGGTGGAAGAGAGAGGTTGCTTTTTAATGCCTTTGCTTAATACAGTAAAACTTGGCAATATTCTGTCGGTCTCAACGATTTTATTTTTCTTTTTTGGTGAGATTTTTACTGCCCTGTGAAATCTAAAACTGTTAGAATCACTGGTCTAGTGGAGTGTTTTCTGAGCTCTGTTTATCTAAATATAAGATTAATATCAGCCAACGTTTATTGAACACGTGGTACTGTGCTTGATGCTTTTCACATTTGTAGCATTTAAAACAAGTTCCCTGAACATCTCCCAGCTAGTGGGGAAGTGGAGTAGAAGCCCTGTAAAGACCAGGCCATTACAGATTTGCCTTTATAATCCACCAAGGAGATAATTCACACTTGAATTATTAGAATAGACTGATTTATTTATTAGTCCCTGCTTGTATCACCTAACAGACACATTAATGTGTTTGTTACATGAGATAATGTATACAGGAGCTTACTATGGTGCCTGGTACATGTAAGCACTCAATAAATGGTAGTTATGATCATTATTGTTGTTGGTAGTGAGCTTACCATAGGAACAAGAATTTAGGGTTGAAGGACTGAGCACATTTAGGCAAAGTTGAGAAGAATATGGACATCAGTCATACTGTCTGCTCCTCTAGGGCTGAGCAGGAAAGACACCAAGATCTGGGCTTGCGTGGGGCCAGGGATGGGGCCCTGCTGATATTTCCCGGCCTGATCTCGCCTCTGCTCTGTCTGAATTGTGGACACAGCACCCACCAGCAGTCAGGGAGTTTAGGGTGAAGGGAGCCAGTGTAGTCACATCAGGCAGTTGAACTTATCCTGCTCTGAGATTTCCTTTAAGATCCTGGATTGGATGTTTTAAATGAGGAATTCAAGTCCATCCCCCCACCAGGAACATTGGTTGCTGTGGTGCTGAGAGGGACAGTGTCCCAGATATAAGAACATAGTGTCAAATACATAATAATCCAAAACTTGGTGATGTCAACTCAAGCCCCAATTCTGATAGTCCAATAGCAGTGTGAAAATCACATCTTTGTCTTCAGAATAGACGAGAAAAACTAAGAACAACTGTGAGCACTCTGCCAGAACTCAATTGACCATGACACCAGTTTCTTCTTTCCTACCAAGTGAGGTTCTGTACCACCTGGTTGGTGTTTGTCTACTTTTTATTAGCCCTATTGCTGCAAATACAGATATCTTCCCAATCATTTGGTTTTAGGGTTGTGATCGATTATAATTTCTTTATTGGTGACTGATTATTTTTAAATGATGATAAACCAAAAATTTTCATTTTTTTTCTTCTTTCACCTTGACAGACTGTCAGAAACTGTTTCTGTTTCTCTCTCCCATGACACCTTATTCCTCATCTGGCTCAAAATTCCATGGGGCTTTTGCACCCTAACCGGGGGTGGGGGTGGTGGGCACCTTTAAGGTGGTATACCCACTACTCTGGCACAGAATTTATTTCAGCACCTTGGAGAGCACCACACATCGCTATTCCCATGTCACTATTTTTTAAATCCTAACTTTATACTTAGACCTCTTCCCTTCTAGTCTCATGATTCTCCAAAGAGGTTAAACATTTCTAAAAAAAATAGAAATTCCCTCCCCGATTTCTCCCAAAGGCTCCATAGGCAGAGTCACTTATCCTGGGGTTGGGGTGGGCTTTCCAGCCTCTGATGGATATAAGGTTTATGGTGCTATGGTGAACTGCTATTGAGCAGATTTACCGACTCTCAGACATGATATAAGACAATTACCATGCATTTCGTCTCTTAGAGGGAAAAGGATTTGCAGCGGGTTAATAGTACTTTTATTTCATTATCTAATGGTAAAAGTGTTTCATTGTGTGTGCAAGATGAATGCGTATTAGATTTGACAAATGGGGTCTTTCAACACGGTGCTGGGCCTCATCATAAGAGTTCACCCTAGAAATACACTCTCGCATCTGCGTGTGTGTTTTTAATAAATCTGATTGCAGAAATTTATTGCATCACCGGATTTAGGAAATTATAGGGCTTGATTGCTGCAAAAATAATCGGGTGATACAGAAATGCTCCTCGAGTTATGGTCCAGGAGAAAAAAAACCATCTTGGGATGGTACAAGAACGCAGCAGACCACATAAACAGAGTGTTTCTTGAATTATGCAAATGAAATTCATGACAACTCGTGGTGAATTGTACACCCCTTGTGAAACTGCCACTGTTAAAGTGAAGAAAGCTACAGAGGGGTGATCAAATATACATGTACAACCAGCAGACATTATCTGTTACGTGTGTTAGCTGGAGCATCCACCACTCCATCTTTCACTCTCTTTTTCCCCCTCGATGGTATGTCTTGTGAAAACCTGGCCTGCTGCCTTCATTGCACATAAGCAAGGCTCCTTCTAATCCATTTCTTCTGAATCCAGGAGTCTTCGATGAAATATTTCTTACACTTGAAGTGAACCTTAAATGACTTACTGCAGGATACACAAAAGGTCAGCTTGCTTCTTATTGGCACCTTCATTTTTCCAAAATCTACTGAAATTAAAAAGCCATCTATATCTTAAAAGGAGTATTTATGAACCCTTAAGTGTAAGTAAGTCATAGTTGGAACAGTTCCCACCTCTGATATATGAAAGCTGTCGACAGCACTTTCTTACACTATAATATGCCCATACAATATGCCGCACTTTACTATTTTGACACGGTTTGGAGATGTTTTCTACAGTTACTGACAAGCTTATGCCATCACTCGTTTGGAAATTTAAGAGGTGGGGCAGAGGGGTGAGAGAGAGATGAAAAAAAAAAAACTTTATAGGAGATTATTGATCCGGCCCAACTTCCAACCAGCAAAGAAAAGCTGTCCTGGATTTTTTTATTGCATCCCCAGTTTTGTAAATTATTCATTTGTGCCAGGAGTCAATATCCTGTCTTTTCTCAACTTTATAAGTTAAGAAAACTGTTCATAATGCTGTTTTGTATGATAATTAAAAAGGAAAAGGAGGGGAAAAATCTTTTTCTTTTCTCTCTCTCTTTTTTTATTGTTCCAGAAGGAGCTTAATTCCGTCGCTTCTGAGCTGTCTGCACGGCAGGAGGAGAGTGAACATTCTCATAAACATTTAATTGAACTCCGCCGGGAATTTAAGAAAAATGTACCTGAGGTACAGTATATTTGCTGTTATAGAATTAACTCAGTAGGAATGCATATTTTTCTTTGTTCAAACTATATTTTGAAAACTGTAGACATAAGTGACTAACAAGAAAAGAAGCTAATTAGCCCCAAAGAAAAATTACAGCCTTTTGGGGTTTCTCGATATAGTGGTGCTCAGCGCTGCTGTCTAAAGTAAGGGCAGGACGCTTCACTGAAGTCATTGTTTTTGAGGGCTCTATAAAACATCCATTTTCTCTCCACATTCATATCTAAGTCAGATGCTTGGCCTTGATGGCAAAAGCAATTTGTCTAGAGTTCTTGATTTTATTTTACTTTTCCATTGGCGTTTAAGAGATGACAGCTACAGCCACCCCTCCTGTCCTTCCCTCCATCTCTGAAACTGCCTATACACATGCCTCATTTTCCCCCTCCACCCCTCCCTTACAGCTCCAGCTACCAGCTTTGTCTTTCCCAGCTGCCATGAGGGTGGTCCAGGTAATGACCAGCCCCAAGCAATGTTAGGGCCCCCTAGGAGAAGAGACTTGAAAGGACTTGCTTCCATTCTTTACAGGGGCAAATGTGTGAATTTCTTTCCCTCTTCTATTAGGCCCCCTGTTGCTTCTCGGTTGTTAGTTTTTTTGTGTGTGTTTTTTAATGATAAAGTAAACACAAATAGGAAAAATAAAGCCTTCTGACTCCATATAATGTTGGTAGTTGTGTGGCACCTCAGAGCCATTATGGGAAACAGAGACTCCGACCACCCCCAAACCCAATTGTGCTTCTCTGGTCAGTGGAGCTTAGTTGAGCTGTCTCTCCAATCCTGCTCAGGTGGCCTAGATCTTGGAGGAGGATGGAGCAGGATCCAGCATTCTGGAGGTATCAGACCTGGAGATGTTAATTCTGCTCTACCAAAAATGAGCACCACAAATCCTATTCCCATGGTGGAAACTTCCAAGGGCCCTGTTGCCACCTGGGCAGAGGGGGCAGTCTCTTAGCTGTGAGATCCTCCTCACACAAGTCATGAATATCTTTGGTTCTTTAAGGCAAGAAAGGGAAGTAGGATCTACTAGAACTTGACCATGGAGCAAGTTGGGAAAGAATCTTAGATTTGAGAGCTGAAGGAAGGTGCACTTAGAGACGGGCCAGGAACTTCAGATCTGTTTCCCATGTCGTGGCTTCACAAAGGCCAAATCAGATCCTTGGCATAGGTATTCTTCTGCCCATCTCTTTCTTTCTTGGTTTGACTCCAGGAACTAAGAATGGTAATACTGATCCACTCTCCCTTCCTTCTTAGAACAAAGAATATCTTGGTCTTTAAGCTAATTTTTTTCTGCCTTAGAAGGAGTCCCAGAAGCCTTGCCTCTGGCTGTCCAGTCTCTGGGAAGCAGAAACGAAAGGGCCCCAGATCTTCACAGCCTTCCATCTCATCTCCCTTCCCCAGGCCCAGGTGAGGAGGGAAATCCAGGCCAGGTTTTAAGCCTCAAGTTTGGCTTACATAATTTTAAGACTGCATAGTTATGCAATTATGTAATTAGGAGGAATAAGTTTCCATTTCTATTATAGTCATGCCTTTGAAATTTTTCATTTTTGGAACTAGTCTCTCCTAATGGAGAGAGTCATGCCAAGGCTTTATTTAAGAACATCATCTGGCTGGTGCCCAGCTCAAGTCCCGCTGGTGCCTTTGCTCATTTCCCCCAAGGGTTAAGCAGGCAGGACATTGGCCCAAAGTCCTGCCAGCCACCTTCCCTTGGAGCCTCAGACTGGAATCCCCTAAACTCACTTGAGTGTGGGGTTGTGAAAAGAACCTCTTTGGGGAATCTGTTGACCTGATCAGATTCCAGCCCACCACTCAGTCCTGCAGGCCCTTGAGGGAGCCAGCCCACTTGGGGCCTCAGTCTCCCTTTCTGTAAATTCAGGGGACTGGAGAGTTGGTTCCTCTAGTCCCCTTCAGGCACTGGAATTTCCTGAACCTGAACTGGAATTTTCCTGCCCAACTGTTTTATTTGGTTTATAAGGTCTTTTACATTTTACAGTAAGGTTTCAATGTTTAGCATATAAGGAAATTTTAACCAAAAACCTGGATTTCCTGCATCTTTGAGACTAGATCTGGCCACATGGAGGCTCCATGCCCACGTGACAGTCACCACACAGAGCTGAACAGCTTCCACCCCATTAGACTTGCGTTCCCTCCAGAGGTTGGCCATGGAGCCACCCAACCTGCTGTCCACGTGTACACTTCCCCCAGCCTCTGAGGATGCTTCAGTTCACAGCCTTTGACCTACATTTCCTTCTCCATTGCACAGCCTGTGTGCCTGTGATTTCTTGTGATCCATAGGTTCAGTTCACTTCCTGTGTCCCTTCTGCAGATCACCAACATACAGCTGTGTACCAGCAGCTCTGAGAAGCCCTAGGGGACACATCAGTCAGTGAGGAGGGCCACCCAGGACCCAGAAGTGGGATTTTTTCCAGGGCAGAAGCAATACAACCTTATCCTTTACCTAAATATAGGAATTCTTCTGCCCATCTTTCTTTCCTTCTCTCTGCTGCCCCTTCCCTCCCCATGCTCTCAAGCAACCCCAATTCCTCTTTCCATCTGGGTTTCTTGTGGGCCATGGCTGACAGTGGTCAGGTGAGTCACTAGTGGGTCTCAGAGGAAACTGGAGCATTTAGGGTTGGGATCTTGGGACACTTGGTTTTAAAAGCCTCTCTCTTGCATGCTGGGGAGAACTCATGGGAGTCCACCAGGGAAGCCCATGGGGCTAGAACCTCAAGGTTACTTGTGAAAAGCAGGAGATTAGGGTCCAGAAAGGAGGCTCCCTTCTGAAGACATCCTAGTGCCATAGAGGTCATCAGACCTTTATAGAGCTCTTTCTGTGAGCTGGACACTGTGAACGGAGACCCAACCAAACCGCCAGAAACTGCACATTCTGGTGAGGAAGGAGAGAGAAATACAGATGTTGCTAAAATGCTGAGTGGGGAAGCAGAGATGGTGGTCTGAAGCAGACAGCCCCTGAAGGATGGAAGATTTTCATGAAGGGACTTTGGTGACATGACCCTGGGTGTGGAGAATTGGGGTTACCTGTCCAGTCCCCACTCCAAAGAATATTTCATGATGGACCCCCAGTTGCACAGGTACTTTGCATTAAAGAGTATTCCATGATCAAATCCATTTGGGAAATGCTACTTCCTCTGTCCCTCTTCCAGAAATTCCCAATGTGCATTATATTAAAGGCTCCAAAAAGTCCTGCAGGGAAGAAACTTGATCTGGACTTGATGTGTCCCCGTGTGTGTGTGTGTGTGTGTGTGTGTGTGTGTGTGTGTGTAGGTGTATATATGAGGAACCCTTACAAAATTCCATTGAGTGCAGGTGCTGAGGTATGGGACAACAGTGAGCTGCATTCAGGGGCCATGGGGTCCCACCTGGCACTGTGGTGAACTCTTCACTGATCTCTTTTTCAGGAAATCAGAGAGATGGTGGCTCCTGTATTAAAAAGCTTCCAAGCTGAGGTAAGACCCAAGGCCCATGGCATATCCCAAACCCAGTTCCCTCCCCTCTGTCCCACCTGGAGTTGCCAGAGGAGGCCAGCAGCCTCTGGAAGTTTTGGAAGAACTTCTCTACCCCATTCCCTCTAGATCAGTCAATGGTGTTGTGATAAGAGTGGGTTCTCTGTTGAGTTTGATGTGATTCCAGTGTCAATGCCAAGAAATCCCCCTCTTCCTAGACGTTGCCTAGCCTTACACGGGCTCTGCTACATGTAATATCCGTGACCTTGAACAAACCACCTCATCTTCCAGGCTGGTTTCTCATTTTTGGAGGTTTGTACGCAGTCACCTTTGCTCTCCCCTGGCACTCTGCTCTGCTTTGATTCTCTAAGGCAGTCTTGCAGATAAGTCCAAATACTTACCAGCCTGTCCTGAAATCCTCTCTACCATCCCACCCTCTGAGAATTAAGTCAGCATTGTTCACATTCTTTCCTGCCCACCCATCAGGCCCTAGTTCCTTTGGCAGCAGCTAAGCATCCTCAGCCAGTTCCTCTTGCCTTCCTGGAGCCCTGGGATGGGGCTGGACCTCCCCCATTTCTCCTCTTAGCTTGACTTTGTGACCAGGACTCTGAAAATGTCCACTTGTCTGGCTGACCCAGGAGGTAGGCTAGGAAAATAATGAAATTACACCGAGGCAGGGGAGGCCATTTCTCACATGTTCCATCTTCTCGGGCTCTTCTCAGTCTTCCCTGAATTCAAGCAGGACCCTGGAGGGATTGGCCCTTCTCCAAGCTCGCCCGCAGAGATGCGTGTGTGTGTGTGTGTGTGTGTGTGTGTGTGTGTGTGTGTGTGTGTGTGTGTTTAATATATTTTTTATTGATTTCAGAGAGGAAGATAGAGGGAGAAAGAGATAGAAACATCAATGATGAGAGAGAATCATTGATTGGCTGCCCCACACTGGGGATCGAGCCCGCAGCCCAGGCATATGCCCTTGACTGGAATCGAACCTGGGACCCTTCAGTCCCCAGACCGATGCTTTATCCAGCCGGCTAGGGCCAGAGATGCGTGTTAAGTCTGCCGTCCGCCAAGTGCCACATTACTTTAAATCTGTCTCTTTGGACCTGCATAAGCTCATGAGGCAATATTAAAGTAAACAATAACTGGATTTACACAAATGTCTCTGATTTCCATATTTTTCATCCCTTCATTTTATTACTGAGTTGACTGATGTGCTTATTTATTTATAGGGCTATTCAGTATTGATTCATTTGGTTTGAGGTGCCTGAGCTGGAAGGGGAAAAAAACAACAGCAACAAAAATAGAAAGAAGACTAATAATGTTGGGAATGTGTTGTCGTGGCTTTGTGTTTTTTAAGAAAGAGGTCCCCATCTGCCAACTCCTGGTTCCATGAGGGGCACTCAGCACACAAGCCTCTCAGGCAGCTGATCCCTCTGCTCAGCCCGAAGACAGGCACTGAGCTTTGTGTATAGAGCACCACTTTTTCGGCTGTTCCGTTGCTTGGGTTGGAGCTTCTCTGAGCCACTTAGAGCCTCAGTTTCCCTGTCTGTTTTGGGGATAAAGATATGATAGATTTTTTTCATGTTGTTTTGAGAATGACTGAGATATAATGCAGGGGAAGGTTTTGATGTAATGGCTACCACATAGAGAGCTGCCAGGGAGTGAAGAGCACAGATCCAGAGTTAACCTGGGTTTGAATCCTGCCTCTGCCAGTTACTAGCTGTTTGATTTGTGCAACTTACTTGATCTCTCTGTGCCTCTGTTTCAAAATCTGAAAAATTAGGTAATAATTATACCTACTTCATAAGGTTGTGATTGAGGAAGAACAAAGTTAATACCCATGGAGTGCTTCGAACATTTCCTTGAGTAGTAGAAGTCTTGGTTGTTTTATTATTCCTATTATCAGTGACCTCCATTATAGCTTTACTAGTATTTAACCTTCATTATACCAGGGCTGGAATCTGCCTCTTTCTTAGGTGCTCAAGGCTTTTTATCCAAAAGAGGGAACCTTTCTGTCTCGGTAGGAAATAGGCATGACTTATGTCATCTTTTCAATAGGAAAAAGAGTTAAACAGGTTTGGTTTGTGATCCAGAGAAGATCCAAGTGCAGGGCGGGTGGGAAGCACATGCCAATAGGACTGGCTTACACCTCAGCCCTGCTATTTACACTAACTGTGTGGCCTGGGGGGAGTTTCTTAACCTCTCTGGGCTACAGCTTTCCTTCTTTAGCAAATGTGGCTAACAGTAAGGATTTAAAGAACTAAGTAAAAGTGGTTGACAGGTGTCTGGCACACAGTTGGTACTCAATAATTGTTGGGGGAGACAAAGTCTTAGTGGGGCCAAAAGGAGAGGCAAAACTGAATAGACACTGTTGTAATAGCTAGGGATCTTCAAATAAATTCATTAATTTTCTTAAGATGGCTTTTCATTGTCCCTTTAATGTACCCAAAAGACTACGTTTCCCTGGAGTTTTATTCCCGAAACCCCTGCTTTCCTCATGATTTATTGACTAATCCATTGCGGCAGCCATGTCCCTCCCCAGGCCTCAGGAGAGACCGCCAAAGAAAGGTGTTAATAAAAAGCATCTTCTTCATCCAGAACAAACTATATACACACACAGGCCGTTCATAATCCAAATTTGATTTTCATTTTAATTTTTTTAATGAGGGTTCATCCTTTATGCCTCTTCCCTCTCACGATCCACCAGGCTCTGGGTTTAGAGCAGAGGATTCCCCAGTGGGCATTAATCACCTCCCAGGAATATTCCCCAAGGCAAACACCTTCCCTGGTCACATAAACTAGCCCATAAAACGCCAGGGCTGAATATCATACCGTCATTCCTTCTTCCCCACTGCCAGCCTCTTGTTGAAATATAACATGTTCAAGTCCATCCCTTAATTTCACTCTGCTGGCCGTGGTGTATACAGAATCTGGGTATCCTCTTTATCTTTTCATTCTATATATGTGAGTGCAGTCTTTTTTCTTTCTTTTTTTTTTTCTTCTAGTCTATGTGTGTGTGCTGGTGGGAGGGAGGCGGAGAGGACGTGAATTTGCCCTGCTGTGAATCAAGGAAGCTTTTCCTTTCCGCCTTGATTGCTTAAAGGCCAGCCTTGATTCCCCCTGCTCAGGAAACAAAGACAGCCAGAGAAGGTGGCTTAATGGAGACAGCTTGAAATGGCCAAAGTTTGAATATCCTTGCTCGCAGAGAAAAGAGCAAGACGAAAGCCCCGCTAATTACAAAAGTTGCTTTATGAAAGATAATTCAAAGCAATAATTTAGCAAACATAATCAAGTCGCACAGATGGGGTTGTTGATGGATGGATTGCAACATGCAATTAGCAGTTCTCGCAGTTACATATCATTAACCCTCCGAGCACAAAAATTATTTTCTCATTATTAGTTGAAAAGGTAAAATTAAGCTGACTAGACAGTAAAGGAACAAACTACAATTAATTACCTTCATTTATTACAGTCATTATTTTAAACTTATTTTTACTTGGAGAGAGAGATGAAAACATCTAAATTAAAAGTTTTGTTATGCTAAACCAGAGGTGAAACTTTTCTAAAGAGTGTGTGCAATGGCCCAGCCAGGAACATGGCAGGGCCACTGCTAGATTTTTTCCTGCTTCCTTCTTTTTGTATCATGAAGGCGGCGTGGTTTTCATAATAGCAAACCCTTTGGGTTGAGTTGGAACAGACACATTCACCTGGGCCTGATGGAAATAGCAGTTTGGTAACCAAGGGGGCTGACAGGGCCTCTGACCCCAGGGGAGGCAGGAGAGCATGGTGGTCAGACACCAGTGTCTGAGTCCCACCCTAACAATGCGTGAGGATCTGAGAGGAATTAATCTGGCAAAGAGACAGTGAGTGCAAGGAGAGATTCTAGGCAGGGAGTGGGAAAGCTCTCCCTGACCACCCCCAAAGCCCTGGTCAGGCTTGAACGCCCCCCACACCCCCCATGGTACATAGCATTAGTCATCTTTATGCATTTGTCAGGGCCTTGGGGCCACTTTAAGTGCACTCTGGCTGAAACTCTGAATGAGGTGGGAACCACTGGAGACTTTAGAGCAGAGGAGGGACAATGAACTCAGACTCAGTTTATAACAGAATCCTTCTGGTTGCTAATCAGATGGCATGGGGGGAAGAGGGAATCTGACTTTTCAAAGATGACTGAGAGGAGACTATACCCCTTACACCTCCTACTTAAACCTCCACTCCCACACCCAAGCCTCTCTCTGTTCACTGCCCACATTCAATATCCAGAGCCTGAAGTCATCAACTGCCTTCCCCCGACCATCTTTCCTAGCCCCAGTCACTGAGGACTCCCTGCTTTTCCCTCCCAGGCAGTTGTGGTTGAGAAAGGGAGTCCTAACCTAGAACAAGATCCTCAAAGGGTCAGTTCGTGTCCATGCAATTGAGCTGCCTGAGAAGGGCATGGAGGGCATCCGCACAGCCCAGATTACCTAAGACGGGCATGTCCCTCCCTACCCGGTCCCTGAGTGCCCCACCTAGCCATGCATGCCATGTCCTAATTTGGTCTCTGTGTCCCCTCCTGTTCTGCATCTGCCTGCAGGATCCCTGCCTGCCCTTCCTTTTGAGCTGCAATTTAATTACAGGGCCTTTTTTTTGCCTTTTTAACATTATTTGCTTTTTGATGTCATAATTCTCTTGCTCCCCAAACTACCTTTTCTCTGGTGCTCCCAGCACTGGTATGACCATTCCTTTGTAATGGCCACAAGGCCACAATAGACGTTAGACATGTGCAGTCCTGGCAGCCTGCAAGCGGGGGAGCAGTGACCTCACTGACCAACAGGACCCGCCTGGGAAGATGAGCAGTGGGGGTAAATATGGGGTCTGAAGCCATTTTGGCATAGGCTTGCATCCTAGCTCATCCACTTCCCAGTTGTGTGACCCTGGGCAAGACCCTCTGGGTCTCAGTTTCCTTGGCTTCCCCCCACTCTTTCTTTTTTCTTTTTTTTTTTTTGAAGTTTAATTGACATGCAACATTATATTAGTTTCAGGTTATACAACATAATGATTCAATATTTATATATATTTCAAGATGATCACCACAGTAAGCCTAGTTAACATCCTTGTCAACTAAAGCCAATGGACATAAGACACTGGGGGGTAAGGGAGGCCAGGGGATTGTCAAGGGCAGGGGTGGGGGAGGGGGGGAAGGACACATATGTAATACCCTTTGTAATACTTTTAGCAATAAAAAGAATACTAAAAAAAAAACAAGTAAAAAACATCCTTGTCAACTTCTAAATGGAGATGTTAATAGTATCCACCTCGTAGGGTTGGTGTGAGACTTAAATGAGTCAATATGGAAAAATCTCAAGAACAGAGCCCAGTGTGCAGTGAGCACTCCTTGAACTTCAGGTGGCATTCCTAGCAGGCAAGGTGAGGCTTGCCTTATCACATTGATTTCCTCCCAAGAGCCCCATGAGGAGGCTTCTGCTCTCATCCATTCCTCAGCCAGCCATATTTATGGAGCATTTAGCCATGCCTCTTATGCATCACCACCTCTCAGCAGCTTGGTGAGGGAGGTGCTGCTGGTATCTTACAGGTGAGAAACCAGGGCTTAGAGAGGTAAAGTCGCTTGCCTAAGCTCCCACTGCTCTTCAGCAGAGGAGATGGTGGAGGAACCTCCGCTTGGAGGGCTGACTTGAGGGACCTGGGGGGTGCAGGAGGAGCTGAGGACGTAGATTCTAGATTGAGAGGCCTAAATTGGACACTTGAAGGTGGTTAGGATTGAGGAAGACTTCATTGCTCCGCCAGACCCATGCTTTTGAGATGTGTCTTTGCTGAGCTTTATCAGAATCTTCCAGGGAAGCCCAATGCATACAGAGAGCTTGGATTCGAACCCCAGGTCTGCACACCTAGCCCAGGCCTTGGCGTATATAGTAAATGCTCAGTAAATAGGGTTTTGTTTGCAGCTTAAGTCATATGCAGTGAGAAGGACTTCTGTCCCTCCTTACTGCCTCTGGCTAACCCTTGTGCACACACACTCCTTACACAACTTTTTTGATAAATTAATGTTGATAGTACAGGTCTCCTTGGCTCCCATAACTGAGTCTTGCCCCTCTGGCTTTACCTTGCCCAGCTTGGGGTAAAACTTATAATGAGCTGAACATCCTTCTGAATTTAATATTAAGAACCCACCAAAGCATCATTGAACCTGTCATGCCATATTACAACCAAATTAAGAAGCAGCAGCAGTCCTCTTTCATTCAGTATCATATGCCTTATAAAGTAAATTATTAATGCTTTTCCCTCAGTTAAGCAGTTATTTGCAGTTGTTCTGGGTATTTCTCATTAGAAATAACATCATCTAAAGAACGATATTGATTGATTTTTTTAATCTTGGAATCATGGACGTGAAGCACATATTTATATGACATTCCCTTTAACTAGAATTCTCATGCTTTATTTTTATATTATTGATCTTTTTGACACGAATTGCTTTTTGGCCTTGTGCGAACGTTGTAAGCTTTCTGCCTGCAGAGGAATGGGCCAAGCTGGGAAGAGTGATCGTTCCAGCAGTGTGGCGGTAACATTCCTGCACATTTAACAACAATTAGTCTATGCTGACGCCATGGTCGGCTTTCGAGTATGAAAATTTACAAGCCTTTTAATGGACTGCATTATGGAAGGCCATGTGGGGCCAGTCGGTGGGGAGATGAGGCTGCAGGGAGCACATCCATCCCGTGCCACTGTCAGCCAAGCGTCTTTTATCACTTATGTCTGTCTGGGGGGCAAGAGGGGGACAAAAGCTAGTGCAGCAGCCATGCCTGTGTCAGGGGACATGTGGCCATTCACACAGTCACTCATGCATTCATTCATTCATAGATGTTTATTGAGCACCTACTATGTGCCAGGTGGCAGGGCTAAGGTGATAAACATTATTAATGTGTTTGAGACAATAGTTGAGTACCTACTGTGTGCCAGGAACTATGCTAAGCATTAAATGTAAGAGGGTGAACACACTCACTCTTCGGGCACCTATGGGAGAGTGGAAATGACATAAGTCTTGAGTCACACAGACCTTGGTTCATATCCCAGTTCTGTCCTTTGCCAGGATTTTCAGGAAGCCGGGTTTCCCTGGATGTAGAATGGGGATGGTAACAATCCCTATTCCCTGCAAGGATTCACACAGGTAAAGAGCTTGATGTTGTGTGAGCCTCCCAGAGATGGGGCTGTAGGATCATGACTATTTAGCGTTGTCATCCCTTCCCTTCCAACCAGCTCCCCTAGAACATACATGCATCCCCTGCCTCCCTTCTCAGTTCCACTGAGACCTTCACTCTGCAGCAGACATTTATTTGGCAACTGCTATATACCAGGACGAGTGTCAGTCTCCAGGGATGTGGCAGTGAGCAGCCCCAGATACTGTTCCTGTAATCATGGCACTCACAGCCTAGTGGACACACACACCCCTCCATGACAATGACAGTCACAGTTATGATTTAGTTTCAGTGGCAAGGTTGTGGGATGAGAGAGATTAAGCCAGCCCACATAATTCAGAAACTATTTCTTGAGCCCCTACTATGTGCAGACCCTGTGCAGGGCCCTGAGGATGCAGCAGGGAGCAGGACAGACATGGCCCTGTCCCTGAGAAGCCCACAGTACACCGAGGGACAGGCACATAAATTTGAAAGGCATTATAGTGCAGTGGTTAGGAGCACAGTTCTGAAGCCAGACTGCCTGGGTCCAAAATCCCAGCTTTGCTACTGAGGCAAGTTATTTTTCTCTGTGTGCCTTGATTTGTTTCCGTGTAAAATGGGACTCATAATAGCCCTTACCTTATAAGGTGAATGTGAGGATTAAATGCAATAATAGAGCTAAGAGCTTAAAATAATGTCTGATGCAAAGAAAGATCAGTGTCAGAGGCTATGATTATACTGATCATTATGATTATGAAGTTATCCCACGGTATTTTTAAGTATGGATGTGCTGAATGCTGTCAAGGCAAATGCAGTTGTACCCAGAAAGACCCTATTCTTGCCTTCCCTTTGAGCTAGATCAGAGGCAGAAGGCTAGACTTTATGACCCCCTTTGGTCATTGTCAGGGTGGGGAGCCTGAAGTGCCATCCCCAAATTTAGGTACTGGAAAAGGAGCCTTCCTCTTTCAGGGCCTACCTCTGTGAGGTAGTGAGAAATCCACCTAGGGGTCACATGGTCAGGAGATGGAAGGGCCCAGATGCTGTTCAGGCTCATGTAATCCTCAGACCCAGATCAGGCAGCTAGTGAAGGAGCTAAATTTGGAGCCTTGGAAAACCAGGTCCGAGGCCCACCACACTCCCTAGCCATGTGACCTTAGGCAAGTCACTTCACCTCCATCCTCAGTCTCCTGCCATGAAAAATGGGTTCTTATAACACCCACCTTGTTTATCCCAGAGTCATGGGTTTGGGGAGCCCATGCAATCACCAAGCTGAAAGGAATTTGCATACTAAAGTGGGACTCAAAGGTAAGTTCAAAAATGTGGTTCATGGGCCAACAATATCTACATCACAGTTTAGTAGAAATGCAAATTTGTCCCCCCTACCCTCACTCCCCACATCTCCTGAATTAGATCTGCAGTTTAACAAGGTCCCCAGCGATTGGGTGATTTGTGTTCACCTTAAGGTTTGAGACACTCTACCTTAGATAAGCCTGCTGGCTTTCAGCCCTGACTGCCCAGTGGAACTCCTGAGGGCTTTTAAAAAATACTGAGGCTTGGCCCTACTCCAGAGTATCTGACATTCATATATATACATTAGAGGCCCGGTCACGAAATTCGTGCACAGATGGGGTCCCTAAGCCTGGCCTGGCAGGTGATCAGGGCCTATCGGGGCCATCTTGCCCAGTCCCAATTGGGGCCTGCTGGCTGTCGGATGGGGCCTGCTGGACAGGGGAGGGAACACAGGAGGTTGGCTGTGGGAGCGCACTGACCACCAGAGGACAGTTCTTGCGTTGAGCATCCGCCCCCTGGTGGTCAGTGTGTGACATAGCTCCTGGTCGACCAGTCATTCCAGTCGTTTGGTGGTAACAGTCGCTTAGGCTTTATTTCAGAGAGAAAGAGAGAGGAAGAGAGAGATAGAAACATCAATGATGAGAGAGAATCATTGATTGACTGCCTCCTGCACGCCCCCTACTGGGGATCGAGCCCGCAACCCCGGGCACATGCCCTTGACCAGAACCAAACCTGGGACCCTTCAGTCCGCAGGCCGACGCTCTATCCACTAAACCAAACCAGCTAAGGCAAATGTCTGACATTCTTAGTCGGGTGTGCGGCTTGGGCATCAGGATTTTAAAAGCTTCTCCTGGTGTCTCTAATTGTTGAGACCCTCTGTCCTGGAAGCTCACCATCTAGTGGAGGAGACAGACATGTGGACATAATCAGTGGTGCTGGTACATGTTGAACAACTGGCCGGAGGAGCCAGAGAAAAATATGGTGGATCTCATGGGAGGTTCTCAAAGGCCAGACCTGGAAATGGCCACATCATTTCTGCCCACATTCCCTTAGCCAGAACTCAATTACAAGGCCATGTCCAGTTTCAAGGGAGGCTGGGAATATAGCCTAACCTTGTGTGCCCAAGAGGGGAATAACAACTAGGGTTATTCGAGTTCATAACCCTGTCTGCTGCACTGTGGACTCCCTGATGGATGAAGCTCCTACCTCATTGCCTATTAGGGACAGAGCTGAAAAACAGACCCTTTTACACAGTCAATGGGTACAATTAGGGCAGGTGAACAGGAGATGGTATTCAAGGGGCCTGCCAAGTCCAGGATGCAGCAAAGCAAGAGCAAGGGAGGATTTTAACAATTTAGCAGATGTTCTAAAGCTCCTACTGTGTGCTGGACTGGCTAAGAGAAAATATTAGTTCTATCTGAAAAGGAGGCTAAGCCACCGATTGGAAACCCACACCCACTGTTCACTAAGGAAAAAAACAAATGTGAAATAGGAGCAAAATGTTCTGGGTATGCCAAGATCAGGGAAGACTCCCTGGTGGAGGTGAAATCCCAGTTCAGATTGGGAAGACTTGGGCAGGATGGAACATGGAGAGTGAGGTGTGGTGATAAGAGTACATGCCTTGGTGTCAGGCACACCTGGGTTTGAGCTCCAGTTTGATCAATAGCTGGTGGGGACTTTGGGCATGTCACTTCCCCTCTCTCTGGGCATCAGTTTCCTCATCAATAAAATGGTACCTAGTGTACAGGTTTTTCATGAGGATTAAATGAGATGCTCATGTGTGTGTGGAGTGCTCAGCCCAATGCATAGCACATAGAAAGCTTAAAATGAAGAATAATTACTCTTCAATAGCTGTTTTGTGAGTGATGCCACTAAACCTCTCTGGAGCTACGATATGTGGGAATTTGGAGAGAGGACAAGGCCAGGAAACACATTTGGACAGGACAGAGGGCCCTTGAATGCCAAGTTAAGTCTGCACTTTGTGGATGGAGGAGGTGCCACAAGTCTTTTTTTTATAAATGAGGACAGTATGACCAGAAGCTTGTTCTAGAAAGAGCCCTCTGGAGCTGTGTGGGTGGAAAGGGGGTTGACTCAGGAGTTGGGATTTGGACCACTTGAGATATGCAGCAATAATGTTGCCCTGGCCTAAGGAGTGACAGAGAAGGAGCTCTTTGTAGACCATTATGTTCCCAGGTCGCTCAGGCTGCCTGAGACGCAGTAGGTGCTGAATAAATATTTATTAAATGAATGTTGACATAGTAATCTTGGCAAACATTGCTATGGCTCTTGCTGTGCTCCAGGCAGCATTCTAAGTACTTTATAGGTATCAGCTCATTAATCCCCATGACCACCCTGTAAGGTAAATATTGTTATTATCAACATTACAAATGAGAAGAATGAAGCACAGAGAGGTTAGGTAATTTGCTCTAGGTCACACAGCTAGTAAGTGGCAGAGACAAGATTTATGTAAACCCAGGCAGTCTGGCTCCAGATTCCTTGCCCTTAACCATTATTTACTAAGTGCCCTATATTGCATATGAATATGACAGGAATCCCACCACTTCCAGAAAGGTGGCTTTATTTACAGGTGCAGATGCTCAAGCACAGAAATGCTCAGACACTGAACAAGGTCACAGCCAGTTAGTGGTAGAACACCTCTTCATTCCAGGCTTTCATGCTTACTACTACACCCTGTGTCCACGGGGAAAGGACACTTAGACAATTTAACCAGTCAGTTACAATATTTTTCTCTTGCAATGTTTAAAAGGAAAAAAAGTTGGCTTGCTAAGGTATAATCATGGCTCAGAGGCCAACCTGACATTAGTTATTAATTAGGCCATTATGCATTCCACAGTGATAATTGCTTTGCTGCAAAGTCACCAAGCATGAAACGGACCCAGCACAGAAATGCAATCTATCAATCTGAGAAGTCGCAGCCCAGTTGTGTTCTTTCACCTTGAGTCAGGTGTACACTGTAGTGGGAAACAAAAAGAAATTAATGAAACATCGATAGTCAATAGCAAGGAGAACCCTTCCCAGTCCCGCCCCAGAACTGTCACGTGCCTGGGTGCAGGGATGGTGTTTAAGCAAAGTTTATCAGCAAAAATCACCATTTCTCTTTGATCCAGCCGGTGGAAATTTGTTCATCTTTCCCTTTTTTTCCTCATCTTGTTATTTAGGGGGAGAGGGAAAAAGCCATCTCTCTGCCATCTGTTTGCCTTGCCTGTTGCTTTTTGCAATGAGTGGGTGGGGAAATAGCAACTGCCTGGGCTGCCCAGGCTGTTAGGAGCAATGCAGCACTCCTGTGTGTTTTCTCTCCCACTAGGTTCTGTCTCTGACCTTGGTGGGGGAAGGAAGGAGACCCCAACCCCACCATTAAGGTGTAAGTTCCAAAGGCAGCTGGAGGTTCATCTTAATAAAAATCCTTGAGTGCAAGAAACAAAAACCCACCCAAGCTAGCAAACACAAGAATCCTATATAGCCCTAACTGGTTTGGCTCAGTGGATAGAGCATCGGCCTTCGGACTCAAGGGTCCTGGGTTCGATTCCGGTCAAGGGCATGTACCTTGGTTGTGGGCACATCCCCAGTAGGGAGTGTGCAGGAGGCAGCTGATCGATGTTTCTCTCTCATCGATGTTTCTAACTATCTCTCTCCCTTCCTCTCTGTAAAAAATCAATAAAATATATTTTTTAAAAAATCCTATATAATAAAAGGCTAATATGCGAATTGACCAAACGGCAGAAGGACCGGTTGCTATGACGTGCACTGACCACCAGCGGGCAGATGCTCAATGCAGGAGCTGCCCCCTGGTGGTCAGTGTGCTCCCACAGGGGGAACGCTGCTCAGCCAGAATCCAGGCTCATGGCTGGGCAAATGCAGTGGTGGTGGCGGGAGCCTCTCCCGCCTCCGCGGCAGTCGGACATCCACCGAGGGTTCCCGGACTACAAGAGGGTGCAGGCCGGGCTGAGGAACCCTCCCCCCCCCGAGTGCATGAATCTCGTGCACCGGGCCTCTAGTTTATTATAATGGTAGAGGCCTGGTGCACGAATTCGTGCACATTGAAAGGAAATTAATTAGAAGAAATATTTTAATATTGCTATTCACCCTTTCTCTATAATAGAAGTGTCAACCAAATTCATGATCGACAGTGACAGATTGAAGCACACACATGCAGTTGGCACCAGCGAGAACTTTATATGTATCATGCATGCGCAAGTCAACTTAGCCTTTTATATATCCTATATAATAAAAGCCTAATATGCTAAGCATCTGGTCGTCCAGCCAATCAAAGCATAATATGCTAATGATATGCTAAGGCCACTCAACCGCTTGCTGTGATGTGCACTGACCACCAGGGGGCAGGAGCTCCAACTAGTGAAGCCGACTGATCAGGACTCAGCAAGATGGGCCAGACACGCCCTAGAGCCCTCCCATGGCCCATCCCCCCGGCCGGCCCCACCCCCAATTCATTCCCAACACCCCAATCGGGCGGGGCCGGCCAGCCAACCAGCCCCTCCCCCTGGCTGGCCCTACCCCCGATGGACCCCCATCAGGGGCTGGCTGGCTGGACCCCACCCGTGCACGAATTTGTGCACTGGACCTCTAGTATAGAATAAACTTACTTCATTAGACCTGCTTTCTGATTTAGCTAAACTTTTTCCAGTCCAGTAAAGCACCCCAACTTCTCTTTCAGGTAATTGTCAGCAACACAGCAGTAAATATCAACATGAAGCAGATTATTGTTGTAGATCATGCATTAAGAACAAAGGGTAAAATATTTAACTGCAGCAGTGTTTGACTATATTCTGCACAGTGAGAAAACCTGAAGTCATTTTCAAGGTCCACTATTTCTTCTTTTCAGTTGGGCCAAGTTTCTAAACTTTCTAAATCTCCATTTTTCTGGTAATGAAAAGAAAAGAGGATTCCACCTAATCTCCTATCTACCTACTCCAGGACTTCTGTGAGGATCAAATGAGATGAGGCACAGGAAAACGCTTCACAGACATTTGGTTAAAGTGTGAAATGTTTGCACCTGGCTATAAAGCAAGTCGTGTTCCTGGGCTTGAAGACACTGCAAACAGGCTAGTCGTCACTAGGGAGAGGAAGCCAGGCGTTGCTACATGACGTCATTACCCGGCACCCACAGCAACCATTTCTGGGCTGGGCTGGGCTGGGCTGTAGGCTGCATCTTGTGCCATGGGGTCTTGGCAGCGTCGGCTGTGATTTGGTGGGCTGTCGCTCCGGGATGGTGGCAGGGCCTGTGTCCCACTTGGGGGAAACCAAGTATTGCTTTATGGGCACCAGGTCCATGGTGCCAGTGTGCGTCACAGCAGCTCCTGTGTTGAGCGTCTTCCCCCTGGTGGTCATTGTGCGTCATAGCAACTGGTTGGACGGTCGGACACTTAGCATATTAGCCTTTTATATATATAGATTAGCATTTGTGGAACATCTATTGTAAGCCAGGTGCACAGTTGTGTCACTTAATTGTCATAGCAGTTCCTTGAAGGCAGTTTTGGTATTTTCCCCATTTTACAGATGAAGAAACTGGGGTCCTTCAAGGTAAGGTGACTTGCCCAGGATTCTACACCTAGTGGTGGAGCTGGGATTTGAATCCAAGCTCATGAGCACAGCACCCTTCTGAGACCTCATAAAAGGCCAAAGAAAGTGCAGGTGGGCTTCCCAGAGGGGGACAAAGAACCAGAACTGCCCAGAAGCAAGGAGGTCACTTTCCCTGCAAGAAGAGAAGTCCCCTCTCTCTAGGCCAGCTTTTTCACACATGATAAATGGAAGGTGGCCCCCCATAATGGCTACCTCAACCCCCAGGTTTACCCTACAGTCACTGAAGCTAATAACCCAGTCACATCAAAATCAGCCTGTCTCAAATTCAAACTCCTGGGATAACGAAGACATTGGCCTAGCTCAAGACCAATGTCGGCCCCAGATGTAGTCAGCCACGGACAGGAAGATGTCCCAGTAAAAACATCAGCCACTGTGGCCCGTCTCAGGGAGATCTCAGACGAGCAACCTGTCCATCAGCCTCATCCAACTTCCTATCTTTTTGTCCATTCATTCTCCCCACAATCCTGCCTCTCCCTCTCATCTCACCCCTTCGATTGCCTACTTCACATGCTGGAGTTATTGCTAGGTCCCTGCAGGTACTTGGGGTTTTGCTTCTAGAGGAGTAGTAGAGTGCTTCTCAGCAAACAGAGATGGTAAACAGCCATCTACCTCAGGGTCTAGAAAGCGCTGAAGGTGTGCGGACCTCAACCAGCCCAATTGTCTATATTTTGCCCAGAATCCAGATAAAGAAATTCATACTGCTGAGAATGGGTTGCTTCCAGTTCTCACCCCTTGGAGCCAGGCTCTGATGCCATCTTATTTCATTCTTCCTCATGATTTGCCTACACCAAGACCATACATACCCCCTAGGTAGGTTCTCTGTGGAAGGAGACTCAAAGCCCTCCAGTGGTTGAGAGTTTATTTCCAATCCAAACAGGATGTTGGCCAAGACTAGATGAAGACTTCCCACATTGGGTCAGCTCCTCCATGGCACTTCCAACCCACGTTCCAGTCTCTGGCCAGGCCTTTGAGGGGGGTAGGTGGAGCAGTCTACTACTATTGTGGCTTTGGTCACCAGAGATTGGAATGGCCAACTTCCCTAGACCACCCGTTAGAGTAAAGGGTTTCTGATGCTTTAGCAGACTCAGCTGCACAACTTCTTAGGGAGTTCTCAGGAGCTAACTCCTTATAGTGTGAAGTAGGACAAGTAGGATTTAGGTGTCTCTGTTCTAAATCTTCCTTTTTCAAGGTAGAAGGTGGGGAGACCCTGACATTTTGAAAAGAAGTAAGAAGACCATGTTCTTTCATCTATACTTTCTTTGCTTTATGGGGGCAGATATAATCATTCATCATTCTAACCAATATTTGTTGAGCTTCTACTGCGTGCCAGGTGCTATTGTAAGCAGTGAACAAACATTCTAGCGGGAATGACACATCAATAACAGTCTATTGTTTGTTGAGGACCTGCTCACTTCGTCATGGAGCCAGCTTAATTCATTATCTCGTTTAATCCTGGCTTGCTGTAGTTACTGTTATCATCCCTGTTTCACTGAGGAGGAAACTATGACTTGGAAAAGTTGGACGATTTTCCTAAGATCACAAGAGCAAGGAAGTGGTGTTGCTGAATCCAGTGGTATTCTTCTAGACCAGGGATTGGCAAATTACGGCCCATGAGCCAAATCCAGCTGGCTGCCTGTTTTTGTAAATAAAGTTTTATTGGCATACAGCCATGCCCTTTCATTTATACTAGTGGCCCAGTGTAGAAGAAATATTTTAATATCGCTATTCACCCTTTATATAGAAGTGTCAACCAAATTCACAATCAACAGTGACAGATCGAAACACAGGCGTGCAATTGGTGCCAGCGAGAGCTTTATATGTATCGCACATGCACAAGCCAATGTTTCTTTTTAAATTGCTAGTGCGCGTCATATGTACTGGACAGACAGTCGGTCAGTCACTTAGCCTTTTATATATAGAGATATTATCTATGGCTGCTTTCACACTATTAGGGCAGAGTTGAGTAGTTGTGTTAGAGACCATATGGCCCACAAAGTGGAAAATATTTACTCTCTGGCCCTTTACAGAAAAGTTTGATGATCGTGTTTTAGATTAGACTTGTAAATTTCAGGTGGTCAAATTTGACTCAGAGAATTTATATCTCCCTGCAATCATTTTTTTCTTTCTTCCGCTCTCTCTCCTTGCCTTCCTTTCTTCTTTCTTTCCTTCCTTTCTTTTACCCTTTATTGTGGGAAAACTCAAACACACAGAAGTAAAGAGAATAAAATAATGAGCCCCATGGACCCAGTTTCAACAACTATTCACTCATAACCATTTCCCTCCAGCACTCCTGGATTACTTTGAAGCAAATCCAAGACATTGTATTTGTTCATCTGTAAATATTTTAATTCATAGCTCTAAAAAATAAGAAATCTCTTTTTAAATATAACCACAATATCATCTTACCTAAAAAGTTTTTAATAGTAGTTTTCTTTAAATTGAGATATAATTGACATAAAGCATTATATTAGTTTCAGATGTAGAACATAATGATTTGATATTTACATATATTGCAAAATGATCACCACAGTAAGTCTAGTTACCATCCATACCACACATAGTTACATTTTTTTAACAGTAGTTTCTTAATATGTTGAAACTAGAGGCCCAGTGCACGGATTCATGCACCAGTGGAGTCCCTTGACCTGGCCTGCAGAGATCAGGCCAAAACTGGCTCTCCGACATCCCCCAAGGGGTCCCGGATTGCGAGAGGGCAGTTCTCAGGTGACATGCCCCAGAATCGGGCTCCCTCCTCTCTGGTTCTGGGTGCATCATCTGAGAACTGCAGCTGCCAAGTCACCGCAGCTCAGCAGCTCCTGCATTGAGCATCTGCCCCCTGGTGGTCAGTGCTCATCATCTGCCCCATGGTGGTCACTGCGCATCATAGATAACAGTTAGACAGTCGCTTAAGCTTTGTACATATATATATGTATACACGAAGAGATTAATCAAAGATCTTATATGCATACTAGAGGCTTGATACACGGATTCGTGTACCAGTGGGGTCCCTCGGCCTGGCCTGCACCCTCTCACAATCCAGGTCCCCTTGAGGGATGTTGGAGAGCCAGTTTCGGCCCAATTCCTGCAGGCCGGGCCGAGGGACCCCCACCATTGTATGATCGGGGCCAGGGTGGGACCACGGGAAATCTCCAGGGTGTGTCCAGCCTGTCTCGCCCAGTCCTGATTGGCCGGACCCCAGCAGCAAGCTATCCTACTGGTTGGAGCATCTGCCCCCTGGTGGTCAGTGCATGTCATAGCGACTGGCCAAACAGTCGAATGGTCAGACACTTAGCATATTAGGCTTTTATTATATAGGATACACACACACACACACACACACACACACAAACACACACACCAGCAATGCTTCAGTGTCCCCATTTAAAAAATGGCTCCTCATTTTTAAAAAATTGTTTCTTGGTCTATATCAGGATTCACACAGGTCCACACATTGGGACTGGTGGATGTGCCCCTTAAGTAGGACAACCAGCTGTCCTGGTTGGCCCTGGGCTGAGGGATACCAGATGGAGAAGTTTGGGTTATAAAGCTGGGAAGGTCTTGAGGTACAAAACTTTCTGGGCTAAAACCAGGAAAGTCCCAGGCAATCTGGGACAAATTAGTCACGCTACTTATACTACTATTTCTAATCTGTAAGCTCCCTCTCCGAACCCATTTTCTGTTTGTTTGTTTGGTTGGTTGGTTGTTTGTTTTTTAATGTGGAAATAACTGGGCCATTTTTTTCTGAAGACTTTGCCCTAATTACAGCTGACTGCACCAGGGGCTGACACTGGTCTCAATATAAGCCAATATACTCGTTATCCCAGGAATTTGAATTTAGCACTTGTTGGGGAAGCACCGAGAAAGCCTAACTAGAGAGAGGGTAGAGGAGAGACTTCTCCCCTTGTGGTGGAAGCGCCCTCCTTGCTTCTGGGCTGTTCTGGTTCCTTGTCTCACCCTCTGGGAGCGCAGCTGCACTTTTTCAGCATCTCATGCCATCTCAGGAGTGTGCTGTGCTCCTGAGCTCGGGGTCAGATCCCAGCTTCACTGCTAGCTCTGCGACCTGGGGCAAGTCACCTCACCTCCAGCTGAGATTTTGCTGGTTGCATCCCCGGGGCATGGTTTACCTTGCTCCTCTGTCCCTTGTATTTCCTAGGCACTGGCAGTTGGATCTAGAGTCTTGATCATATGCAGGTTCAATGTTTTTGACAAGTCACTCAAAGGTGGTGCTGGGCACGTCTATGACAAGGTATATAATGTACCTCTCAGTCAATTCCAAGGTGGGGTGGGAGTCAGCTGGGAGCAGGGACCAGCCTGATCAGTAAGAAACCAGGTATGGCAGCCTGGGGACACCTAGACCTCCGGCCCCAGCCTGTCAGGAAACCTCAGCCAGTGTCCTCTGATAGTTAACATTCATCATTAATAATGGAAGCAGAAACCAAGAGATTTCATAACTGTGCAGGTAATTAAATTACTTATATGAATCTATTCACACTTGACTATTTCCACGTTTCTTACCAAACATATGCCTCTCCCTCATGTGCTGCCATCCCGGGCTCTCAGCTGGGAGAATGTGGGTTGTGGGGACTTCACAAGGGCTGCCTGTCTCTGAGAAACAGCCAAGAAAATGGGCTTCCCCACCTAAGCCCCCTTCCTTGGCAAATAGAAGTGCATTCTCCCACCAGAGCATAGGAGATGCAGCAGCATTTCCATTTCAATCTAAGGTGAACTGGTTTTGATCCTTTCTCCCCTATGAATCATGTTTCCAAGTTTTGTTTTATGAGGTGGCAGGAAGAGAAGAGGGGAACAGAAAAAATGCTTTCATTAAATTGATGTAGTTAGTATTTCTGGCGAAGAGAGAATAAGGGGAGGTGGGAAGCAGGGAACATTTGAACTAAAAGGTTTGCTGACATTTTGTGCCAGGTGCTAAGGGATGGCATTGAGATAGAGGAAAAGAAGCTGGTTCTCCACCACCCTATACCTCTGTGTCCAGGTAACTGGCGGGGTTCCCAGAAGTAGGGGGAAAGTTGAGGCCAGGGTGACATTTCATACCCCAAAGCAGGGATGCAAGCTTAGTTGCCCACAGGGGCCCTGCAGGTCAGCTGAATGAGCAGCACAGACACAGATGAGGCAAACTGGGGCTCTGTGTGCCACCTGAGGAGTGGCCTCCACACGGCTAGGGAAGACTCTGGCAGTCTGGTCTTGCAGCATATTGTGTGGGCTGAAAGCACAATCTTCAAAGTCAGGCTGCCTGTCTCCAAATCCCTGCTCTGCCCACTCCTAGCTTTGTGACCTTGAGCAAATCTGTTGACCTCTCTGTGCTTCTGTTTCCTCATCTGGGAAGTAGAGATAATAACTGCACCTACTGCTCATGTGCTGAGGAGCCTCATATCAAACTCCATGGTTAGTGACAATTGGTAGATTAAAATCCACCATAGATGCCACAGAAATTGGTAAACAAAAAAATCAAGGCCTTTTCTTTTTCACCAGATAAACCATTACCACATCACTGCACCCACATTATAGGGTTTTTATGAGGATTTTTAGACTTAGTGTGTGAAACACTTAGAACAGTGCCTGGCATACTTTAATACTCAGTATTTGCTGTTAGTTTTTGTTGTTGATGCTATTGTTATGCAGGGATGTGAGCCCACTGTGTCCACATTTTCCAGTACTTTTGGACAGGCTGGAAAGCTCAATTTTTATGTAAAATCTGATTTTTAAATGTTGGCTCAAAAATGAACATTTTTTAACCTAAAAAACAACGAAGTGCATGTGAGGACTTGGACCATAGGCCCAACATTTGCAACCCTGGATATAGAGGGAGGGACAATGAGTGTTGTCTGATTACACCAGGCCTTTTCTCACTCCCACCTTGGCACACACCACCCTCTCTCCCTCCTCTGTCGATCAACCACCTTCTCATCCTTTGAGAGCCAGTGCCACCTCCTCCTTGAAGCCATCCTCTAGCCTGTACCCTGCATGATAAACCACTCTTTCATTATCCCTCCTCAAATGCTGCTTGCCTTCTGCCCTTTTCCTTGGTGTCTCTCTCTCTCTCTCTCTCTCGCTCTCGCTCTCTTTATTTCTTTCTTGTTTTTTATTGATTGATTTTAGAGAGAGGGGAAGGGGGAAAGAGAAACATCGACTGGTTGTTCTACTTATTTGTGCATTCATTGGATGCTTCTTGTATGTGCTCTGACCAGGGATTGAACCAGCAAACCTTGGCATGGTTTATTCATCTCAGCATAGTGCTTTGCACATTGAAGGTGATAACAATTAGTAACAGTAAAATCAACATCTATTAAATGTCTGTTTGCCAGGCTGTGTGCTAAGCAATTTCTATGCATATCATTTTTAATCTTTATCATTTCACTTTTCATCTTCATTATAATCCTCAGATGTGGAAACAAAGGCTCAGAGAAGGCCAGTGGCTGCCCAGGACCACAAAGAAGTGGGGGGACTGGGAAGGGAAACCAGGTTCCTTGACCCTGGAGCCCAACTCAGGAAGCTGAGCCCGTAGCCGATAATCACAGCTGGGAAGTTAGAGGTAGAGTGATGCCTCGAGTGTCTGGCTGAGGCCCTCATGGGGCTGTCTCGAGCCTCACTCCACAGAGACATCCAGAAAGAACACTGCTATATTTAAAAGCCTGGGCATGATGGTGCTTGCACGACATTTGGGTGGCCGCCTCTCCATAAAGGGCACGCATGCTCTTTTAACTTTACTCTTCTGGGCTGGCATTTTGGAGAACTTAGGGGGTGCCTCAAGATGGGAGACTGCAGCCACCTGGGACCCCTGCAGCCCTCCCTCCAGGGGAAAGGGCACCACAGCACGTGGTCTATAGAACATGGGGCAACAAGAGCTCAGACGCCAGCTCAGAGCCACCTAACCAGCTCAGGGAGCAGCAGGTGTCGTTTGGGCCTAGCACACAGACCCCTGGACTGCCCTGTGTTTCAGAGGGTGCTTGTTTCTGGGCCAGAATGGGATGATTCCTGGCATCACTAATTTTCTGCCCACACTCCACCCTCGTAGTCCAGTGGCTTTTACTTCTCACATCCTCCTTGGATAACACTGACTTCTAACACTCATAGAACCCTTCGCACAAAAATCCCAAAAATCTTTTATGGCTTGTCCAACCTCATGTCATGAACAAAGCATATCTTTTAATTATTAGTGTCTGACACCCAAGCTGGGTCTTGGTGTCCCTACACTCTAGATGGAAAAACTGAGGCACAGAATGGTCAACGAAGGGAGATTCATTCATTCTCCCCATGCACATCCATGAAGTGCTGGCCAGCTAGACACTGTGCCAGCTGCTTCACCCTCTGATTTGATTGTTCAGTAGCTCTTCATTGAACCCATTTTACAAGTGAGAAAGCTGAGGGTTTGAAGGCTCAGTAACTTACCCAAAGTCACACAGCCAGGGGTGCAGATTTCAGACCTCAGACACTCGGACCTGACTCCAAAACCCTGGTGCTTTTGAGCCCTTCCTTGAATCTCCAGCTGAATCTGTTCCTGTGGTCTCCTCTTGTCCTCACCGACTCACCCCTTTCCTCCAGGACCCATCTTCCTTGCTCCCCCACTCCCAGCAGAACACCAAGCCCTGCTGGGTCTTTCTCAGCTTTGCCTACAAGTTTCTCATCACCCAGGTTGATACAGAATTATCCAGATGCTCTAAATGGCTCCTTTTCTCCAAGCCCAGATGGATTGAGTTTGTAGGGTCTAACCGATCTGTATTTTGGGTGGAGGGCTCACATGGAGTTGCAGTTTGGAAATGCAGTTTGCCAGCCACGTGGGGCCTGGAAGCAGGAAGTAAGACCAGTTCAAGACACCCTCTCATCACTCCTCGTTTTCATCCAGGCCATGAAATCACTACTTGAATGAAGGAAAGTGTAGGGGGCTGATAGGACTCAAGAAGAGTGTGGGGAAAACAAAGCCAGGGGAAAAGGGTGTCAGTGTAGGCCAGGCCCACACCTGAACTGCAGGTGCATGGGGAGCCTGGGGTGAACTGCCGACCCCCACCTGTCTCAACAGGAGGCTGCTACTGGGCTCAAGGCGGGTGTCAGTGGAATGTGGGCTCAGAATGGCCAGATCCTATGATTTTCTAAGAGAAGCCAGAAACTTGGATCTCTTCTGGTTTTTAAATGTTGGCTCAATATATATGCACATATTTTCATGCTCACAGTGCTTTATGGAGGTATAAATTTACATACGGCAAAATGTGCAAATCTTAAGCATGTAACTTGATGAATTTTAATGGCTCAAATATTTTTAAAACACTAGAAGGTCCAAGAAAATATGTCCATGGGGTGCATCTGGCCCTGGACCCATCGTTCATGACCCCAGACTAACGCACTATGTGACATGTGAGCAAGATGGGATGCACATACAGGACAGTATTCCATGGGAAGGGGACAGACAGGTTTTTGGTGACAACCCAGCAATAATCTCATTATCCTCACGGCTAAGGGCACATGTTCTGGAGCCCAGGGTGTGAATACTAGCTCAGTCACTTGCTGTGTAACTTTGGGCAAATTACTTCACCTCTCTGATGTCTTGTTTTTCTCAACTGGTAAAATGGGGAAGCTAATGATACTGATCTCACAGGGCTGTTGTATGAATTCAATGAGTTAATGTGATAAATGCTTAGAGCAGTGCCTGAAACAGTAACTGCTTTCTACATGCTCACTACTGTCTTTATTTTTTTAATTAATAGACTGTTATTAGAGCTATCAAATTTAGAGACAATTTGATCCGAAAGTATAGAGCCCCGATATACTCCCTCTTCCTTCCCCTCCACCACTCTATTAACATCTTGCATTATGGTACATTTGTTAGAGTTGCTAAACCAGTACTGATACATTGTTATTAACAAAAAGCCTGTCATTTACATGAGGGGTCACTCCTTGTATTATACATTCTGTGAGTTTTGACAAATGCATAACATGTATCCACCATCACGGTATCATTCATAATTGGTTTCACTGTTGTTTTAAACCAGGAATCTTTGTGAGTTCTTCTGCAGAGAAAAAACTGGCTGCGGCGTATGAGGAACTTCAGGTGGGCTAGTGGGAGCCCCATTCCTTACTCTCCCATTTAGGAAAGCACAGCATATTCAGACACAAGAAGGGGGTACTTTAGGGGTGAACCTGAGTCTGTTCTAATTTACCCAAAATAGAAGCTACTCTCCTACTTCAATGGGGAGTCACACAGATTCCAGCCCCAGATTCCCTGCTCCACGAAGGCTGGCTCTGAGACCAAAGACCCCGTCCACAACCTACCTCGGCCTCTCCCATGTCACTTTGAGCTGCTGTGTCAGCCCCACAGGGCCTCTCGAACAAGGATCCTGCCTCCCTGCTCAGGGCCACCCTCTCGGAGTGTGTGGAGGCTCAGATGCACTGATTCCTGTGAAAGGTCTTTGCAAATTATAAAAAGCTTTAGATTAAAATTGGAAGCTGTATGAATATGATCCATTTTTCAGAAAAAACAAGCTGTTGTCAAAATGGGCCTGGCCTTCAGAGGCTGAGCCACAGGAAGTTGGTTGCATGCAGGGCTCCATGGCAGTCGCCTGTGGCTTGTCCCTCTGGAGTGAGGTAGCCAGAAAGTCAGACACACAGCAGGAGCCCCCTTTGGCTGGAACAGCAAGTTCCAAGCTGGGGCCCTCATTCCTGGGTTGTTCCTGCTCTCAAAGCCTGCCGGCCAAATGCCAGTCAGCATGGAGCCGTGGTCATGGTATCAGCAGCTCCCAAAAAGGGGGAGATGGACACGGATGCTTCCACCGCCCTTGAGAATTCATCTTAATCATCCAGTTTCATACACTGGCCACACCCTGGGCAGGACAGGACACATAACTTCTGTCCTGCCCTCATATGTTACAGCCTTGATAGCTTTTTAGCTCATTATATGAGCATATAGTTGATTTTTTTAAGGCAAAATTTATTTGTAAGGCACTAGAGAAAGCCTCCTTTCCCTTTTATGCCGGGAGCCCTCAGAAGAAAAGTGAAATTGTGTATTTGCTGCTAAAAAAAGCCCTGGCTTATACAATTTTAACAATAGAAAAATGATCTTTGTGCTTCAGTGCATGGATGCTTAAAGGAAAACAGGCAGTCTGTTCAGGTGGCTGGTGAATTACAAATGAGTGGCTCGCCTTTGTTTTGAGTGACAAGCAATTTAAATGCAGTCTTACATGGAGGCCTGGAAATTCTTTTTCCCAGAAGAGAGCAAGCAAGAGGAAAAGAAAAATAGAGGGGGAAAAGAGGGGCGGGGTGGGGGGAGACTTCCTTTTTGAACTGAGAGATATTATTTGCCACTGAGCGGAGGTGAGAAGTTAGAACTTCATTTGATAATTATAAAATCAGTGGTTTGTGATTGGACGTAATTGATGATTATACTGTTGCTAATAGCAGGCCTGCCAGGCTACGCTTGTGGGACATTTCATTTTTGCGCTGCTTCCAAGCCGTGAAAGCCAGCCCAGTGTGGGGTGCTGCTCACAAGATCTCAGGGAACCTGACATAAATGCATTTGGGGGCCTGTATTATGTTGGATAAAACGTGTTCATTAATGCCGACATTTGAAAACACTTTGTGCTGTGCCTTATTTTCAGCCTGGGAATAATTACAAATATTAGAATAAAATTGCACGGTGTTTTTCTCCCCTGCCTCACAGTCTCCCAACAGACGCACCCTCAGTCTGAGCCTGGGTGGGCCTGCTGGGAGAGCATGAGCACAGGGAAAAAAGACCTTGCACTGTCTTTGATTAAAACCTCAGTGGGGTGGGGAATGATGTGTGGGAGGTGTGTGTCTGTCTGCCTGTCTGCTCGGGGAAATTAGAATCATTGCACAACTGGGCGGGAAGGGGACTCAAGCCCAGCACTTCACTCTACAGATGGGGAAACTAAGGCTCAGAAAGGGGGTGTGACTTGCCCAATGGTGAACAGGGATGCGAAACCCCAGCTGAATCCAGACCCAGGTCTGCTCACTCCAGGTCCAGCTTTTCCTTTTCCTGGCCTGCTATTAGCTTCCTGGAGGGAGACAAGTGCCCAGGACCTCGGGGCAGATCCTGGGCTGTGTCCCCTCCCCACTAACCATGGGTTCCTCAGCTACTCCATCAAAGAGCTTGCAAGAGGCCTCCACAGAGCCTCCAAGATTGCAGCTTAGTTTGGGCTAGTTGGAGGGTGTCACTCTGTCATCCTCTTGACGTGGGGTTTTACTAAAGTTTGTAGTTCAGAAAGATTAGTTCATATAGCCATTTAACTGCCTTCCTTATGGTAGTGGTTAATTCAGTCACTTTTGATTTAGTGCCCACTCCTGACCTGTCCTGTCCTGGACTCTGATAGAGGGGAAAATCGTAACAGTGGCTACTCAAGAACATCCAGTTGTTCATGCCCCAAACCATGGCGTCTCCTTGACTCCCTCTTCCTGTGCGCCTCGTATCTTCATCTGTTAAATTGCAGTAACAACCACCCCCCGAAAGTGTTGTGAGGATTAAATGAGTTAATACATGTCCAACACTTAGCACAGTGCCTGACAGAGTCAGTGCTTAGTAGTCACTGTTATTATTTTTATATTTTTTTAAATTAATTTTAGAGAGGAAAGGAGAGGGAGCGAGAGATAGAAACATCAATGATGAGAGAGAAATATTGATTGACTGCCTCCTGCATGCCCCACACTGGGGATTGAGCCTGCAATCTGGGCATGTGCCCTGACCAGGAATCGAACCGTGCCTCCTGGTTCATAGGTCAACGCTCAACCACTGAGCCATGCCAGCCAGGCAGTCACTGATATTATTAATAATAATAATACTCATCTCAGCCAAACAAGGTCAATGTTATCCCATTTCACCTGGTATGAAATCAGGTAAAATCAGAATATTACTATAAGGAAAAGCGATCTATCGCATAGATTCTTAGAATCAGATGTGAGCCTTCTGGATAATCTGGCCAAACCTCCCCATGTGCAGGTCTCCCTGAGTACCTTTAGAGCCTCACAAATAACTGGTTATGTACTTGGATGCCTCTTCTGATGGGAGGCTCAGTACCTCATATGAGAATCCATTCTGAGAATTTAGAACTTTCTAAGACTGAGTCTCCTTGAAATTTCCACCCTCTCTCCCCACCCCTGGCCCACCCCCACCTCTTGAATATTTACAGCCCAGAATACACCCTATTCCTCTCAACAAAATAGCCTGAAATATCTTCAGCTAGTTGTAGATTGCTCTTGTAGTGTGTGTCCCCGAGTCTGCTGCCCTCCATGTCTGTGCCTCCCTTATTCTCCATGACCCCCTTCTCTGTGCTCTCCTCCGTGTCCATGAACCCCCGAGTTGTCTGAATCCCCTGCTTTCCATGCCCCTTCACTCCTACCCCTCACTCTCCATGCCAGCTTCCTCCTTTTGTCTCTCTTAATTCTTCTTGCCCCTCTTTGTTGCCCAGATATATACACCCCAGAGGGAGATCCAGGCTTCAGAAGTTGTTAGGGTGCCCCCTGCCATCCTGGGCTGATTCCTTTTCTTGCAGATCTCATTCCTTCTGTCTCCTCCTCAGAGCTGCTGATTCTGAGACCCTCTGAGCACCCATCTCCTCTCAATTACCCATCAGTCTTTAGTGTCTTCCAGAATCCTGCTGTATCAGATCCCCCATCTCCCAGAACCACCATGCCTCACACACACACACACACACACACACACACACACACACACACCCCAGAGCCCAGGACCCCGTGGTAAAGGGAAGCTGTCCTCAAAGTGTGTTCGTCAGAACACAAATTTCCAGGTTTATTTTCTGAAGAAAAAAGTTCTGTGGCCAAATGCATTTGGGAAGACACTGGGCTAAGCCAAGGTGAAGGGGATTTTTTCCTGCAGCTCTTGTCCAAGCGTCCAGTGTATTAGTATATTTTGTATATGTCCACTCAGAAAGCACATGCAGCCTTGAGCAAAGATTCCCTCTTTCACGCCTGTGGGGCTGTGTGACACATTTTGAGACGACGGGTTTTCTGGTTGCAAGTCTGGGCCTTGTAATTAGAGGATTCTGGGCTGAGATCCACCTCTGCCACTAACTAGTTCTTTCATCTTGGCCAAGTGACTTGGTTTCCCTGAACCTGTTTCTTCCTCTGTAGAATGGGGACAGTAATGGTGCTCATGTCTTAGAGTTGTTGGGGAGATTCCAAAGATACAGCACTGAGCACAGAATGAGGGTTCTGTTTCCGGAAGCTCTGACCATTCCTTGTAAAGGTCTCGGCATGGAGCAGTTCTCAGTACCCAGTAGATGTCACTGCTATCTCAGACAGTCATCATGGAAGCCCACATTTACCTGGTTTAACCACCTGATAGACAAAGGCCAGGCAGCTAGAATAGGCTTTGCCTCTTCTCTGGCTTACCCGGTTCTGCACCTGTTATTTTCATACTTGGGGGGAACCAAACACATTTTCACCCCTTCTACCACAGCAGGTGGTGTAAATGCCACTTGCTCCGTCAAACGCTAAGCTATTTCTGATGGTGACCTTCTTGGTGTCTGTAGCTGGCCGCCACCTCCTCCTCCTCCACTTCTTCCTCCTCCTTTCCCAGATGGCCTTCAGAGATCTGCCTGTCACAAACCAAATCTGTCATTCTGAATACTTTTCTCCCACCCTTCTGCATGGTAGAAACACGTGGCCTTTTATTTATGCTGTGCTCACCTGTTCTGGGCACATGAGTGAAATGCATTCGAGCTGCAGACCTTGGAAAAGACATCCTATATGGTTGGAAGAAGAATTATCTGATTTGTTATAAAATTTTTTGCCAACTTCCATGGGACTCTTTGCCACATGTTAGCTCATTCCTCTCCAATAGCTTCTGAGGCAGATGGAAATTTTTCTTCCCACCTGATGGATGAACAAGCTGAGGCCAGGTGATGCTTGATGACATTTAGGCCCAGCACTAGATTGGGCTGTGAACCATCAGAACTGGCTTTCTGGAAACAGACAAGGTCATTACTCTAAAACAAGGCTAAACAAGTTAGATATCCAAACGGCTACTGTCTTCAGGACTCATATTTATTATGGGAAGCTCTAAACTTGAACCAATTCAAACTGGATGCCAGTCAGGATGTTTTCTGATCTCTGCTTTTGAAAATATTGTCCAGCCATTTAGAAAACCTCTAAATGAGGGATCAGCAAACATTTTCTGTAAAGGGCCAGGCAGTAAATATTTTCAGCTTTGCAGTCAGGATGTCTGTCACAACTGTTGAACTCAGCCATTGTAGCATGAAAGCAGCCAATACATAAAAGAATGGCTATCGCTGTGTTCCAATAAAACTTTATTTATACAAACAGAGGAAGGGCCATAGTTTGCCAACTCTTGCTCTACACCAGTATTGTCCAGTTTAAATATAAAGTAAGCCACATGTAATTTAAAATTTTCTAATAGCTACATTTTTAAAAGTATAGAGAAACAGATGAATTTAATTTTAACAATATATTTTAACCCAATATGTCCAAAATATTATCATTTTCAACATAAAATCATTGTAAAATTTATTGAGATATTATGTAATCCTTTTTACATTCCAAGACTTATAAATTCCATATGTTATACTTACAGCTCATCTGAGTCACATTTCAAGTGCTCAGTGGCCACATGTGCTAGTGGCTACTGTATGGACAGCACAGCTCTAGTAGGGAGACCTATAAGAAGGCAGTCACATATAAACAATACACCATTATAAAGTGATAAGAGCCATGAATGAAAAATAGAGGGTGCTGTAGGCAGAGATAGGGAAACATTAAAGAAATCTTCTAGCACTTTCCCCCACTTCCGCCCAGGGTTCCTTTTTAGAAGTCCATGGAATATTCTAATGCCTTTCCCCAAACCCCAGCCACCACACATGCTCAGAGTGATGACTATAAAATGAAGCATTAAGACTTTTCACTGACTACTCTGATAATTCTCCATGCAGGGATCAGGAGATGAATTTCTCATGGCTTTTCTTGGGCTCCAGGTGGGCAGCACAGCAGCCCCTGACCTGGTACAGCCATAGATAACAGCATCCATGGGGGGAGGGGGGTCCAAGTGACTGTCCCTATAGGCTGGGAGGGTTTTTTCTATCCAGGAGAAAGGGGCCAGTGTCTGGATTCAGAACAGTAATTTGAACCTCCAGACCTGTGTGACTCTTGCTCTACCATTTACTAACTGCGTAATCTTAGGCAGGTTACTTAACCTCCTTGAGCCTTGGTTTTCTCTTCTGTACAATGGAGATAATGACAGCAGCTACCTTCAGTGATTGGTATGTCTATGGAGAGAGATGATCATGAATAGTAAGAGCATATGGCACATATGAATATTACATTTATTGTTATTATTATTGGCCCATCAGGAATGCCCCCCCAAAAAAATCTGAATTATTTGCCCCCTCACATTATTCTAGGAGCCCCAGTGTTTGCATCACCTCCTCCCATGTTGTGGTTCCTCTTGGGCGTAGCTGTGTCTCCCACTTAGTTGTGATTCCCCAAAGCAGAAACTGTGTCTTGTCCATCTCAGCAAGAATAAAAATCTGCCCACACTTGGTGATTTTCCCTTTGCCTGGATCCTAGAACATTCTTTCTGTCCACCATCTTCCCCTTCTTGAAGAGACAGTTCCTGATGTTCCACCCACCAAACTGGGTCAGCCTCCCCCACTTGCACACACTCAAGGCCTGTTTGAAGCATTTAGCTCTTATAATTAATTATCTGGGGAATCTGCTATAATGTCAGTCTCCCCAGTTGGAGGTCAATATGGGTGGGGCTTGAGTCAGCCTCTTTCATCACTGAGTTCTCAGCCCATAGTGCTTGGCACAGAGCAGATGCTCAAGAAATGTTTGTTGAATGAATGAGAGTACTCTCATTCACTCTGGAAGGCAAAAGATCAGAGACTGTTCTCACAATAACAAGAGAGCTTAAGGAGTTTTTGTAACTGACTTTTTAAAAATCACTTGCTCAATATCCACCATACATTTCTCTCTACCCCTCTTAAATAATGAATTCAATGTGGATCTTGTAAATCCTTCAAGCTGCACTGTCCAATAGAAATGCAGTGAGATCCATGAATATATTTTTATATTTTTCATTTCCTACATTTTTAGGAAGTAAAAGAAAACAGGTAACCCTAGCCAGTTTGGCTCAGTGGATAGAGTGTCGGCCTGCGAACTGAAAGGTCCCAGGTTTGATTCCAGTCAAGGGCACATGCCTGGGTTGTGGGCTCGATCCCCAGTGGGGGACTTGCAGGAGGCAGCCGATCCATGATTCTCTCTCATCATGGATGTTTCTGTCTGTCTCTCCCTCTTCCTTCCTCTCTGAAATCAATAAAAATATATTTTAAAAAAGAAAAAGAAAGAAAGAAAACAGGTAACGTGAATAATAATAAATAGGTTTTATTTAACCTATGATATCCAGAATGTTATCATTTCAACATGTAATCAGTATAAAAAATGCCAATAAACTGTAGTAAAGTCTGTTTTTTCATAGTAAGTCTTTAAAATCCAGTGTGTATTCTGTACTCACAGCACATCTCCATTTGGACTCATCACATTTCAAGTGCTCAGTAGCCACATGAGACTTATGGCTGCCATTTTGGAAGCCTTAGAGCCGTGGTCGGCAAACCGCGGCTCACGAGCCACATGCGGCTCTTGGCCCCTTGAGCGTGGCTCTTCCACAAAATATCACATGTGGGCGCGCACGTACAGTGCAATTGAAACTTCGTGGCCCATGCACAGAAGTCGGTATTTTGTGGAAGAGCCGATATTTTGTGGAAGAGCCACACTCAAGGGGCCAAAGAGCCACATGTGGCTCGCAAGGCGTGGTTTGCCGAGCCACAGTTTACTGACCACTGCCTTAGAGGAGCCACTGTGGCTTTCTAATTCTTCTTCCCAAAGTGCACTGCTCAGGTGCTCTCCATAGGAGACCAGAGATGAACACAACTGAGGCTTACCACCTAGCACTGGGCAGAGCCTGTCCCCATAATAGGCAAGAAGGAAGGGGTTGCTCATACCAAGAGGTGACATATCTATGGGGCTTAATGCATGCCAGGAGTCTTGCACAGGACTTTACCTGTGTTAAATCATTTGATCCTCTTGCAACCATTTAAGGAAGGTTATCATATTATTATCTCCATTTTACACCTGGGGAAGTAGAGGTACAGGGATTTAAGTGTCCTGCCTGTCAAAGGCTACACATATAGTAAGTGATAGAACTTATTGGGTTTGAACCCAGGTGGCCTGTCTCCAGGGCCTGTGCCTCAGTTGGCCACTGTGTGAATGGACTGTCTCAGAATTGGCCCCAGTCATTTCTCCAGAATGGTGTCGGACAGGACCCAAGTGGGTGCAACCCACTTGGATTTGTTCTTTCAACAAATTGTGTTGAGCACCCTCTGTGCACCAGACAGTGTGCTCCCAGAGGGAAGGAATCCAATAACAAACACCCTCTTAGTTGGGATTCACTGGGATTCATAAGAAAAGCCCAACTCTGAAAGAGGGTGATTGAGAAGTAGATGCTCTGATAGATTCATCGTTTAGGACAGCGGTCACCAACCGGTGGTCTGCAGACCACTGGTGGTCGGTGAGATCCGAAAGGTTGGCAACCGCTGGTTTAGGAAGTTGGCACCAGACAGAGAGGTATATTGATGCCAGGGAGAATAAAGCTGTTCCAGTCCAAAGTGAGATACCCGCCCCAGGATATCCTTGAGGAGGGTAGGGATGGTAGCACATGGGTACCAGGAGCTCATATGCAGGGGAGGCCAGGATTAAGCCAAAGGGACTGACCATCAAGAGCCACCATCAAAACAGCTTGAGGCCAGAGCTCGGAATTCAGAGCCCAGAGCAGATGGATGTGGAGCTGAGCCCCAGCTATGTCTCTCTTAAATGCATCTCATAGAGTCAAACTGGCAGAACAAGAAAAGCCTATGAGCAAGAAAATGAGCTAGTGAATGTAGGTCACCACTGAGTTAGTCACCCATGTATATCAGTCAAGAAGCATTTATTGAGTGCCTTTGGTATACCAGGAACTATTTCATATAACCCTGTCACCCTTGACATTTGTTGAAGCTATTTGCTATCTTACTAGAGATTCCATGATTTCTCTTTAATTTTCAGTGGCAAGAAATATTCCCCAGTGTGCCTCCCTTTTCCTCATAACATGGGTCATGTTTGAACATCCAGTGTGGCCTTTTAATAATAAGAATAATAATAGTAACTATAAATAACGTACTATGTGCCCTGTGCTAATAGCTGCTTATATGCAGTTTCATTTAATCCTCACAACAGGCCTAGGAAGTAGGTTCTATTACTTACTCCCATTTTACAGATGAGGAAACTGAGGGTCAGAGAGGGCCAGTGACTTGCCCAAGGTTACACAGCCAGAATGCAGTAGAGCTGGGATGTGAACCTGAATTTTCTAACTCCATACTTTCAACCTTCATTTTCCCTCTCCCATCTCCCATCCCATGTTTGCACAGGTTGAAAATGATCAAATTTGCTTGTAGGCTCATATACCATGGTTACACATGACTTTTTCTTTTGTTTCCAAAGGTGGTGGCCCTTAGTAAAAGAAGTCAGGAAGCTGAGGCTGCTTTCTTGAGTGTTTACAAGCAATTAATTGAAACACCAGGTAAGAAATGCTTGGGCTCCATAATTAAAGAATTAATTAGAAGAAACAGCCATTACACAGGAGCTTCCTCATGGTGGGGTCTGGGAATAGGCTGAGACTCCTGGGCAAGTTCATGCCTTCCATGGGTGGGGATTGTGGGGGGTGATAGGTTCTGTGCCCAGTCTGGTGTGACATCCCCACATGGATTCTCCATCTTCCCCCACTACCTTCTAATGTCAGCCAGAGAGCTTTGGGGGGCTCCTGGCATGATCTCCCACCTGGACTTTCTTGGGAATCCAAGAAGCCTGTCTTGCCCCCCACAGAGGACAAATGGCACCAAGTGCTTTCTGCCAGCAGTGTGCTGAAAGAAAGACCTCAAAAGTTTCCTCCAACATGGTGCAGCCAAACTCAAAAATTTGATGACAGCAAAAGCCAAACCCAAAAAAACATGTACTATATTGCTCTATTTACATAAAACCTGAAGACAGACAAAAATTAACCTGTCAGCACTATTCACAGTGACCAAAAGGGGGAAACAATCCAAATGTCCATCGATGGATGAATGGATAAACAAATAAGCTCTGTCCATTCAATGGTCTATGATTCAGTAATTCTATATAATAAAGAGCTAATATGCAAATGGTCATCACACCCTCACGCCCTTGCACCGGGGCCAGGGGGACCTGAGGCCGGACCGCGGGACCCGAGGCTGTGCCCCTGCCCTGTGGGGCTTGACGGGGGTGGGGCTGGCCGGGGCTGGATCTTGCATGATTTCAAGGCGCACGCGGGTGGGCAGGGACTTGACTCTGGGCCCCGTGGTGTGCTCCAGACTCTGACAGGAGGGAGATTTTCATATACATTTTACTAATTTTCTTTCATTTCTGACACTTCTATTATAGAGAAGGGCAAATACCAATATTAAAATATTTCCTCTAATTAATTCCCTTTTAATGTGCACGAATTTCATGCCCCGGGCCACTAGTAAAAAGAATAACACTGACACATGCTACAATGTGGATGAGCCTCAAAAACATGATCCTGGGTGAAATAAGCCAATCATAAAAGGCCATAATAAAGGATTCCATTTATATGAAGTGTCCAAAATAGGCAAATCTATAGAGACAGAAATCAGATTGATGATTACCAGGCAGGCAGGGAGGAGGGAATGGGGAGTGAGTGCTTAATGGGTACCAGGTTTCCTTTTAAGGGTATAAAAATGTTTTGGGACTAGATAAAGGTGGTGGTTATACTAATGCTGCTGAATTGTACACTTTTAAATGGTTACTTTTTTAAAAAAATATATTTTATTGATTTTTTACAGAGAGGAAGGGAGAGGGATAGAGAGCTAGAAACATCGATGAGAGAGAAACATCAATCAGCTGCCTCCTGAGCACCCCCCACTGGGGATGTGCCCACAACCAAGGCACATGCCCTTGACCAGAATCGAACCCGGGACCCTTCAGTCCACAGGCCGACGCTCCATCCACCGAGCCAAACTGGTTAGGGCTAAATGGTTACTTTTATGTTATAAGAATTTCACCTCAATTTAAAAAACATTAACCTGTGTTGTTAGACATCGAGTGGCAACAGTTCCTGGGAGGGGCCTCCGGAGGCTGGAGATGCTGTTTCTTGATATACTTCTATAAAAAGTTGGACTTATTAAAAATGGCCCATCCTTTGCCACCATCTCATTTATTGACTCAGAAAAGAGAGCCTAGAAAGGTGTAGTGATTTGTTAACAGTGGTGGAGCTGTGAGGAGACCCCACTGTGCTAACTCCCTCTACTCAGACAGCCCCCTGACCTTTCCCACGTCCTTCCATGAGCTGCAGGAATCAGTGCTGTGGGTATTGATTGGGGTTTGATTGAAGAGGAAAGTACAATCCCACTGTAAGCCAAGCCACAGAGAAGGCAGAGTCATTAACATTTGAAATAAAAATTGTTTGTGGGATCTTTGAATTTAGGATAGGAGCGTTCCTCATTTCACCTGTCTTGGGCAACTTTAGAAAATATCCTCCCGCCGAACCGGTTTGGCTCAGTGGATAGAGCGTCGGCCTGCGGACTGAAGGGTCCCAGGTTCGATTCCGGTCAAGGGCATGTACCTTGGTTGCGGGCACATCCCCACTGGGGGGCGTGCAGGAGGCAGCTGATAGATCTCTCTCATCGATGTTTCTAACTCTCTATCCCTCTCCCTTCTTCTCTGTAAAAAATCAATAAAATATATTTAAAAAAAAAAAAAAAAGAAAAGATCCTCCCAAAATTCATGGCCACCCTGAACCTCAGAATGTCACCTTATTTGGAAACAGGGTCTTTGCAGGTACAGTTAGTGAAGGACTTCTAGATGAGATCATCCTGGAATTAGGGTGGGTTTGTGGCCACATCACTCCAGTCTCTGCCTCTGTCTTCACATGGGCTTCTTCTCTCTTTGTCTCGTGTCCCAGATCTCCCTCTCCTTTCTCTAATAAGGATTTGGGGTCATTGGATTTAGGGCCCACCCAGATAGTCCAAGACCATCTCATCTCAAGATCTTTAACTTCATTACATTTGCAAAGACGCTTTTTCCAAATAAGGTCACATTCACAGGTTCCAGGGATTAGGACATGGACATATGCTTGGGGGTCACCATTCAGCCCCCTACAGAGGCATATGCAGCCTTGACCCCCTCTGCCCCAGTCCTATGCTCTGCCCTGATTCTACTTTCAGGAAGGCAGCATGACCATGTGGGCTTTCTCAATGAGAATGCTTTGGTGGTGAGAATGGCTGGCGCTAAACAGCACAGCCCCCCCAGGGCTCTGTGCCCTGCCCCACTCTCACCCCCAGATGGCATAGTCCTGTAGTGTGAGACTGAAATAGCCATGTGTCTGCAGCCCCTGAAGACCACACCAGACATATCCAAGAAGCCCTTTGCAGCTTTTTTTTTTTAACCTTTCAACTATTTAATACTTATCTACACAAGCGTTACCAACAGGTATCATTCTCACTTTATAAATGAAAAAGTTCAAGTCAGGATTGGTCAAAAGGCTTCTTTCTTCCTCACGGAAGTTTGCAGAGGACCCCAGGCCTTGATACCCTAACTCCTAGAACCTGTAAGAATTTTTTTTTTAAGTACTTGGACATTTTAATGAACTTCCCTCCATGTAGCTTCAAGCTACCAGGACACAGGCCCCACCAACACCCTTAATCTTCTCCTCGGCTCTTCTGCTGAAGAACTTGGCCTTCACAATGACAGGCTGCTTTGGGAGCTTTCCCTTCCCCAGAACTTTGTAGTAGCCCGATCGCACCACATCAATGATGGGAGCAACTTCAGTCTTGCTTTTGGCAGCATTCACCCGTGTCTGCTCACTGACCAGGGTCCACAGTTTATCAAGGTTGACAGTTAGGCAGAAGCTCTGGTTCCTCTTCAGGTGGTAATGCCTCATACCAACTTTCCCAAAGTAGCCTGGGTGATATTTGTCGAAGTTGATCCTGTGATGATGCAGGCCGCCAGCATTCCCGCGGCCCCCCGGGTGCTTCCTGTGCTTGCCGATGCGGCCGTGGCCGTGGCTCACGTGGCCCCAAAGTTTCCGGTCTTCCTCAGTCTGGATGGCATGTCGGTGGCCGAGTTGCAAGAGGGAGCCCTTTGCAGCTTTTTGTTTATAAGGTCTTCACCCTCATCAGAGTTATTCCGAAACATTTTGGAAAAATATACCCTCCTATTTCACACTCTTTTCAATTTTTCAAGACCCACAGTCTCAATAACAAATGACATTGGAGGGTGACTCAGTACAGAGCCCAAAGTTGCCTCGTAGGAGTCCTCACACGAGGCTCCTTCACTGGGCCCCATAGTACCTCATCTATAGCACCAGGGGCAGCTCTGATACAGGCTTGTGTTTCCAGGCTTAGGGCCAGATCCAGGTTGGAGTCCTGCTTGTACCGCTTACTCACGGGGTGGCTGCGGATGAATTAATTCACCTCCCTGAGCTTCAGTCTCCTCTTCTATAGATTGGGAGTAATATGAGGACCTACCTCATACAGCTGTGGGAGGCTTCGGCAAGCATGGCACATAGTGGTACTTTGCTAAGTGACACCTACTATCTTGTAGTATCTGGCTTCCCTTGGAGAAGTAAAATTCTCCAAGCCTGCGACTGAGTCATACTAATTTTATAACCCAGAACACCGTACACAGTAGGCACCTAATAACTGTTCGGTGAATGAATTAGAAATACAACTCAGATGCAGAAAGGGGAGGAAGGGTTATTTGAATAAAAAGCCCTCTGCTTGTCATGTGTTTATTTACTCAGATAGCATTTATTGAGTGCCTGCTGTGTGCCTGGCACTTGCAAGACACTGGGAACATGACCATGAGCTCACTGATGCAGACGGAGCCCAGCCCTCAGGGAGCTTGCATTCTGGTGGCAGAGGTGACCAGATCATTGCTCGAATAACCAGCCTGCTGTCACAAACCCAGGGGAACACCAACGACTCTAGTGCTTGGGAATGAGAAGGCGCTTACAGCCTCCACTTGAAAAGGAGGTCTCATTTCTGGGGTTCATTATGGGACCCTCATCTCTCTGGAGATACGGCTGTTATCACAATCACAAGGCCAGGATTGCAGTGCCAGCTGGGGGGCCTTGAGAGCCCCCAAGACAGGCAGGAACTTTCCAGAAGGTCCTTGTGTCCTCTCGCCCTCTCCCCAAAGGGTTGTTCCCAGCCTGGTGCTGACTCCACGCGTCTGATTTCCCAGCTCCCTCCCCGGAAATGGAGGGGCAGGGGGAAACGTATGTCCCCAGCTGTCACCAAGTTAGAGAATGAGGAGCCCTAAATGATGGAGACGTACCATACGAACAGCCCCTTTAGGGGCTCTAATTCATTCTGAGACATTTAAGAATAACAAAATGTTTTAATGATTTCTTGGGGGAATTAGGAAGACATATTTTGTTCTCATTAAATTTTATCCGCAGACACAAGAACCAAATGTCAGATGTGTTTTTGGTGCTCAGAGCTACCCTGCTCGCTGTCTTCCCCACACACACGGCCCCAACCCCCTCCATAAAAATAACACTCCAGGAAAATTTGCCAGGATATGCACTCTCCTGTTTTTATATTTCTTGACAGGCAAATTATTTGTGGAAATACTCCCCCCGCCCCCCCGCAAAGCCACACAAGTCCTGATTCAACATTTTTGTTTTGAATGACTGCTGCCAACGCAAATCTTTGGCAGAGAATGCGATATAGTGTGATTGCTCAGCAAGTATTTTGATAAGTGTGCAGCCTGTATGTCTGTAATTACGAAAGAAGACCGTAAATCTTTTGGATATTGTTCACACAGATGTGGCGTGAAGTGAGAAAAAAAAGCAGTAAAACGTGTTAAAAGCATAATTAATGTCATTGTTGTGGAGGATGATTTGATTTAAACCTTTCTGACTTCTGGATCCATGACGGCTGATTTCTTTATCACGCTCATAGAGTCACTAGGAACCGACCCAGCTTCAGAAAGCTAACTTGTTAACTAAATGATTAGTTAAAAGCAAAAAAAGGAAAAGAATCAAAATAAGCAAAGAGTGAGTAAGAGGGAGGCTGAAGAGATAAGATTAGAGGGGTGAGTGCCCCAAAATGTGTTTTCTGCTTTAGTTTGGTTTTTAAAAATCTGATGCGGGCCCTAACCTGGTTTGGCTCAGTGGATAGAGCATCGGCCTGCAGACTGAAGGGTCCCAGGTTCATTCCGGCCATGAGTGCCCCAAAATGTGTTTTCTGCTTTAGTTTGGTTTTTAAAAATCTGATGCGGGCCCTAACCTGGTTTGGCTCAGTGGATAGAGCATCGGCCTGCAGACTGAAGGGTCCCAGGTTCAATTCCGGCCAAGGGCATGTACCTTGGTTGCGGGCACATCCCCAGTAGGGGGTGTGCAGGAGGCAGCTGATCGATGTTTCTCTCTCATCGATGTTTCTAACTCTCTATCCCTCTCCCTTCCTCTCTGTAAAAAAACTCAATAAAATATATATTTTTTTAAAAAGACCCTATTTTAAAAAAAAATCTGATACGGGAGATCTCCCTGCTCCTCCTCAGGAGGCAAAAAGCTGGTCAGCTTAGGAGCTTGAGCTACAGCGGCAGACACAGGTGGTAGACTGTCAGCTTGGTGTTTTCGAGCTGTGTGACCTTGGACAGGGCCTGAACCTCTCTGAGCTCTGGTTTCTGTGTCTTTAGCAAAGGGATAATAATAAAACCTATTCATACGTTGACCTGAGGATTTGATATGCTGTGCATGAAAGCATTTGGAGGGTTTAGTAATCAGTAGCCCATTGCAACGCTGACATCAGGGGATAAATTACAGAGTCACAAGTGTTTGCTGTTGATTTCACAAGGTTCTGTCAGTTGTTACAGATGTGAAGTGAGCTGTTTAGCCAACAGGGTTACTGAGTCTATGGAATAGGAAAATTCTTTGTGATATTTAGGGATTTAAAATTTTTTTCTCCCCAATTATAAAAGTCCCATATGCACACTGTCAAATTCAGAAAATACAGAAAAGTAGAAAGGAGAGAAAACTACCTACTAGAAAAGCAGTGGGACTATTTTGTTGCTTTTCTTTCTGACCTTTTTTCCCCACGTACTTTTTCAAAATCATCATTCATTCTACATGAATCATTTGCATCCTGTTTCCTTTCACCCACCACAAGCATCGTTTTCCCCTGTGTGATTAAAAATCCTGAGTAACTTTGGTTCATTGTGTGTCACACTCGCTTGTGTGGCTGTATTGTAATTTACGGAATCTCCTCTCCAACACTGGGCATTTAAGGTGCTCAGGAACACACAACTTATAGGTATTGTGCTATAGTTCACAGGACAAGGAAGAAAACTTGGGAAGGAAAATATATTGTAGCGATGTATTAACCACAACCTCAGAATCAGTGGTCAGAGAGAATACGAATTTTTTTCTCTTTGATTTATTTTGCACTCCTTCATTTATTAGTTACATTAAATATTTTTGTATGTTTATGAACCACTCGTATTTATTCCATTGTGAATCACTAGTTCATGTACCCTTAGCCCATTTTTCTATCAGAGAGATCTCGTATTGATTTGTAGATGCTCTTCATATATTAGGGATATTAACCTTTGTCCTGGTAAATATATTTTCTATTTCCTCTCCTAGTTTGCCTTTTGTTTATAATGTCTCTTGCATATGGTGCATAGTAGGCATTCAAAAAATGTTTGTGGATAGTAGAGAATTTTACTAAACCTTTGCTTTATGGCTTCTGGATTTCATGTCATATTTTAAAAGCCTCTTTTTAGCTCAAGGTTATAGGTTTATTTAGTACTTTTATGATCTTAACTTTTAAAAATTTGAATCTCTGAACCATCTGAAATACATGTTAGTGGAAGTGGAGAGGAAGGTTAAGAATTTAGCTTTGTGTTTGTCCCAAATGACTAGTTCTACTGCCACCTAGTGGATAAGCCCCCTTCACAGATATAGGAAATATGGATTTTAGTATAATGAGAAACTGTCTCTGCCTGTCCTCACCTCCTTCCCTTCCTCCCCACATATGCCTCTGCTTGGTTGGTAGTGTAGGGTCAGGGGAACACCAAAGGGTAACATAAAAAACTACTTTACCCATAAAAAGGAAAAGCTTAATGTAACTGTCTACCTCCCTGAGCCTCTGATTCCCCATCTGGAAAAGCACACTTACCTCCTGGTACCTCTGGGAGGATTAAACCAGGTGAAAAGTGTAAAGTCCTTAGCTGAGTGTCTGGCACATAGTAAATGCTCAGTAAACAGTGGTTGTCATTGTTATTGTTGGTGTTATTATTACCATCACCACCCAGTGCCAAGAAAGAAGGCCTCTCTGTGCATGCTTAAGCCAGGAGACCTCCTGAAACAACCAGCCCTGGCAATGGAGAGAAGAAAAGGTGGGCGGACATATGTATAGCTCACAGCTGTGTATAAGGAACCACACCCCTTCTGCTATTAAAAAACTAAGATTAAAGGATCAAAGTTATTCTCACTGCCACTGCCACCATCGATAGCCTGAGCCTGCCACCCACACAGGAGCCTGGAGCCGGGACCCAGATGGAAGTAGACTTCTGTCTTGAAGTATATTGGAGGGGCGCATGCATACTTCTGCATATATGTGTTTCTAAACAGCCTCTTGGACAGCCTTTACGGTTCCAGCTTTCCTAAAAAAGCTCCAAATGCCACTTTCCCTCAGATGGACACGTGGGAGAAATGGGACAGCTTCTCCTAGATTCCTGACTCTCCCCCCACCCTCCAACCCCAGACCCTTTTTAAAAAACACCAACAGCATCAACTAGTGGTGGAAAGTGGAATAGATGTTTTACCCATCTCGTCCGACAGTGCCTTTGGAAAGCCTGCTGTGGTATTAAAATATTATAAATTCGTTGGCAGTATTCTCTAGGGGTTTAGATCCAATGTAACCAAAATGAATTAGTCATTTTATTAAGCAATTTATGCACAGAGAGCAGGTTGATGGCTGTAAGACAAGGCACTCTGCCTCCTAACGGTGTTCCCCTTCCCGCACGCCTGCCAGGACCTGCCACCCCAATGGTTCCTGCTTGATCTTTCGAGTCTGCCAATGTGCTCAGTTAATCCATGTCTGATTTGGGGTTCCCTGTTTTGGCAGTTTTTTAAGGCTGGATCTCAGGTCGTTGGATTCCCTCTGCACTGCCCTTGTCTATATGTGGACCATCTGTATGTTGCAGGAGTGAAGTGGGGGAAATTTAAGTCCCCCTCATGGCTCTGGGCAGCTGCAGGTGTTGGCCGAAAGGTTTCCAGTGGAAATGCTGAGCCCGGCGGAAACCTGGGCATCCCTGGCTTCAGGGATGTTCTGTCACTTCTGACACCAGAGTATGAGGTTTGCCAGACACCAGGGCACACGGGTCACTTTGGAGACTGGGGATTCGACAGGACCCAGCACTTCCCCAGGCACGGTCACTTGACATGGGGAGCAGCCTGAGTGCACCTGGCGCAGCACTGAAACTTTGAACACATTGTATGCCTAGTGTCACCTTTCTACTTCCTTCCTGCACCTTCAAAGCCAGCATAGGGCCTTCACTCTCTCTCTCTGACTCTACCACCTTCATCTGCAACCTTGATTCCCTCCTCCATGTAACATACCATATTCACAGGTTCTGAGTTAGGATGGGACACCTCGGGGATGTGGGGCATTATTCTGCCCCAAACAGACACCTCAAAGGAGGACTGAGGACTGAAAGCAAGATTTCCCAGGCCCCTGTAGCCATCAGGTTCTCTGAGAAACCTCTTCCAAACATTTTAAAGATCTTTTGTCATTTCTCTTTGTGTTTGTAAGAGCAGCCAGTGACATTCAGCTGATGTGCCGAACAATACCATTAGACAGAGTAAGTGGGAAGCCCTTGGATTTGCCAGCCACCGCGGCCGAGCATTTTGCATACATATAATTTGGTAGAACGTTCCAGTCTTCTGGATGCTAGTAATTTTTTCCCTCCCTGACCCAACCCCCAACAATGTAGCTATGGGCTCTGTGAACTTCTCCCAAATAGGGGAAGTAGGAAGAAGTGATTTTACCCATACCCTGTCACATCTGGGACTTCCACTGTGCTGGGGAGGAAATAACGAGTAGAAAATGCCCAGGGAAATGAGTATCATCGTTGCTGTGTACTTTTCAGAGCAGGGACCCTACTCAACCCACAGCCTAATTCCTCAGTAGCTGGAGAGAATGAAAATGCAGGTGGATCAGAGCCCAGAACCTGCTGCTTTCTCGTATAGAACAAGCTTGTCCCCTGAACAACAGGTGAAATGGATGCAGCAGGAGAGGAGTGGGCCTTTCTCACAGTTTGTACCCAGTTACCACATGTTATGGGTTGAACTGTGTCCTCCTGGGTACCTGTGAATGTGACCTTATTTGAAAATAGGGTCTTTGCAACTGTAATCAAGTTAAAAGGAGGTCATTAGGGTGAACCCTAATCCAGTATGACTAGTGTCCTTATAAGAAGGAGAGAGAGACACACACACAGGAGAAAGCCATGTGACAATGGAGGCAGAGATTGAAGGGATGCCGCTACAAGCCAAGGATGCCAGCAACACCAGAAGCTGGGAGGGAGCATGGCTCTGCCCATACCTTGACTTTGTACATCTAGCTTCCAGAGCACAGTGTATGGGTTTTCTGGGGCTGCCATACCAAATTACCACAAACTGGGTGGTTTAAAACAACAGAAGTTCAGCTTGAAGGCGTTTAATAATCACCCTCCCTGAGCATCCCAGCTCTGAGGAGTAGGCCCAGGGCCAAAGCACTCATTTCAGCAGGACTCCACCCCTATCTGATGACATCCAATGTTGATTGTATGCCCAGGATATACTTAAAATAGGAATTTGAGTCCAGAGCCCAGAGAGGTCTGGTGCTTTGTCCAAGGTAACACAGCAAGCCAGCAGCAAGGCCAAGAACAGAGCCCTCAGTCTTGTGCTCCTGACCCAATAGTAAGAAATCCCCCATGTCCTACCCCAAGGCAGCTTGGCCCACAGCAGAGTTACCTGGGTTCAAATCCCACCTCTGCCACTTCTGAGCAAGGTGACCTTGGGCACATGGCACCTCTTCTCTGGGCCTTCATTTCCTTGTCTGGGAAATGGAGATGGCAGTATCTACCATACCAGGCTTTACCTTCACACACTCCCTGTGCCTCAGTTTCCCTATCTGTAAAATAGGAATGCAACAATACCTACCTCTCAGTGTTGTAGTGAAGATTGAATGAATTCTAAAATGTTCAAATACTTTGGCTGTTAGGATTCATCATAGCCTGACATTGACTGAGTCATCTGAACCCCTCCCCAGCTCTCCCTCAAATTGGGGAGCCAGGAGGCAGTATAATGGGAAGAAGAGGCCCAAGGCCATTTCGGCCCAGCTACCAACGTGCTGGCAGACTTTTGTGAAGTCACTGGACCCCACTTTTCCCCATCTGTGTACTGGAGTGAGGGGTGTTGCACAAATTAACCTGATAGGTCCCTCCACAGTGTGACTTTCTAAGCTGGAGTCGTTGGGTCCCAAAGTGACATTCAAAGGAGAACTGTTGGATTCTGGATCTCCCACGGACTGCTGAGATATATGAGGCTATTCCTGTCCCAAGGTTTCACAGAGGTCACAATGCAGCCAGCCAGCCCCCAGGGCACCACGAGACCAGGAGCACTGCCTCCTCTCAGCAGTCAACACTTAGCAATCCCTGCTACACCTCGCACTGTGCAATCTCTATACATGTTCTCTCGCCCAGTCTTCACAACCACGCTTTACATGTGCTGCCCCATTTTACAGGTGAGAAAGTGAAGGTTCTAACTGTCCAAAGGTCCTTAAATCATACTGCCTCTCTCATCTGTTTTAATCTTCCAATAATAGTTTCTGGGAAGTAGGCACTGTTACGTTTTTCTCACTTTATAAGTGGGGAAACTGAGGCTCAAGGCCCCAAGGGATTTGGACCCAAAATTGGACTTCAGATTCTGTGAGCTTACCCACCATGTTCTACCCTGTTAACAGTGAATGAGGGGGAAAGACAGAGCCTGGAACCTGCTGAACCTGTATGAGTATCTCCGCAACCCCCTCCTCCAGCCTCTCCAGGGGCCACCTGAGCTCAGCTTCCCCTGGACAGAGCGCACAAGGCAGCACCCTGGACCTGCAGGGCCTCCGAGCGAAACAAAACGTCAATCCCTGACTCTCGGAAGGGGTTCAGTGACATTTTATCACCTGAGTGTAAGCTTTTGGCTTGGATGGGCTCATGGCAGCCAGTGCTCAAGCCATCAGCTGGATCTTTTCCACCTCCTTGGAACCAGAGTAAGCCCTCCTCCATGGCCTCTTGGAGCAGCACCCTCCAGTGTTTATCTAACTTCCCCGACCCTGGCAAGTGCCTGTTGCCTTTTCCCCCCTTTCTCAAAAACCAGGACACAATAGGAAGCGTTTTCTTGAACTTATTAAAAAATCCAGACTTGTAAATTAATTTGTCCGTGTTGTACAAAGGCAGTGCAGATGAACTCATTAGCATGCACACAACAAATAATTATAGATGAATTTTTAGCTGGCCTGCCTAATGCGCTCGCTGGGTTAATTATGTCAATGTATAATTACATCAGCCCGGGGAGACATAATGGCATACCCCGCTGAGCAGGCCCTGCCTAATGACGGGTGTGGAGGGAGTGCTGACAGAGGAAAGACAGCGGCCTTCCCCGCACACCTGCCTACCTCGGCACAAACACCCATTGTCCGAGCCTCCCACCACCTAAACAAACAGGCGGGAGGAAAGGAACCTTGTTCCAGCCAGACCTGAAGGCCCCGGGTATAGGCACTACCCCGTTTCTTCCATCAGCAAATATTTATTTGGGTCGAGCTGTCCATCCATCCACAAGGGGTCCAGCAAAGGAGCAAAAATAGTTGCGGTCCTGTGCCTGCCTTATGGTGGAGTTTCAGTTTAGTGTGCATTTCAGCCGTGGGCAAACTACGGCTCAGCCGTGGGCAAACTACGGCCCGCGGGCTGGATCCGGCCCGTTTGAAATGAATAAAACTAAAAAAAAAAAAGACCGTACCCTTTTATGTAATGATGTTTACTTTGAATTTATATTAGTTCACACAAACACTCCATCCATGCTTTTGTTCTGGCCCTCCGGTCCAGTTTAAGAACCCATTGTGGCCCTCGAGTCAAAAAGTTTGCCCACCCCTGAGTTAGGTGGACTTGCAAATCACTGAAAATTGTAAGTACAATGAATGCTGTGAAGGAAAGGTGCAGGCAACTGGAGGACCTCATATCAGAGGACTGGTTGGTCAAGAAAGGCTTCCTGGAAAAAGTGACATTTGAGGTGCAAAGACGAGTCAGCATTAACTAGCTGAAAGGGGTAAGGGAGGGCAGGGTGTTCCTGGCAGAGGCTCCTGCCTATAAAAGGCTCAGGTGGGGAAGGTGCATTTGAGGGGCTGAGGGAAGAAGGGCAGTGCGACTGGAGCTCAGAAAGGCAGGAAAAGCCAGGGCTTCCATTTGTTCTGAGCTGAGCAAGTGCCAGGCGCCATGCTGCGCACTTTGCATGGATCTTCTGCACAGCCCCGTGAAGTGGGTACTTCTATGGTGAGGCACAGAGTGTTATAGTCTTTTGCCAAGGTCACACAGCAATCCTGAGAAGCAAGTATGGATTAGACCAGAACCCGGGGATCTGTCTCCAGGGTTCATACTCTTAATCCTTCTGCCCCCTAGCAGAGAACAGTGGCCAAGCAGATGCTGGCAGGAGACCCCGGTGGAAGGATGAGAAAGACTGAGGGCTCCGGTGCTTTTAAAAGGACTGTGGACCAGACCCAGGACCCTTGATCTGGAGTGAGGAGGCCCTGGCTTTCCTGGGCCCGCATGAACACTCGCCTGTGGCTGCTGGGGTTGAAATGCCCACACCACTGGGACAGGAAGCATCAGAGAAAGAAACCCAATTCAAATCTCACCTCCACTCCTTAGCAGCTTACCTGGCTTCTCTGAGTCTCCGTTTTCTCATCTGTGGAAATGAGGCGGATCCTAGCCAGCCTCCAGGGGATGCTGGGAGCATCATGGAGCCTGTTCCCATGGACAGGCTTGGTGACCTGGAAGATGCCACACCAACCCCTGGCATTATCCAGGTGTTCTTAGTACCTGCCTGGGTGGGGAACTGAGCAAAGCCACCTGGAAGAAAAGGTGCTGGATTCTAGATCTGAAGAAAGGAAGTGTTCGCTAGGTAACAGTGGGAGAGGGAACAGAATTCCAGGCAGATGCACCTGCACATTCCTCACTTTTTAGTTATTGGGAATTAAGGAGGCCTCTAACATCCAGGTGTGCATTTCCAGAAAAGCCATTATTTAATCGTCCTATGTATCAAAAATGATGGTATATTAGTCCACTGAGAAGCACCCCAAAGATTCTATGTGCAAGGCTGCTATTAGTGAAATGCAGGTGAAGGAAAATAGGGGGGAGCTGGAAGCATCCAGACCACATACAGCCTAAGGAAGTGCTGGGCAAGGCCTTGGGAGTGTCCTGTACCCTCGGAGTAGTCCCATGTCCCCGGAAGCAGCTCCATCTCTATCTTCGCTGCCTTCAAGCCTTGTCTGGAGAGGTTGGCCTCAGACTGATGGATTTCAGAGCAAGGTCCTTGCTCAGTGACATTCCCTGTGGTTGGAAGCATGCAAGGCACAGTCTCATGGCCACCATAGATGGCATCGTAGAATTTGGAAAATGCAATTATGGTGACAATTCTTGTTATTACCATCCCCAGCTGTTCAGGACACCCACATCTATGGGGACAACACGCATCCCCCTGAGCCAGTGCCTGGAAAAGACCTTCCTCATAAAGCAGAAAATCCACTTTGCTCCCCTAGACCATCAGAGCAACTCCAGGCAGCTCTTGTGGATTGTCCCCCTACTCCAGCTCCACATGGAAGGACCCGCCAGGTCCCATGGCTTCAGCTTAGGTATCCCCCAGCCTTCAGAACCCCCTACCACCCCTGTCCTCCTCTCTCTGCAGACCCTGTACCTGTATTTGAGCCAACGCGCAGCCTAGACGACAGACTGCAGCCCCCCAGCTTCAACCCCAGCGGGCATCCGCTGCGAGACCTCCACGCTTCGTGGAAGAGAAACCCCGAGCTCCTCAGCCCTAAAGGTACTGATCAGGCCTTCACAGGATGTCCATAGCAAACAACTTGTCTGTGGATCTTTGGCAGCCAAACTGTCCCTCCATAACAAATTCAGCTCCAAAGGCAGGCGCTAATCCCTGGGATGAGCTGCCCAGGCACCTGCAGTAAGCCAGGTGATGATTGAGCATCTGAGTGTGTGCCATCAACTGTGGGGAGGGGAGAGCAGTGTGGAGGTTCCTCAGTAAGTTAAAACTAGAGTTACCCTGTGACAGAGCAATTCCACTCCTACCCCAAAGAATTAAAAGCGTGTACATCAATATTTATCAGCAGCACCATTCACAATGGCCAAATGGAAACAACCCAAATGTCCACCAACTGATGAATGGAAAAACAAAATGTGGCATATCCAAAAAATGGAATATTACTCAGCCATAGAAAGGCATGAAGGTCTGCTACATGCTACAACCTTGAAAACGTTATGATAGTGAAAGAAGCCAGTCACAAAAGGATATATGTTATCATTCTGTTTATATGAAATATCCATAATACCTAAATCCATAGATACAGAAAGCAGGGCTGGTGATTGCCAGGGACTGGGGGAGATGGGAATGGGAGTGACTGTTTAATGGGGACAGGTGTCCTTTTGTGGTGGTGACAAGGTTATGGAATTGGTGGTAATGGTTGTACAATATTGTGAATACACTAAATATCACTGAATTGTACACTTTAAAATGGTGAATTTTATGTTATGTATATTTTACCATGACTTTAAAGAAAAATAGGAAGGCCAAAGAGGCAGAGACAAGTCTGAGAGGGCAAAGGAAGCCTCGGGTGTGCTGTATGAGGTTGGCATGATGGGAGCTTGACTTACATGCGCGCACACTTGCTGGCTGCAGCCCAGCTGACCTCGGTGACAGCAGGTCCCAACAGCTGCACTCTCTCCAACACTAAGTTTGGGAAATTGATTCTTCTCACAACTTTTGATCGATCTGATTTGCAGAAAGTGGCTCTGGTTGTCACGCTGCTCTCAGCAATGGGCATTTTTCCATCTTTTTCTTCCTCCAGAGCAGAGAGAGGGGTCGTCCCCAGCCGGGCCCACGCTGACCGAGGGGAGCCGCCTGCCAGGCATTCCCAGCAAAGCCCTCCTGACAGAAACTTTGCTGCAGAGAAATGAGGTGGAGAAACAAAAGTGAGTGGGGGAGGGACAGGCGGGCTCCTGCTGCCCCACCCGGCTGGGAGGTGGGACCAGGAAAGTCACCCCTGCCCAGGACAGCTGGGGAGTCCAGATGCAAGTTGGAGGTGAAGACATAGGCCTGGGTTTGAGCTCTACCTCAGTAGTTCAGTGGCCACCCTGGGCAGGTCACCTCACCTCTCTGAGCTTCAGTTTCCCCATCTGGAAAATGGAGCTAATGGTGGTTTATTAGCCAGAGTTCTCCAGAAACAGAACCAGTAGGATTTTTTTTTAGTTAATTTTTTTTTAGTTAAGATGTATTTCAAGGACTTAAATCACACAATTGGGGCTGGCAAATCCGAGTTGGTAGACCTGCCAGCAGGCTAGGAACTGTCAGGCAGTAGTCAGTGTTGCAGTCTTGAGGCAGAACTTCTTCCTTGGTTTTATTTTAAGACCTTCAACTAGTTAGATCAGGCCCACCTACATTAGTGATAATATTCTCCTTTACTAATGTCAGCTAATTGTAGATGTTAAGCACATCTACAAAATACTTCACAGAAACACCTAAATGAGTGTGTGTTGGGATAAATGGATACTATAGCTTAACCATGGGGACACTTAACATAACCATCACACGTGATATCAATTCCTAGTCTGCCATGGAATGAAACAAGGTGACTCCTGTGCATTCTCGTTAGCGTGGCACTCACAGAGGAGTGTGTGTCAGTAAATGGTGCCTTGACAGTGGTGCAGCAGCAATATTTATAGAGCCACCTACTGTGTACTGGTCACTATTTTAGAGACACAGCAGTGAATAAAAGGTACAAAACTCTCTGCCCTCCTAGAGTTTACTTCCTAGTGAGGAACACACAAATGAATAAGATAAGTAACATAAGTGATATGTTAGATGATGATAAGGGTTTGAGGAGAAATAAAGCAGGGAGGAAGAGCATGAGATGGAGGGCTGAAGTTTTAAATAGAATGTTGGTGGAGGCCTCAATGAGAAGGTGAGCAAAGTCCTAAGGAGGCAAGGGAGTGAGCCCTGCAGGTATCTAGGGGAAGGGTGTCACAGCAGAGGGAACAGCCAGTGCAAAGGTTTCTGAGGCTGGTGTACTGAAACAGCAAGGAGATGAATGTGGCTGGAGTGGAGTGAAGGAGGGGGAGGAAGCAGGATGTGAGATCAGAGGTAAAGGGGGCTCCTTCCCTAGAGTCTCTGAATCTGATGCTGTAAGGCCCAGGCTTTGCCTAAACCCTTCACTAGTCCAGGGAGGACCTCTCTTTACTGCGATACTTGCATTACACCGGAACTGGGCCCCAATGGGCTGGATGGACATCCCAAGCTTCTGCCAAAGGGAGGGGGGAAATGCCTCCGGGGCAGTAATAGTAGCTGACGGTATTGAGGAACACACTAAGCATGCTTACAATACCCACTGAAGCAGACCCCATCAGAAACCCCACTTTATAGACCAGGAAATTGAGGCCCAGAGAGAAGTTGCTGACTGCCATAAGCCCCCCTCCCAAAATGCTGCCAGAAACTTAACTGGCCCAACCATTATGGGGGCCACACACCAGCAAAACAGTGTGGCAGCTAAATGCCTAAATGTCAAGTTTAAGGACGTGTGTTGTGTTTAAGACAGAGGTGAAGAGTACAGGGAATGGGCAAGGGGATAGGAAACGGGTGGGGCTCAGGCAAGGCCCATTCAATGAGCAGAGCTGGCATGAGCAGGCCTGGTCTCTCCACAGGGGCCTTCAAGAAGTACAAATCACTTTGGCAGCCAGACTGGGGGAGGCAGAGGAAAAGATCAAGGTCCTACATTCAGGTATGTATGTGGCACATGGCCCTGGCCCTCACACAGCACCCTGGCCCTATCAGACCAGGAGGAGGAAGAGAGGCACTGACACTATGAACATAGGCCCAGGTGTTTCAGAATCAAGAGGGTAAGAAGGGATTTTGGGAAGGGGAAGGAGGGAAATTTACATTACCCAGCGGGGGACTGAGCCCCCAGGCCCTGGAGGCCACACTACTGTGGAGAGAGGTTTGAGCTAGAATTAAAATAGGGGTAGCAAATGGAAGGCCTTCTGTGTCCTAGCACACAAATAAGCCAGTCAGTTTAGAGAAGACAGTAGGGTGGGGTGGGATCTGGGGTAAACTGGAGAAAGCAGCTTTATCTAAAGAGCACCAGCCAAAAAGCCAGTCAGTTTAGAGAAGACAGTAGGGTGGGGTGGGATCTGGGGTAAACTGGAGAAAGCAGCTTTATCTAAAGAGCCCCCAACCAAAAAAAAAAAAAAAAAAAGAGCACCAGCCAGGCACTGCCTTATGGCCTAGTGTGGCCAATCCCTTCAATTTTCCTAGAAAAAATCAGAAATCTGGAATTTTATGAGAAATCCCTCATTTATTATCATATACTTATATCTGTTGATTTTGTTACTCCTCACTGTCCCCCTTACTTGCCAGGTCTGGATCTCAGGGTGGATGAGCTATGGGTAGATCATCCTACCCTGGTGACGTAATGGTGCTAGAAGGCTCATACCCCAGGCCTTGGGACAGCCAGCCCCCCTCCCCACCCCAGCCACTCCACATGCCTCTCACCAGCTTGAAGCCCCTCTAGAACCTGTCACCAGTTCTAACCACAAGAAAGGTCTTTCCTCACTAGCCTAGACCTCATTCTGCCTTCCAGGCCCTGCAGGAGTGGGTTCCACCTCCCTGGGGGTGGGCAGCCTCACCCTGGCTCTTTACTTTTTCCCAGCGTTGAAGGCCACGCAGACAGAGCTGCTGGAGCTGCGGCGGAAATATGATGAGGAGGCGGCATCCAAGTAAGTGAACACCCTGCTGAGGTATGCCTCCTCCCTCTGACCCTCCCAGACATGCCTTCTCTTTCTGATTCTATATGAGGTACCCATTTTATTAAACACCCTCTGCTCCCCACCCCACAGAGGCACACAGCCATATTCAATGGTCATTGCTGTGCCATTTATGCACAACAGACTATAAATGGCATTCTGGGTCTACTGGGCAGGGACCTGCGCCTTACCCCAGCCTCCTGGGGCTGTCCCACTCCCCAACTCCACAGTCCAACCCTCAGGGCCAAGTGTCATTCACTTAAATTACTCTGTACTCAATGTTTCTTCAGGATTTAAGACATTGCTGATTTCACAAACACTTATTTAGTGCTTACTATTTCCGCAGTACTATGCTGAGACCCTGGAGGAAACATTAGACATAGCCCTGGCAGACACTGACTAATGTGCAGTGATAAATTCATTCATTCACAGACATTCCTGAGCATTTCCTGTGTGCCCAGTACTGTTCTGGGCACATGGTAAATGCTGTCAAGGGAAGAACAGGAACCGCAAGAGGGAAGAACAGGGAGCGGTGGGTTCCCTGAGGAGGTGACTTTCAGTGTGAGGCCTGGAATATGAGCAGGACATGGCCACGTGAAGAACGCTGGGGAGTGTGCTCTGAGCAATTGGAAAAGCTTGTGCAGAGAGGGCCCTGAACATGCATGGAGCACATGCGTGGCTTATAGTCACCAAATGCTCCCCACAGGCCTCCTTTGGCCCCACCCCACACCAGGAAGAGGGGCAGCCAAGGTTGAAGAGGCCTGTTCGGACCCCCTAGGTGCTGAAGGGAGGAGGGCAGCAGAGTAAATAAATGGCCACCATAGGGGAGTAGAGAGGGTACCTAGGACGACTCTTTGGACCTGGTTCTCTTGAGGTAGGCATTCCAGGCAGAAGGCACAGTAGGAGCAAAAGCTGGGAGGTGCAGCTCTGCGACAGCTTCAGGGAGTGGACCCTGGGGGAGGTGAGAGGCCAGGCTGCAGTCCTGAGGCCCATTTCCATTTCCCTGCAGCCTGGGTTCTTTTCCGTCCAGCCTAGTTTCTCTAGTAAGAAGGGTGGAAGTCAGCCTCCTTGGCCCTCAGTTTTGAAACCCTTGGGTTCAGGCAGGGGCTGGGGGGTATCAGGATGGGTAGGGGGCCTGGTGGTGGCCAGAGTCCCTTCCTCAGGGCCTCATCTTTCTGTCTCAGGGCAGATGAAGTCAGCCTGATCATGACCAACCTGGAGAAAGCTAATCAGGTGAGGAAACCTGTGCTGGGGGACTCATTTTGCACGTGGTGGGGGTCTCGGGCCAGTCTGGGAGGAAGGGCTATGCTCAATCTGTATTTATTGAACTATGTGCCATACAGAGTGCTGAGGCTGGGAGATGTCTGGGACCCAGGCCCTGAGCTCCTGGAGGAAGGAGAGTGAGGGTGCAGACAGAATACTCAAAAACAGGACGGTCCAGGTAGCAGCAGTCAGAGAAGGGGCATTTGACCCAGATTCAGGAGTCAGGGAAGACATCCTGGAGGAAGGACCATGGAGCTGAGTCCCGATAAATCAGTCCAGACTGTAAAAGGATGGCATTCCAGGACAGGGAACGGCCTGGGCAAAAGCTGGGAGGCAGCCTGCACAGCAGGCAGGAGGCCTCTCTAGGTGTCTTTGCACAGCACGGGGAGGAGGGAAGCAGAGCATTGGCCAGTGATCCTAGCCCGCAAGTGCCCATCTCCAGGCCAAGTAGGGACTTGGGTCTCTCCCAGCCAAGACTGAGTGAGGAGCCAGGGTTGGTGATGAGGCACAAGCTTGGGTCTGCTTCTCTCTCTCTCTCCCACCTGGGGTCTCCTCCAGCACTCTATCTGTAAATTCCCAGAAGTGGGATTGCTGGGGAAGGGATCGGTGCACTTATAATTTGGCAGATGTAGCCAAACTGCCCTCCACCGGGTTGGGCCAATTTACACTCCATCCAGCAAGGTAGGAATGGGCCTGTGTCCCCGCCTCGCCAGTACCACCTGTTACCAGACTCAGAGATCTTTGCCATTCAACTAGGCCCGTGGTCGGCAAACTGCGGATCTCGAGCCACATGTGGCTCTTTGGCCCCTTGAGTGTGGCTCTTCCTAAGTCTTAGGAGTACCCTAATTAAGTTAATAACAATGTACCTACCTATATAGTTTAAGTTTAAAAAATTTGGCTCTCAAAAGAAATTTCAATCGTTGTACTGTTGATATTTGGCTCTGTTGACTAATGAGTTTGCCGACCACTAGTTACTAGGCTAAAGAAAAGGGATCTTAGTTTAAATAGAAAGCATTTTTCATGTTTATTTTTTCTGAGTATAAACTAAAACCTGCTCATTATAGAAAATATGGAGAAGAAAATAAATGTCATCATATTAGGTTTTTAATATACTAAATGTGAACAAGCGGATTCTGGAGCAGAGCAGATCTATGCTGTTACTGACATAGCAATAACCATGCCAGTTTGCCCGAATTCTTACCTGGGGTGATGAGGCAAAAACCAGCTGGCACCCTAAATGCACCAGAGTTTGTACTGACGTTAGCCCCTCCAGCCCCCCAAAATAGGAATCTGGGTAGTTCTGAGAGAGGGGCCTTCTGAGGGAGGGAGATAAATTATCTCCTGAGTGTCACGGTGAACAGAAGGGCAGGGGTCTGGGGTTTAGCATGTGGAATGCAAATGCTTCTCTCCAGGGGCAGATAAGACTGGTAGTGTTAAACCCAGCTTTATAGCCCAGGGGATGTCTCCACAGTCTGGGGCTCATCCCCCTCGAAATGTAAACACAGGCCCTCAGGGCAAATATCTCTGGCATTCTCACCAGCTCATCTGTCATAAATTGTCTTCCAAGGCCTGTCTTTTAGCCCAGATCCCAAGCTTCAGTAACAAGAATATTTTCTCTACAACCCCACACACCCAAAACGTAACTGACTTGAACCTTTTATGGAATAAGGCAGGATACAATAAATTAAAAAATCCATTAAAAAATAGAATGTGCCCTAGCTGGTTCGGTTCAGTGGATAGAGCATTGGCCTGCAGACTGAAGGGTCCTGGGTTTGATTCTGGTCAAGGGCACATGCCCGGGTTGCTGGCTCAATCCCCAGTAGGGGGCATGCAGGAGGCAGCCGATCCATGATTCTCTCTCATCATTGATATTTCAATCTTTCCCTCTCCTTCCTCTCTGAAATCAATAAAAATATATTTAAATAAATAAATAATCAAACAGAATGTGCCAATGGAGGTGTGTGGGTCTCTGTGTGTACATAGTGGGCATAGCATCGTGATTGTCAAGGTCAGTGTGTAAGTTAAACATAATCACTATGCCCTGTGTCACCAGCTGAGGGTAAAAAAAAAGCTGCATCTGTTATAATTTTTCAAGTAATGGCTCAAGATTCCACATACCCTGTTGATGTTAATAAAGTTAACCAGTTATTGACACACTTACATGTGTCAGGCACCAAGCTAAAATGCCTAATGAGTTGTGTTTTTCCAAATCTCTTAATAAAAAACAACTCTAGAAGGTAGTTGCTTTTATAATCCCCATTTTGTAGATAGGGAAACTGAAGCTGGGGAGATGAAATCTCTTACCCAAGGTCACACACACCCAGGAAGTGACAATGTACAGATTTCTCTCCAAAGCCACAAGGCTATGTTGTTAACATTTAGATGCTTCCTTCCAGACTTTTTTTCTCAGAAATGTTTGAAGACCCAATTCAGTAAACCGCCTCTTTCTGATTTAGAAGTATTTCAGTATGTCTCTGCAGTAGATGTGTTTCATTTTCCCCATTTCACAAAAGGAAAGCTGAGACCCAGGGAGGGGAAGTGCCTTGCCCAAGGGCCTTCAGTAGCTTGTGGGCTGGGAAGCCACCTCAGCAGATGCCCCATCCAGGATTCCACACCAGGTGGTCGGGGAGCTGGGGACAAACTTGCCTTCTGACCAGACAGGCCTGAAGTTTACTTGGGATACAGAGTGGCCTCAAGTGTGTAAAAAGTTGCCGATCCCATCAAGACAGCATCTCCCTCCTGCCCTTGTGGATTGGGAATGTTCTGACTCCTCTTGGACTCTCAAGAACCCTGGGGGAATCAAAAGCCAAGTCAAGGGTTCAAGACCCAAAAAGTAGGACCCTCAGCCCTCAACCCTGCCTGCCCAGCCCATGCCTAAGACGGTGGAGGGAGAAGGTGAAGGGCCAGGGTGACATCCATTGTGGCCCCATTCACTTCTTAACCACACTTGTCCCATCTCCTCCTCAGAGAGCTGAGGCTGCCCAGCGGGAGGTGGAAAGTCTTCGGGAACAACTTGCCTCTGTCAACAGCTCCATCCGCCTGGCCTGCTGCTCCCCCCAGAATCCCAGTGGGGTAAGGATGGTGGGAGAGCCAGAGGGAAAGGTTGGGAAAGGCCATGTTTGTGGGTATGAATATGTGGGTTGTTTGTGTGCATCTATGCGAAATTGTGCACATGGATGTGTGGGTTTCTGATACTTACAGTGGGAGTAGCATCTTAATTGCCAAGGTCACTTGCTTCAACAGTTAAGGGTAAAAATACAGCCCAGCTCTTAACTTTTCAAGCTCAAGCTTCCATATATCCTGATTAACTGGAAGTTCAGTATCTTCCTTTGAAAGTCCCCTCATGCCCAATTGTCCAAAAATGCCAGAAACCTACTCAGACCAAAGAGGGTCGTTCCTATTGCCAAATGTCTGCCTGGCAAGAGGGCAAGGGGTGGGAAGATATGATCATTAGAGCAGCAGTGCAGTTTTGGTGGATGTCACCAGGTGTCGCTGTTGACCACTGGTCTCACACTGCTTGGTGAAGGCTTGGGACTACACCCTGCTGGTTCTCTGTATCCTTCCAGACCCAGACAAAAATACATACCAAGATCTGATGTTAATGCGCATATTTAGCCATTCGCGCCCAAAACATGAATTTTAATGCCACATGCTATGAAGAGCCAATCTTCTGTCATTAACCCTGAGGTCTCTGTATTTTTTTAACTATATTTTTATTGATTTCAGAGAGGAAAGGAGAGGGAGAGAGATAAGAACATCAATGATGAGAGAGAATCATTGATCAGCTGCCTCCTGCATGCCCCCCACTAGGGATCAAGACCACACCCAGGCACATGCCCTTGACCAAGATCGAACCCGGGACCCTTCACTCCGCAGACCGACGCTGTATCCACTGAGCCAAGCCGGCTAGGGCGTGAGGTCTCTGTATTAAGCCTGGTTGGCCGGTGCATCTTTCTCTTTCCCCCTGGTTGGTGTCCCTTTGGGTCCCAGGATCATTTCCTGCCAAAGGATTTTAGTCAGAACCACCCCAACCTATCCTTGTGTCATATTTTAGAAGTCTCCATCTCTCTTCTCTCAGAAAGCCTTGAGTTCCTCATGTCAATTGGTCCGCCTACTTCCAGATCTCTGCAGACAAGGCATTAGATTCACGGTTCCTTACATAATAACAGGTCTACCCCAGGGTAATTTATTGTCTCCACCCATGAACCTGAAGTGACCGGCATAATTTTAACCTTACCTGCCACCCTGATGCACTGGCCTGTGTCTGTTTCTGTTTGAATATTGGAATGTGCATCTGTTTGTGACCTTTGGAAAATGACTGCATCTTTACTCTTAACTGTGCCTCAGTTTCTTCATCTGTACAAGTAAGATCTACATTATAGGACTGTTAAAAGGATTACATGTAAAATGCCTAAAATGGGACTTGGCTCAATCTATGCTCAGTAAATATTTGATGCTACTATTATTATTATTATTAATATGGTTTTGGTGTGTCTGGGGTTTTGCCCACAAGAGCAATGGTCTTTTTGAGCATATACATGTCTGTGTGTGTCTGGTGATGTCCACATGAGTGTGTCTCCTTGACACCTGTGTATTTCTCTGTCTGTGTCAGTGTGTGTTGTGGCTATCAGTGTGTCCACCGGTGTCTGTGTCCCAGGAGGCGGTGTGTATGTCTCACTGTGCCTGGATGTCTGCTCATGAGGATGTCTAAGAGATAATTTGCTGATGGTTCTTAATTAACCCCGGTGGAACCCAGCAAATGCCTGTGCTAATCAGCCACTGGGATCTTGGCTAGTTTAGGGGTGAGCTTTTCTGAGCAGAACAGTGGCACTCGATGCTAATTAATTTAATGTGTTAATGGCATCCGCTTCCTGTTTTAATTGTCACTTATCTCCATGGAAGAATACCCAGGGTTGGCAGTGATGGGTTTTTGTTTTGTGTTGATTTGTTTTTGTAAAGCTTCTTAGATTCATTTGTAACTGAACTCAAAATCAGCCTGACTTCAGTTTCCCTCAAACAGCAACCTCTTTGTCTTCATCCAGGACAAAGGGACCATTTCCTAAAACCTAGAGAAGCAGTGGGACTTGGGGCTGGTGGCAAATTAGGAAAAGGAAGGAACCACCCCTAATGTGACCTGTGGCTACAAGGTCTCACGTCTAACCCTATGGGTCTCTTACTGCCTGGAATGGAGACATCCTGCACCCATTTTAGAAACCCAAACCTTTGTCTGTGCTGTTCCCTCTGCTGGTAACACCCTATCCCCACACTTCCTCACCCTGACCCTGGTCCTGATCCTGACCCTGGCATTCTAACCCTGACACTCTAACCCTGACCCCAACCCCAACCCTAATCCTCAACTCTAACCCCAGTTCCTAGCCCTAGCTCTCACCCCTGATCCTGACCCTATTAACCTTTCGCTGAGTCATAATAGCTAGTTTGGCTGAATCATGCTGTTTTTACATGTTGGGGTTTTTTTTTTTTTTTGCTCAGTCATGCTGGTGGATTGTTGCCAAGCCATGCTGGCGGTATTTGTGGAGTTGTGCTCGAGATTTTTGCTGAGTTATGGTACTGGATTTTTTACTGAGTCACGCTAGCGAATTTTTGCTGAGTCATGCTAGCAGGTATTTGTTGGATCATGGTTTTCATTTTTGCTGAGCCATGCTTGTTATTTTTGCTGAATCATGGTATTGACTCTACTGAGTCATGATTTTGATTTTTGCTGAATCATGGTTTTAGCAAATGTTTTATTTAAGTATCCTATGTAATAAAACCCTAATATGCAAATCGACCAAATGACGGAACAACCGGTCGCTATGATGTGCATTGACCACCAGGGGGCAGATGCTTAATGTAGGAGCTGCCCCCTGGTGGTCAGTGCGCTCCCACAGGGGGAGCGCCGCTCAGCCAGAAGCCGGGCTCATGGCTGGCAAGCACAGCAGCAGTGGTGGGAGCCTCTCCTGCCTCCGCTGCAGGTGGGCGGTAAGGAGCGAGGGGTCCCGGACTGCGAGAGCCCCGGACTGCGAGAGGGATCCCGGACTGCATGAGGGCACAGGCTGAGGAAACTACTCCTTCCCCCTCCAGAGCACAAATTTCGTGCACCAGGCCTCTAGTAATATACGTAAGGGAAAATGTGCATATCATAAGTGTACAGCACATTGAATTTTTCAGAATGAACACACCCCATAACCAGCATCTAGATCAAGAAGAACATTCCCAGCCCCCCAGAAACTGTGTTTGTATCTGATCTTAGTTGAATAACACACACACCTTGGTGTCTGGTTTCTTCACTCCATATTCTATCAGAGAGAGTTGTTGGAGTAGTTGTAGATTATTCTTTTTCATTCCTGTATAGTATTCCATTGTGGAATATACCGTAGTCTATCCACATTCTCTTGTTGGTAGGCATTTGGAGGGTTTCCAGTTCGGGGGTATTACCGAGAGGGCTGCTGTGAACATGTGTCCTGGTGTCCGTGTCTGGTGCAGAGGGGCCTGCATTTCTCCTGCATATATGCCAATGAGTGGAAGCACATATGTTCCCCTTCAGTGGATGCTGCCAAGCAATCTTCTAAATCTCTAACGTGTTCTTGAACTTCATCACAGTTTAGACACATCTTCCTCCAGAAAACCTTTCCTGCTCACTTCCCCTCCCACCTGTTTAGTTTCAAGAATAGAGGGAAAGGCATCCAGGCTGGTAGGTCCAGCCTGGACAAGGCTCGGAGACGGAAAGAGAAAAGCCATGGGCCTGTCAAATGGCTGACTGCTCTGTGGGGCTCAGCACTAAGACCATACCACAGATGGATCTCCCGTTTTGTTTGGGACTCAGGTGGGGAGGCCAGCCCTGCAGCCCCTCAAAAACCCCCTTTGTCCTCAGGATAAGGTGAACTTCACACTGTGCTCGGGCCCGCGGCTTGAGGCTGCCCTGGCCTCCAAGGATCGGGAGATCCTGCGGCTGCTGAAGGATGTGCAGCACCTCCAGAACTCTCTGCAGGAGCTGGAGGAAGCCTCCGCCAACCAGATTGCCGACCTGGAACGGCAGCTCACAGCCAAGTCCGAGGCCATCGAGGTAGGTCTTTGGGGAGCAGGTGGGCAGATGGGAGGTGGGTGGGACATTCCCAGACAGAAGGACAGCCCAGCCTCATTGTCTTTGTTTGCTCCTCTAGAAGCTGGAAGAGAAGCTCCAGGCACAGTCTGACTATGAAGAAATTAAAACAGAGCTGAGGTACTGTGTAGTGGGGCTCCATAGACCCCAGTCCTCTTCCCTGGCCAGGGCCACCTGGGCAGATGGCCAGGGCCCTTGGCAGAATCCGTTACCTTCCTCCCTCCCACCACACTCCACTTTGTGATGCCCTTGTCTCCTCTCCACTGGTACTTTGGGTGTCGTGCGCAGTCCTTTGCCATTAAGAGCTGCCTGTCAGAGAACATGCAAGGCAGCCGTGTTGTTGGTGGTGGTGTGCCTGGGGGGAGACGGGGATGATGCATTGATCAGATAAGCTCAAGTGGGCCAGTGTGAGAGTCGGTTAGCACAGCACCCCTCCTGGTAACATTGGAACCAGTTCACAAGCCCCCTACTTAAAGCCTTGTTACCATGAGGCCAGCGTTGTGCGGGTCCAGGGGGTGAGGGCAGTTGTTCTCAGTCAGCGAAGATAGGCCAGTGGAAGTGCCTCTCCCAAGGCCTCTCCCCAAGCCAGGGAAGCATGGCTGCTTCACACTCTCCACTTTCTCCGGCAGCATCCTGAAAGCCATGAAGCTGGCCTCCAGCACCTGCAGCCTCCCCCAGGTGAGTGTCCCCGCCACTCTTCCCATGGGACAGGCTGCCCGTGAGAGCCTTCCACCAACCACGCCCTCCCAGCCCGGCCTCTTATCTCCTCAGAGCCTGGCCAAGCCCGAGGACTCGCTGCTCATGGCCAAGGAGGCGTTCTTCCCTGCACAGAAGTTTCTGCTGGAAAAGCCAGGTCTCTTGGCCAGCCCTGGTAGGGGAGGGGATGTTCTCGGGGCTAAGGGACTGGGATGGGGCTGTGATGGGTCCCTGGCCTTCTCCATGCCCACAGACCACTGCCTTCCACTGAGGCAGGAGAGTGATGGAGAAAAGGGGTGCACGGTGATTGAGCACCTGCAGTGTGCCTGGCACTGAGCTGGGCACCGTCCATGTCTAAGCCAGTTGGCAGCTGTCCCACAGGATGTCCACACACATTCACACACATACTCAAGGACATACAGCTCACTCAGGCCTCCTAAGGTCACCAAAGGCTCCACGCAGCCCCGAGCCTTCATGAGCAGTAGGATGAGGTCACGGGACAAGGCGGGCATTCACATTGCACCCCCCGCAGCAGGCATTGCTCTCTCCCAAATCACCTGCTCAGCCACTTGCCCCTTCTCCTACACAGCGACTCCAGGACCTTTAAGCAGTGCGGCCCCAGCCAAAACTCTGTGCCTCCATTTCCTAAACTAAAAAATGGGGGCAGTGATGGGGCCTACTTCATGGATGAGGCGGGTGCCTGGGAAGTGGGTACTCCTGCAGGATGGGATTAATCCAAACTCCCCACCGCAGGGGCGGTGCTGGGCCTATAACAAGTGCTCAGTTAATGTTCTTCATGGCAGGAGGGAGGGCTCCCCAGAGCAGGCAATTGGACCAGGCCTTGAAGGATGGGGATTTGAGAATGGGGGAGAGGTTGCTGGCAGAAAGAGCAGTGTCAACACTGGATGCCTATAGCACTTCTCTCCTTCCCTCTTCTACCCCATCCCCTCTTCTCCCCACTTCCTCTCTCCCCTGCCTCTGAATTTCTGTCTCTGTATGTTTCCCTCTGTCTTTGTCTCCTTCTTTCTCTCTGTCCATCTGTCTTTCACTCTGTCTCTGCCTGACTCTCATATGCATGATTTCTCTCATGTAATTTCTCTCTCTCTTTTTTCTATCTCTCTCGTGTCTCTTTCTCTGTGTATGTCTCATTATTTCTCTCCCTGTCTTACTCTCTTGTCTGTCTCTCCTCTCTCCTTCTGTCCGTCTCTCTCTAGAGGAGGACCCTTCGGAGGACGACTCCATCAAGGACTGTCTGGGCACAGAGCAGCCCTACCCATCTCCTTCACAGCTCCCACCACCGCCACCACCAGGGCCGGAAGACCCCCTGTCCCCAGGCCCCGGGCAGCCCCTGCTGGGCCCTAGCCTGGGCCCTGATGGCCCTCGAACTTTCTCACTGTCCCCTTTCCCCAGCCTGGCTTCAGGGGAGAGACTGGCAGGGGACGTGCTGCTGTCTAAGCACATGATGCCCCCGGCCACCTTCAAGGGAGAGGCAGGCAGCCTGCTGGTGTTTCCCCCCACCTTCTACACCAAGCCCCC
>NW_005368420.1:740229-765514 GCF_000412655.1 Myotis brandtii | reverse complement strand
CCGGAGCAGAGGAGGAGCAGCTGGACACTGCGGAGATTGCGTTCCAAGTGAAGGAGCAGCTGCTCAAGCACAACATTGGGCAGCGGGTGTTCGGCCACTACGTGCTGGGGCTGTCACAAGGCTCGGTCAGTGAGATCCTGGCCCGGCCCAAGCCCTGGCGCAAGCTCACGGTGAAGGGCAAGGAGCCTTTCATTAAGATGAAGCAGTTCCTGTCGGACGAGCAGAACGTGCTGGCTCTGAGGACCATCCAGGTGCGGCAGCGAGGTGAGTGCTGGCTGCAGGGTCTGCGAACACGGGTTCTGGATTCAGAGCCAGGCTCAGCCGCCTCCAGCTGTGTGACCTGTAGCAAGTGACTTTGCCTTTCTGTGCCTTCCTTTCCTCCTCTGTAAAATAAGGAAATGCATCCTCTCTCCCTCCTTCCTGAGGCCTGTGCCCAACTGGCCCTCTCCCCAACTGGCCCTCTCCCCAACTGGCCTTCATGGGACGGTTCAATAATGGTGCGAAAAGGCTGGGTCTCAGGGGCTGTTCTGACAGCTACCCCCTAAGCACCTTGAAGCCTCAGTTTACCCATCCATTAAATGGCCTGGGTGATCACTAACCTTGCCAGGCTTAATTTTTAGGCTACTCCATCTGAAGGGCCCAAGCTCTGACCTCACAAACACCTGAGTTTGAGTCTCAGCTCTGCCCTTCACCCGTGGGGTGGCCTCAGGCAGCTCACTTGCTTTCTGTGCCTCAGCTTCCCATCCACTAGCCTCCACGGGGTGAAATGAGTATAAAGCACCTAGTAACTGCGTGAGAACTTTTAGCTATGGTGGTGGCTGATCATTGTTGTTTTGCTATTATTATTTCAAGTCACTTGAAGGTCCACAGTGTGTCACGTAGACTAGCTCAGTAGTGGTCCTACTGCACATACTCATGGTCTGGCCTTTGCTCTCCTGGCCTTTGCCCTGGCCCTGGGAGGAGGGGCCCAGCCATTCACCTTTCCCAGCTCCAGGGACTGACCCCCAACATGCAGGTCCCCATGAAAAATGCCTCCTTGCCTCTCCCAGGCAGTATCACCCCGAGAATCCGCACACCAGAGACAGGCTCTGATGACGCCATCAAGAGCATCCTGGAGCAGGCCAAGAAGGAGATCGAGTCACAGAAAGGGGGTGAGTGTGGCAGGCAAAGGCCTGAGCCTCTGGGGCCTGCTCTGAGCAGCAGGCAGAGTCTTGGCTCCCTCATCCCCTGCCATCCATCCAGAGGGGATTCCAAACAGGTCAGAACCTCTTTGCCTCTTTCAGTCTGCAGGCAGGCAAAGTCTAGGCCTGGAAAGTGCCAGATCCATGCTATCCAATATGGAGCCACTAGGCGCACACGTCTATATTCATTCAAATTCAAATTAAATAAAATTACAACTTCTTGAGTCACACTGGCCCCATTGCATAGGTGACTAGTGGCGGCCATATGGGACAGCACAACTTGGAATGTCTCCTTCATCACACAGTTCTGAGATGTCAAACACATGAGGCCTGAGCCTCACCCCAACTGTTAGTCTCACCCTTGCACCTGTACCTTCTATATCCCATGGAGACACTTGTCTGGCTTCCGCCTGCTTCTGTGACCACGCCATCCACACCTTCCCATGGGGCACCAGATTCATCTCCCAGTGCTGCTGTTAGCCACAAACTCAGTGGCCGAAAACAATACAAATTTGTTATCTCATGGGTGGGGTGGGTGGGGCAGAAGATTAGCCTCCCTGAGCTCGTCAGTGAGTTGGCAGGGCTGCGTTCCTTCCGGAGGCTCTAGGGGAGAATCGTTCCCTCGCCTTTCAAGCTTCTTGAGGCCGCCCACTTCCTTGCCTCATGGCCCCTTCCTCCACGGTCAAGTCCAGCACATAGGCATCCTTGGGATCATGTAGGGCCCACCCAGATAATTCAGGATAATCTCCCCATGTCATGATCCTTAACTTCCATCACATCTGTAAAGTCCCCTTTACATACTCAACAGCCCCAAGGAAGGGCCATGGATATGTTGGGGGGCCACCTCTCAAGAGCTTCAGAGCCACAAGCCAACTGCTGGCCATGTCCACCAGGATCCCACTGGCATTTCAAACTCAGCACGTCTGACACGGAGCTCACTGTCTTCCCCTCCCCTCACTCCCTCTTCAAAGTCACCCACTCAGGGCTGGGAGCCTTTCATAGTGGTAGAAACCCAGGCTGAGGTAAGGGACTATCCTCACCCCTGGCAGCCAGTCAGCCACCCCATCCACGGTGTAGCTCACCCTCTCAAGTGTTTTCTTCAAGCTTGTCCATCCCCCACCCCAGTTGCCCCCAGCCTAGTGAGCCACCGTCATCACTTTCTGGGACTGCTGCCGTAGTCACTTCACTGGTCTTACCAATGACATTCTAGGCCCCACTCTACCCAGATACCAGAGGGATCTTTCTAGAGCACACGTGGTCATGATGTTACTACTCAAAATCCTTCCATGGCTCCCCATTGCCCTCAGGATAAAATCCCAACTCCTCAACAAGGCCTGTAGTCATCAGACTCCTCCCGATCCCTCCACACCTCTCACATGAATTATAATCATGCTTATTCTCATCCCCCTAGTTCTCATCCCAGACACCTTTCACCGGCCAACTTCTCATACTTTATGACTTTACTCAGAAGTCACCTCCTCCAGGAAGCCTCCCACCACTGCACAGATGCTTGTATACTGCTCCTCCTTGGATCCCCCAAATTATATATATATGCTTGGTGCAGTGGAGCCAGATTTGTCTTGCTGCACATTCTGACCCTGTTGTTTATTAGCTGTGTGACCCTGGGCAAGTTTACTTAGCCTCTCTGTGCCTGCATTTTCTCATTTTTAAAGTGAGGGTAGTGTTAATACTCCTTAAGGTTGTGTGAGGATCAAATTAGATCAATCCTGGCAAGCACTCAACGTAGGACTTGGCATGTAGAAGGTGCCTCTGAAAGGTTAGCCATTGTTACCATTAATATTGTCATTATGTCTCTATTGTTGTATTTGCTTTTGTTACAAATGACTCTGCTAATGTGGCTGTCCCTCCCACTGGTCTGGGGCTTCTTGCAGCTAGGAACCCAGTTGCTTCCATGCAGCCAGCACGCGGTTATAAGACAGTTGCTGACTTAGAACAGGTTTCAGCACGCCCACTCTCTTTCAGTGTCTTCTGCCCCCTGGTGGTGACTTAGAGTAAGTGACCTGATTTCCAAGCTTCTGCTTGCTGCTGGGAGCCATGAGTTTCCCAAGGGTCCTCTCCTTGACCTGGTCCCTGAGAGGGAGTGGAAGGAGGTTTACCCTGCGAGGACCTACAATGCCCCACCCAGATTGGGCACAAAGATTTATATACAAGCTTTTCTTTTATCATTGTCACAACAATGACAAACTAGAAACACCGAAGTATCCAGCAGTTGGGGAACAGGGAAGTCTCTATGGCTCTACCTATGTATGAATGGAAAGTATACAACGTGTGGCCTTTTGTGTCTGGCAGCTTTTAACTCAGCATGTTTTTGAGGTTCATCCATGTTGTAGCAAGTATCTCTGCTTCATTCCTTTTTATGGCTGAATAATATTCCATTGCTGTATTACCTTTTAATCAGAAAAGCAACATAAATTATTTTTAATGGGACTGTGGGATCCACTGGGGTAGAGACTGGACAACAAGATAATAGAGAAAGGGCAGTGTTGATCTGGCTTGGTCCAGGGGTGGGGAGACCCAGAGCAGGAAAAGCCACTCAGAGGGCTGAGGGAAGCACTGTTCTATTGTTCCTTTTGTTTACTACTTATTAAAAAGATTTTTTACCAAATAATATATTATTTATTTTGCTTGTTTTGGAGCTTTATAGAAAGTGAATTATAATGTGTATCACCTTCTGGGACTTGCTGTTTTTGCTCAAAATTATGTTAAGATTCATGTGTGGTTTTGCATAGTGACTTCCTTTTTCATTGCTGTATAGTATTCTGTTGTGGGCCATGCCACTATTATCCATCCTCTCCTCCATGAGTATTTGGGTTCATGCCATTATTTTCCAGTTAGAACAAATGAAGCAGCTTCTTTTATGTGCTATAGTATTTTTCTTGTCTTTGAACATTTGTGTAGATGGATCATAGCATATGTAAAAGACAAGTCTTTTTTTATATCACATTATCCACATAAATACTTTCTTCATATATGCTAAAATCTCACTGTCTACCTGATTTTTAATGGCTGCCCAATAGTCTGCCAAACAGTTGGACCATAATTTACTTAATCAATCCCCAAATGGTGGACACAGAAATTACCTCCAACATTTTGCTGGCATAAATACCAATGCTGTGACCATCTTTGTTGCCCTTTGTGCCATGTCCTGACAACTGGCCTCTGGCCACCCTGTCATCCACCCACAGGTGAGCCCAAGAACTTGACAGCCCCATTGACCATCACTAATGGCACAGCCTCTGCCAGCACCTCAGAAGATGCCATCAAGAACATTCTGGAACAGGCACGCCGGGAGATGCAAGCACAGCAGCAGGCCCTACTGGAGATGGAGGCAGGACCCCGGGGCCGCTCAGTACCTCCTTCACCCCCAGAGCGGCCCTCACTGGCAGCTGTGAGCCAGAATGGGGCTCCAACCTACGTCAAGCAGGAGGACAGCAGTGGTAGCAGCGGCAGCGGGGGGACCAGCAGCAGTGCCACACAGACATCCCTCACTGTCCTGTCTCCCGCTGCCTTCGTGCAGAGCATCATCCGGAAGGTCAAGTCAGAGATCGGTGATGCTGGCTACTTTGATCAGCACTGGGCCTCAGACCGCGGCCTGCTCAGCCACCCCTACACCTCCATCTCACCCTCACTCTCCTCCTCCTCCTCCAGCTACTCTGGCCAACCCAATGGACGGGCCTGGCCCCGTGGGGATGAGGCTCCCACAATCCCTGAGGATGAAGCGGCTGGGGGTGAGGACGAACCCCCAAAGTTGGGCGAGCTCAAGGCCGAGGGGGGCATCTCTGAGTCAGGCAGCAGCGGGCGGCTAGCCTACTACCCAACATACGTGCCCCGCACACTGAAGCCCACCGTGCCGCCCCTGACCCCAGAGCAGTACGAGCTCTACATGTACCGTGAGGTGGACACGCTGGAACTGACGCGCCAGGTCAAGGAGAAGCTAGCCAAGAACGGAATCTGCCAGAGGATCTTTGGGGAGAAGGTGAAGACAGGGGCAGGGGAGCAGGTAGGGCAGGAGGCTCAGGGCCATGGGACCCAGGGAAAGAGAACGACCTGATGACACAGCCCCAAGTGCCCATGGTCTGAAAAGAAGCAAGAACAGGACAAAAGCATGATTTGAACCCAGGTTCTTGTGACCCCAAAAGCTCAACCTATATAATAAAAGGCTAATATGCAAATTGACCAAACAGCGGAACGACCGGTCACTATGATGTGCACTGACCACCAGGGGTCAGACACTCAATGCAGGAGCTGCCCCCTGGTGGTCAGTGCACTCCCACAAGAGGAGCATCGCTCAGCCAGAATCCAGGTTAATGGCTGGTGAGCGTAGCGGTGGAGGTGGGAGCCTCTCTTACCTCTGCGCAGCACTAAGGATGTCCAACTGCGAGAGGCTGGTCTGCGAGAGACTGCAGGCTGGGCTGAGGGACCACCCCCCCCCCTCCAGTGCCTAAATTTCATGCACCGGGCCTCTAGTTCTTCTATATCTAGCTGTCCCTGTGTTCTGTGGGAAAGGGTCATGGGAAAGGCTGGCATTCAGTTCTGTGGTTGTTAAAGCAGTAAAACACTTCCACCTGGCTAGGAATAACTATTTAGCTCCCCTCCTGCAGGACCTTCCATCCCTCCATTGGTCCAGCCACTAAAGGGGCCTCCTGATTGGTTGGTGCCCCCGCAGTACCAGTGGTTAAGTAGTTTTTTTACATCACCTCTGCCCATAGCAGAGGAGCAGGCAAACAAACAAGCCGAGGAGGGAGAAGTGAGTAACCTAAGTGGGAGACACAGGAAGGCTTCCTGGAGGAGGGGGCACTTAAGGGGGTCTTAACAGCTAGGTAGATTTTTACATGTAGGGAAATCGGGAAGGGCACTGCAGGTGAGGGTACTACACAGGCACACACCTGGGAAATGAAGAACAAATGAAAACAGCCCTGGCCTCTCCGGCAACAGAGTGACCAGTGATCCCTAAGAGTCTTAGGGGAGAGGGGAGGTGATGGCCTGTGTTCCAGGGGCCTGCTGACCCACCCTTTCTGCACCACCGGTCCCCAGGTGCTGGGTCTGTCACAGGGCAGTGTGAGCGACATGCTGTCCCGGCCGAAGCCATGGAGCAAGCTGACGCAGAAGGGGCGGGAGCCCTTCATCCGCATGCAGCTGTGGCTCTCGGACCAGCTTGGGCAGGCCATTGGCCAGCAGCCCAGCGCCTCACAAGGTGAGTGCCCATGGGGCTCTTTTGAGGGGTGCTACCAGCCCCCAAAACTGCGGCGAGCCCTCACTCTTCCATTCTGCGATGGCACGTGCATCTGCTTTACTGCCTCTCTCTCCGGCCCCACTGCCCTGGCCACCATTATTGCTGCCCTGGAAGACTGCAGTGTGTTCCTAGCTGGTGTCCCTGCTCCCCTTGCTTCCTTCAATCAGAGGGATGCATCTATCGCTGGTTTTAAACCTCCAGGTGGTGCCCAAGCAAGTGTAGAAAATAGTTTACATGTGGAGCCCCACCCTCTGATCCCATCAGAATCGCCGATTGATATCTTTTTTCCCAAGGATCCAGCATGCAGCCTCAGAATCCTTAGCACAGGGCCTTGAGCAGCTGTCATGAGACATAGGCAGGTGGAGTTTGGACTTTGCCTCGGTGAGGAAACTGAGGCTCAGAGAGTTGCCCAAAGTCATGGAGCCTAAGAATGGAAAGAAGGGGTAAAGGGGAGACTCCAGCTGAGCCCAGCCCCCTTCCCCCGCCTGCCAGCAATGGGTGGATACTTGAAACAGCCTCTTGTTTTCCCAGGCTGGCCCTTCTCCACCAACTTTGTGTTTCTGCTGGTGACAGTCATCAGAGGACATGTCCATGTCAGTTCCAGCATCACACAGATGTCGCCTAGATATCCAGGATCAGCCAATTTGGGGGAAGGTGGGACCATAGAGTCCTCAAGACCCCAGACAGGGGCTGCCTGCCACCTGGGGCTGTGGTGCACTACTCAGAACTTTAAGGCTTCTCTCTGCACCTTCAGGGTAATCGGGTCCCAGCCGAAATTTATTCACTCAGTAGACGAACCACCACCTCCTGTCTTCCAGAAAATCCTAATCGGTGGGTGAGAGGAAACCTGAGCTCTAGTCCTGATGTTGCTATAGTCACTGTGCGACTGGGGCACATATTTTTTTAATCTCTCTGAGCCTTAGTTTCCTCACCTGTCTCCTAGGCATGTTTTTGGTGACTTGAGATCATGGGCGTAAAACACGTAGCACTGCACTGGGCGTGTGGTAAGTGCTCAGTGAAAGGAAGTTTTGTTGATTACTGTCCTCATCATTGTTATCTGGTAAGGGAGACATCTAGCACGAGCAAGAAATTATAGTGAAGCCAGTTATTCTAGAGACTGTCTCCCTTCGGCTTTGTCTGGTGCTTCTTGTGATCAGATTCAGGCCGCACCCTTCCAGCAGGAATATCACCGAAGCAATGCTGTGTCCTCGCCTCGCATCATATCAGGAGGCGCCCGTTATTGATTTGACCCATGATTGGTGGTGTTTCCTTTGATCACTTGGTTGAGGTGGTATCTGCCAGGTATCTCTTTGTAACTAATAAGTATTTTGTGGGGAGATACTTTGCGACTATGTAAACTTTCATCTGCTAGTTTTCCCATCCAGGACTGTCCCTGCCTGAGATATTACTGTGGTGGTTGCAAAATGGATTGTTGCCAACTCTTGGCTCTAACAAGTAAGACTGTCTAAACTGTGTGTGACTATGTAGTAACCACCTTCTCCGTCTCTCTGGCCCACAGCCAGTCCCACCGAACCCAGGTCCTCACCATCTCCACCCCCTAGCCCCACGGAGCCCGAGAAGAGCTCCCAGGAGCCCTTGAGCCTGGTATTGGAGAGCAGCAAGGAGAACCAGCAGCCAGAGGGACGCTCCAGCTCCTCACTGAGTGGGAAGATGTGCTCGGGCAGCCAGGCCACAGGGGGCATCCAGGAGATTGTGGCCATGTCCCCCGAGCTGGACACCTACTCCATCACCAAGAGGGTCAAGGAGGTTCTCACAGACAATAACCTAGGTAAGGGGTGGTGGGACTGGGGGATGCTGCCTCCCACCCGGTTAGCTCCCACTCTTCTTGAGTGAGATCCCCACAGTGAGATCGCAGGGCACTGGGGTCCAGCCCACCCAGCAGTCCTAGAGCACCCAAGACCCTTAGGAGGCATCTAACTCTGACCTGGGTTCCTAGAGAATTAAGATAAGTTGAAAGTAAATAAATAACAACTCCCAAGCCTCCCAATCAGAATCCAGTTTTTATGTATCTTTGATACTTTTCTGAACACACACAAGAATATATGTCACTAGTTTCTTCTTTTCTCTTTTCTATATAGATGCAATTATACAACATACACATACTGCCCTACAGCTTACTTTTTAAAGGATTTTTTTATTTTTTTAATCCTCACCTGAGGACATGTTTTTTCCTATTGATTTTTTTAGAGAGAATGGAAGGGGGTCGGGGGGAGAGAGAGAGAGAGAAACAAACATCGTGAGAGAGACATATTGATTGGTTGCTTCCTTCTCGCACCCCAATTGGTGCCAGGGATCAAACCTGCAACAGAGGTACATGCCCTTGGCCAGGAGTCAAACCCAAGACCCTTTAGTCCACAGGCTGACACTCTAACCACTGAGCAAACCAGCCAGGACCAGCTTGCTTTTTAAAAATTCACATCGTGGACATCCTTCCATGTTAGAATAATTAGGCCGCCTGCATTTTTTTGCACTGTTGTAAAGTGTTTTAGGCCATGGATGGCCTACATTTTTTACCCAACCAGTTGACATTTTGGTTGTTTCCAATTTCCTGTTGCCTCTGAAACTAGTCCAGATGCATCTTTGTGCCCTTGGGCAAGTACAGCTGGAGGGTAGATCCAGTGGTAGTGTTCAGTCAGAGGATGTGCACATGGAAGTTTTGCTAGAATCTGTCAGATTACTCTAACAAGGTGATACTAATTATACATTTGAAGTATGCAGACAACTTCAGGCATCTCCTAGGAGTGAAGAAAATCTAAAGTATGAAAGCAATTTTGTTGGTAGCTGTCTGGTCCACGCCGTGCCTCCCCTCCCCCCAACTCCGTCTTCTATTTTGCTGAAAGGTCCCCTCTAGATCCACACTGGGTGCAGGTTCCCGCCGTGTCTGAGTTAGTGGAGACATCCTGGGTTCTCCCCTCTGCCTCTCCCATTTCTTATCTCTCCTGAGAGCACCTCTGCCAGGGTGACAGTTGTCCCTGCCCCTGTCCCCAGGGCAGCGGCTATTCGGGGAGAGCATCCTGGGCCTGACGCAGGGCTCCGTGTCCGACCTGCTGTCCCGGCCCAAACCCTGGCACAAGCTCAGCCTGAAGGGGCGGGAGCCCTTTGTGCGAATGCAGCTGTGGCTCAATGACCCCCACAACGTGGAGAAGCTGAGGGACATGAAGAAGCTGGAGAAGAAAGGTGAGCACTGGGTCCTCTGCGTCTGGCCTCAGGTTTTCCCACTGGAACCGTATCTGGTTGTAACCCAACTAACCCAGGGCCTCAGTGGTCCAGCCTCAGCCTGGTGCGGGACTGCAAGAAATAGGAATCCCACAGTGTCATTGAAAGCAATGAAAATAATTTAGTACTTCTCCCATGAGAATTCCAGTCCTGTCTCTCTGTTTCCTTTCACACACCTGTAGCTACTTCAAAGTCTTTTCCCAACCCCTCTGCATGTTCCCAAAAACACCCCCTCTCTGATCCTCTGTCCTCTGCACCAGCTCCTAATGTATAATATGTAGATAGATCCCCCTGTGCCAATTACTGCAAAACAACACAAGAATTGACCCAGCCAACAAAGACTTCTGTGGTGGTCCGGCCGGCATGGCTCAGTGGTTGAGCACCGACCTATCAACCAGGAGGTCAGGGTTCAATTCCTAGTTAGGGCACATGCCCGGTTTGCGGGCTCAATCCCCATTGTGGGGCATGCAGGAGGCAGCCAATCCATGATTTTCTCTCATCATTGATGTTTCTATCTCTCTCTCCCTCTCCTTTCTTCTCTAAAATAAAAAAAATATATATTTTTTTAAAAAAGACTTCTGGGGTGGAGATGGGAACTGGGTGGGGCAAGGAGATTGCAGATGCTTATATTGTCCAATATTTTCTTTTATCCCTGAGAAAATGAGCAGTCACTGAGCACTTGCTGTGTATCCACACTCTCTCATGATGTGTGTAAGGGATCCCTGGAACTTAAATTAAAAAGCTCAGGGCCCAGTTGGGAGATGAGGTACCAGGAGCTAAAAAGTTGTCCCCCAAGGCACCCAAGACAGCTCGTGAGGAGAGAGTCCAGGGTCAAGCCAGGCCGTGAGGGACACGTGGGCCAGGGCCACGCCTCCACTGTTGGCACAAATAGCTTTGCAGCTGAGAACTTGGCCTGCCACCTGCTGGCTGTGTGACCTTTGTAGCAAGTTACTTCCCCTCTCTGTGCCTCATTCTACTTCTTCTGAAATTAAGTTGGTAGCATCTACCTCAGGGCATTGCTGTGAGGATTCAATGAGACCCTAATACCTTACACCCTCCATTCTCACGTGGGCTCCCCACACACACACACATTTTGATGATTTGAGGTTGAGATGCATTTACTGCGTTCCCAGCCCCTGCTGCCCCTGGAGGAAGGGGGTGGGGGTATTGATGAGCCTTGGGTCAGGCCCCTCTCAGCCCTCCCTCTCTCCCCTGCCCACCCAGCTTACCTGAAGCGCAGGTACGGCCTCATCAGCACCGGTTCAGACAGTGAGTCTCCAACCACCCACTCCGAGTGCCCCAGCCCCTGCCTGCAGCCCCAGGACCTGAGCCTCCTGCAAATCAAGAAGCCCCGAGTGGTGCTGGCGCCCGAGGAGAAGGAGGCCCTGAGGAAGGCCTACCAACTGGAGCCCTACCCCTCCCAGCAGACCATCGAGCTCCTCTCCTTTCAGCTCAACCTCAAGACCAACACCGTCATCAACTGGTTCCACAACTACAGGTGGGACGACTAGGGTGGACCCGCTCGGGGGATGGGCAGGGTCTCTGCAGGACCCTCTTCCCCATCCCAGGGCCTGGAGGGAGCCCAGCATGGATGGCCTCTGGGAGATGAGGAGTCTGTATTGCAAGGGTGTTTAGATTTGTAGATAAACCTGGATGTAAATCCCAGCTTCACCATTTCTAGCTGTGAGACCCTGGGCAAGTCATTTCAACTCCCTGAGCCTCAGTCTTCTAACCTGTAAAATGGGGACCATGATGGGATCTACTTCACAGAGTTGTCCTGAGGATTCAATGGGCTAACATATTTACATAAAATACCTGGCACATAGGATGTAGTGGATGTTGATGTTACTATTGTCACTGTCTTCATTACGACTTCCCCAGCTTACTCTGTGTCTGCCTGTGTGAGGGATAGGGAAGGGGGCACAGGCCTGAGGAACCTAACTTCCCACTGAGCCTCACGTTGGAACCCTGACTAGGGGTCTTGGCCTCTCCCACTCCCGAGACCAGAGGAAAGCCTTTTGGCATCCTCTGGCTTTCCAGTGGCTGCCTCCTCCCACTCACAAGGCCCCAGTGTTGGAGTCACTGACCTGCAGTGGGCTGGGCCTCCTGCGATTTTGTCGGGGTGTTGACCGGATCTGGCAGAGGGGCTTCATAAGGCTGGTTGAGAGCCCTGTGGAGAAGGCTTAATGGGTTCTAAGGGACCATGTCTGAGGCGCCCCTGCCAAGCTTCCTGAGAAGGAAATGTCTCTGGTGTCCATGTGGTGCCAGAGAGGAGAGTCCATCTGCATGTTCTAGGGGCAGAAAGAAGGTCTCTTGATCCCCAAGGGAGAAGAGGAAGGAGGAGGCTGGAAGGGAGGAACACTTGAAATCTCTTTCCACAGCCCAGGCATGGGCATCACACAGACCTGAGTTCAAGGCCCACTTGGCTGTGTGTTCTTGGGCAAGTCACTGAACTTCTCTGAGTCTCATCCCTGTTTTACAGATAATGCTGAATCAGGGATCAAATGAACCACTTGAGGTGTAAACATTGTGAAATATTGCTTATTGTCTGGCTCAGACCCACACCCTGCCAAACATCAAACGAAATAGGTTCTTAAAACTGCACATGCTCCTTCTCTCTCTGGGGGATTTAGGGATATCCTCGCCCCTTTTGTTCCCCACAGGAACTGAGCACTCCATTATTATCCAAAATATTCATTCAACAAATATTTGCCAAGTGTGTACAGTAAGCCAAGGTCTGGAGAAATGTGATCAAAGCAACATTCAAAATCATGAATCAGATAATTTCTACAACCTAATAAATGCTGTGAAACAGGAAGGAATAGGGGCTGAGGGAAAAGGAATTCTGCCTCCTGGTGAAGACTTTACAGAAGAGGTGGCATTTGAGCTGGGTTTGAAAAGATGAATAGGAATTTGCACCAAAGAGCAAAGAGAATTGCACTCCCCAAAATAACCACTCTTAAAAAGTTGTAGGTATAGAAGAATACATTATTTCATTTGATAAATGTTTATCGAGCACCTACTCTGTACCAGGCACTGAAGAGAATAAGACAAAGTTCTTACTCTTAGCATCTCCTGCAGACCACCAGAAAAGGTCACTATTAAACAAGCACTTATATTAATGTATCATTACAAACTGCAGTGAGCTCTGAGAAAGGCAAACAACAGGATGTTCTGAGAAAAAATTACCAGGATGGTAATTTGGGAGTTGGGGCTTGCAAAGACTAATTTATACTATAGTATGAATGACTCTTAGCTTCATATTTATATTTGATCTGCAGTTTGGAAGTTCTCATGATGGAGCTGCAGACTTTGAGCCATCCTAAACCTCCCTCAAATCCTACCTCACTGGAAACTACGATGGCTGCCCCTGGTCCCTGCAGCTTTTCCCTTTAGCAGGGACTGAGGGAGATGGCAGAGTCACTGTAAAGTGGACAAGGCCACCTTTGTGCAGGGACTGGGGACTGAGACAGGAAGTGAACCAGATGATCCCTCACAGTCCCTCTTAAGCCCAGGATCCTGGAATGGGGCACCGTCCCCCACCTGGGCAGGGAGCCAGGGAGGCAGGAGAGTGTAGTGAGACTTTTAGGTTCAAAGCCCAACTGTTCTACTTTCTGACTCTGATCGTGGCTATCCTTGTGCCTCTCTGAGCCTCATCTCGTTTATTGATGGGAATGATAATGATAATGTCCCCCTCACAAGGTTATTATGAAAAATAAATGAGATAATCTGCAAAAAGAGTTGGCCTGGTGCCCGGTACATATAAGCAGCCATTATTATTATGTTTATAATAATTACAGCTGTTACATTACATATCAATAATGTACTTAATTATTAATATAAATGGGCAGAAGGCTACAGCATTGAAGAAGCTGAGGAAGTCCTATTGTTTGATTACCTTAGATGAGTCATTTGACCTCCCTGGACCTCATTTGCTATTAAGAAAATAATTAATGGGCTTAGACCCATACCTGGCTCTTCCAATCCTCTAAAACATGACGTATGAGACTAAGTTTCCCTCACAAAGCAGGGAGGCTATTGAAGAGAAAATGGGTTCTGGACTAGAATTCTGGGTACCCAGACTCCAGTGCCAGCTCTGCCTCTGTGTTCTGTGGTGATCTGGACAAGTCACTCTCTCTGCCTCAGTTTCCCCTTCTGGGCTGATGTCGAAGAGTCCCTTCAGGAATGAGGCAGGGAGTTGTTGCCACAAACTAGATCTGGGTTTGACTTTGAGAAATGCTCTAGAACAGCACTGTCCAATAGAAATATAATGCAAGCCACATATGTCATTTAAAATTTTCAAGTAGCCACATTTACAAATAATAAAACAGATAAAATTAATTGTAGTAGTATATTTTACTTAGTCCAATAAATAAACCATTTTAACATTTTAATCAATATAAAAACTTTATTAATGAGCTCTTTTACTTTTCATTTTTTGGTATTAAGCTTACAAAAGCTTGCCTTTCCATCACATACCAATTCTCACTAGCTACATTTCAAGTGCTCAAGAGCCACAGTGGCTGCTATACTGGATAGTGCAGGTCTAGATCATGGTCTTTGGAATCCAATAGTCCTGAGTTTAAGTATTGGCCCTGCCACTTACTGGGCAAGTCATCCAACATCTCTGGGCCTTGTTTTGTCCTCTGTGAAGCAGGGATAGTAATAGCACCCACCTTGCACGGTTGTGGGGAGGACTTGCTAAGATGCTGCATATGAAGGCTCTTAGTTCCTACTGAACCCCCAGGGAAGTGGGTGGAGTCAAAATGCCCTTCATGTGGAGTGAGTTCAGGGTTAGCTGGTTCCCCCTCCATCTCCTCGCTCACCGTCATCTCTGCCCCAGGTCCCGGATGCGCCGGGAGATGTTGGTGGAGGGGACCCAAGATGAACCAGATCTCGACCCCAGTGCAGGTACTGGCATCCTACCACCAGGCCACTCCCACTCAGACCCCACCCCACAGAGCCCCGACTCTGAGGCTGAGGACCAGAAGCCTACGGTGAAGGAACTTGAGCTCCAGGAGGGCCCTGAGGCGAGCATCACTCCCCTGACTGCCCAGGACAGGGCCCCAGTGAGGATCAAGCAGGAACAGACTGAGGACAATGCTGAAGAAGAGGCGGGCAGCCAGCTCCAGGACTCCGGGGAGCAGGACAAAGGCCACGGTTCTCCCAAAGAGATGCATCCAGACCCTTTGGGTAATGATGGGCTCCCAAAAGTGGCCCCAGGACCTCTTCTTCCAAGCGGGCCTCCCCCAGACTGCCCCTTACTACAGCCCCCCCAGGAGAGCAGGGCTGGAGAGCAGCTACACCTGGACCCTCTAAGTTTTAAGTCGGCCTCAGAGTCCTCGCGCTGCAGCCTGGAGGTGTCACTGAACTCACCCTCGGCTGCCTCCTCACCAGGCCTCATGATGTCTGTGTCACCTGTCCCCTCCTCCTCAGCTCCCATCTCGCCATCCCCACCCGGCGCCCCCCCTGCCAAAGTGCCGAGTGCCAGCCCCACTGCCGACACGGCTGGGGCCTTGCACCCCAGTGCCAAGGTGAACCCCAACTTGCAGCGGCGGCATGAGAAGATGGCCAACCTGAACAGCATCATCTACCGGCTAGAGAGGGCTGCCAATCGGGAGGAGGCTTTGGAGTGGGAGTTCTGAAAGCGAGGGCAAGGGGCCATCACTCTCTCTCCCAGACAGGGCAGGGTACAGGAGGGAGGAACTCAACCACCAAAATGTGGACAGCAGTGTTATGCCACTTACGTTTTTTTGTTATAATCCTAGTTCTATAAGTTGTGAGCGAGCAGGTGGGGCAGATGCCACTGCCTCCTCTTTTTGGCACGCCCGCCCCAGGGAGCACCCTCTTCTCTACTCTGGCCTCTGCAGGAGGCAAAGCAAAGTGGCGCCACATTTTCACCTGGAAACTCCAAACTCTTTTAGAAAAATAAATAAATATTTATAGACCTCTTTTAGATATTTTAATAAAGGATCCTTTGGAATTTATTCCCAGCCGATGCTGTTTTGATATTATAGAGAGTTATAAAATCAGGATGCTGTCACAACTGTTGCGAAGTGTACACTGAAGTTGTGTCATTTTTGCCACTAGATGAGATTAAAAGAAGACAATTGTTCAAAGCCATCACAAAACACTATTAAGACTGACCAAAATTTAGATAACCTTTGAACCGCGATTTTTTCCCACGTCTGTCTATGAGACATAGCGCACTGCTCCTGCCCTTCCAGAAACCGTGCTGGAAAGAGAAAGTCCAAAAGACTCTAAACGAAAACCTCGATGCTGTTGAGGACGTGTTTCATTCTGGTGGTCTGTTTTGCAACCTTGATAACACAGAATGTTGTGCCGTTGTAAATGTTGTCGAGATGTGGGCTGTGGCCGACTGTCCTATCTGAGATGTAACGTGGTACAAAATGAACTGCCTGCACTCCCTCTAGTCAGAAACCTCTGGGCCACAGAGGTCGGACATCCAGCTCGTCCGTTGTAGACAGGATGTGTTTCCGGATCCTATGGAGGCAGGTGATTGGAGGGTGGCACTTGAGCCAGGGTGACCCCATTCCCCAACCTGAGTCATGGCCACAGTCAGGAAGTCTCCCCCCTACTTTTCCAGAGCAAGACGGTGGCCGCCATCTTCCCCTCTTGTGTTTTAAGGAAACAACAGCGTTGGTCACCCCACAAGCACCCAGCTCAGCTCTCAGCACCAAAAAATAGATGCATCACACCAGAGACCCCAGGCCCCCTTCTCGCCGTCTCTCAAGTGGACCCAGTGCTACCTCTGGGCGGCGTCTGCAACTCCAAGTCGATTCAGAACAAGCGAGAAGGTTGAGTTTGCTGCAGCATGACCACCGTAGCCCAGTCTCCACACCCACCCTCCTGCCTTCCACCACATGACCTTTTGGGGAGCAAAGACTCAGCCCTCCAATTCAGAAGCCGTTCCTCCAGCATCTTGATGGTTTCTAGAGGGAGAGTCCCCAATCTGGATGGAACAGCCACAATATTGGTTGTTGAATCTCTCTCCTGATTTTATTTCTTATCTTTTTTCAAACTCTGTGGGAAGGTTGAGTTGGGTACCTCCCTACCTAAATACAGAATGATGAAGAAAAAGTGGCCATAATCGGTGCCTATCCATTGCCAGGGAGAGAGATGGCTGACGGGGGTTTCACGGATGCTGAAAGCATTTTGAAACCAGGCCAGTGAAACCTGATGACCAGAAAGGGACAATTGAGGGCCGTTCCAGAAATCTCAACTCTCATGCACCCAGCCCAGGCTACAGTCTCCACGCCAGTCAATGAAGAACAGCGCAGACCCTTCAGGAAAGTCTTTTCCGCACACCCAGGCTATGCATTGAAGAGTTTTCCACTGTATACATTTTTATCCAGATGAAGGTATTTTTATATTTTGACAATAGGAAACAGTGACCAATTTTCAGAGTCATCAAATCTGGAACAAATAAAACAGCTCCTTTTAGTCACCACTGCCCTGTCACAAGTAAGACACCATGGGGGAACACACCACTTTTTACTGTTGAAACCCACACACCATTGAAATTCAGGCCTATACACAGACTACAATCCTTAGAAAATGAAATCTGGCTTTTGTGTGACGGGATTTGATTAAGCACTTAGTATAGTCTTTTGAACACGGAAATCCTGTTGTACTTAAAGCTAGTGGACCCGTGAACAGCTTTGTCAGGGTCATGTCCTATCACAGTGAAAACAAAACAAAAACCCACAAAACAGTTTCTATGAGAAATTGATGAACTTTGTTTAAAATTTTAAAAAAAGGGACACGTTCTGTAAATGCGTCGCTCAATACAGAATTGTATAATAAGGTCTGGGTGTCCTGCTTGCTTTGTTCTGGAGTTGGGGGTGCAAGTTGGGGGTCAGATCTGGCACTCAGCGGTGTTTTACAAAATGGTGTTTTGAAAAACTTTTTAATTAGTTTACCACCATTAAAATATGGGGGAATGTCATATAAAAATCGAGATTTTTACCGGCTTCCCTGGAAAACCATTAAGATCAGGCCACACTGGGCCAACCTTCCAATGTGACAACAGCCAGCTGAGTGGCTACTCCCTTTCAACAGGACACATGTCCATGATTTGCCTCAGGCCTCACCTGTGCTACCTGTCCGGATCCTGTGGGTATCTCGTTGGGCAGTTGTGCTATGGGCTCAAGCAAAGGAAAGTAAAAGAATTGGAATCCATTTTTCCACTCAGCAGGGTGGAAGCAGGTTAGACTCGAGGGCCTAGGACAGTGATGGCGAACCTATGACATGCGTGTCAGAGGTGACACGCGAACTCATTTTTTTGGTTGATTTTTCTTTGTTAAATGGCATTTAAATATATAAAATAAATATCAAAAATATAAATCTTTGTTTTACTATGGTTGCAAATATCAAAAAATTTCTATATGTGACACGGCACCAGAGTTCAGTTAGGGTTTTTCAAAATGCTGACACGCCGAGCTCAAAAGGTTCGCCATCACTGGCCTAGGACCAAGGAGCCAAGATCATGCCCTGCCCCCAAATCAGTGGCCACCGGCCATGGCCCTGAAACCAACCATTCTATAGGCTGTGCCCACCTCAGTGGAATGTGTGAGTGGCAGGTGCCCCCGGCCTCCTGAGACCAGCATTGCCCCTTTCCCAGCTGTAGAATTAGGATCTCAGTTTCCCCAACTACAAAATGGGAGTGTTGCAACAGCCAGCTCAGACAGTCATAAGGAATAATCCTGCATTAAGACACATAGAACAGTGTGTGGAATGTAAGGGCTCCGTGTTATCAGGAGTGGGGATTGATGCTGGATGAGTCTCTGTGTGTCAAGCTGCAGAAGGTTTGTTTTTTCCTAACCAGTAATGTCAGGGAGTCCCCAAAGTAGCCTGAAACATTACTCATCCATGAGCCAAGGCCTCATGGCATCCCAAGACACAGCTTTCCTCTGTCTGGAAACCTTCCGATTGCCCCAGTTCTTCCGCACATCCTTGCAGTGGGAATTAAATGATTAATTACCTCCCCTTTGGTTAGGATAACTCAGTGGTCGGCAAACTCATTAGTCAGCGGAGCCAAATATCAACAATACAACGATTGAAATTTCTTTTGAGAGCCAAATTTTTTAAACTTAAACTATATAGGTAGGTACATTGTTATTAACTTAATTAGGGTACTCCTAAGGCGTAGGAAGAGCCACACTCAAGGAGCCAAAGAGCCACATGTGGCTCTCGAGCCGCAGTTTGCCGACCACGGGGATAACTCATTGTTCCAAACCTAGCAGGACAGCCCCTGGGAGGTCTGAGTATCCCATCAAGCTGGGGAGGGTAGATACAGTTAGAGGCAAGGTCCCATTGGGCCTGGAAGTCCCAAGCTAGCCATTAAGGGTGACAGTACAGGCGGGCCCAGCCTTTAGTCAGAGCTGGAGGGGAGAAGTATGAGAGTCAAGAGTTCAGGGCGTAAAGCCAGACCACCTGGTTTCAACCCCAGCTCCGTCTTTTGGAGCCACGTGACCTTGGGCAAATGCCAAAACTGCTCTGTACCTCAGTTTTCCCAGCTGTGAAGTGGGGAAATGATAGTAAAGGCACCTTTCTTATAAGGTGGTTGAAACAGTTCAAATGAAGTAAAGCCAGGGGCTGGCCCTTTGGACCCTTAGGTTCATAGCTCTGGAGAAGGTTAGAAATTAGAAATGCCCAGGATGTGGCCCCGTGGTGTAGGTGGGGCAGGAGGGGGGGGTATATCTGAACACACATGCCACCTAAGAACCTGTGGAAGTAGGTGCTCCTAGGCCAGTGATGGCAAACCTTTTGAGCTCGGCGTGTCAGCATTTTGAAAAACCCTAACTTAACTCTGGTGCCGTGTCACATATAGAAATTTTTTGATATTTGCAACCATAGTAAAACAAAGACTTATATTTTTGATATTTATTTTACATATTTAAATGCCATTTAACAAAGAAAAATCAACCAAAACAATGAGTTCGCGTGTCACCTCTGACACGCGTCATAGGTTCGCCATCACTGTCCTAGGCCATCGGCTTTGGTGTTGACATTGTGTCTGCAGCTGCAGCCCATCTGATGTGGGGAATATAGCAGAAACACCGAAATGTGGAATTCTGACCTAGGGACCATGGGTGAGCAGGGAGTGGAGAGACTGGAGAGGAATGAGAATATAGGAAAGGCCTTGCAGGCGGAGGCAGGTTTACACAGGGACAGAGAAGAGCAGAGAGCTGATTTAGGGACAATTTGGCAACTATCTATCAGGTGATACGTATTTCAAGAGCACCTACAATGTGCTCAGAAACACTGGGGACCATGAGAACGTGAGTAATGGGGTCCAGGAAGGCTTCCTGGAGGAGGGGACATCTCACCTGACACCTGAAAGACAGTAGGAGTTGGAGGAGAAGGGAAAGGAGGGCAGAAGGAATAGCGGGCAACATGCGGGACAGGCACAGAACAAGGGGAAGAAGTGTGAAGGAGGATGCAATTTGTGTTGGGGGGAAAGGGAAGGAGGTCAAGGGCCAGATCCCTTGGGGCATGATGGGAAATATGCCTTTTTCCTGAGAGCACTGAGGAGCCGTGAAGATTTGAGGCAGGAAGTTGCTGTGGTCAGATTTGTACTTTTAAGAGGTTAGGAGGTTTCATCTGCCTAGGGAGACAGTGGGCCAGAGGAGAGTGGCAGGGCACACTCCCCCCATAAGCCTTGACCTTCAGGCCTCTGTGGTCCTGGCTTCTTATTTGTCGACGTAAGAAACATCCAAATTTGTAGAGAATTTTTCTTAAAATTTTTATTGATTTCTGAAAGAAAGAGAAAGGGAGAGAGAGAGAGGGAGAGAGGGAGAGAGAGAGAGAGAGAGAGAGAGAGAGAGATATGTTGTTCCACCCACCCATACTCTCACCAGTTGCTTTCCCTATGTGCCTAGACCAGAGACTGAACCCGCAACTTTGGCAAATTGGGACAACACTCCAACCAACTGAGCCACCCCGCCAGGGCAAACCTGTGGAGAACTTTTATGAGTTTGAGCCACACTGACGATATATGCCAGGGAACAAGATTTCACATGCTTCGGAGAATAAAAGTTTTGCAGCTTTTATGCATTTGAAATTAAGAAATGTACATGGAGGTGGGAGAAAGGAAGGGATTGGATAACAGGATAGTTTAGATTATATGCTCTCTTGAGAGTTAATATGTCTGCTATTTCAAAGACGTGTTAACCTAGGTGTGCAGAAACAATGGACAGGGCTTGCTTGAAGCAAAGATTAGCCTTTACAAGTTACATGCCATGCCTAGGGCATGACTGCCCACCATGACCTGCCTAGTTAGGAATTTGTGATCAGATCATTCTGCGAGGTTACTTTCCTTAGAACCTTCCACACATCCCTGCCCTCCTTTCCCTCCTAGTTAAGCAACTTTAATTGTGTCAGCAGCTCCGCCCCCATCACTCAAGTGAATGAAAAAGCAAAACTTGTTGGCTCACAACCACTGGGGCAACTAGCTAGAGGTCATTCTAAAGGCTCCCTAGCCAAGGAACAGGATGTGTGTTACTCCAGAAACTGGGCTGCCTGTGTAGGCACCCAGGAGGCCAGGGCCCCCACACACACACCGCCCCCCGCCTAAACCCAAGAGCAGTGGGTACCAAGGGTTTTTAGCCAAGGTGACTCCTCACTCTGGTGGGTTTCCCCATCTGCCACAATGAGTGAGATTAAACAATTGATCTCTTTAATGCTTTGTGGGACCTTCAGCCTCCAAGGGTATAGTTATTAAAAGCACTGGCTTTGAACTCAGCCTGCTCTGGGTTTGACTCCATGATCTTGTAATCTGCAGTCCTTCAATGAGACTCAGTTTCCTTATCTGTAAAATGGATCTGATCATAATAGTATCTACCTGTACTTGGCATCTATTGCTGATAACAAATAACTGCCGAAACTTAGTGCCTTAAAACGCCATCTCTCAGGATCTCGCTGGGTCAGGAATTTGGGAGTGGCTTCGCTGGATGTTTCTGGCTCTTGAGGTTAAGCCGTCAGCTAGGACTGAGGCCAGGCCTAGGGCTGGAGGATTTGCCTCCAAGAGGGCACACTCCCTGGCTGGCTGTTGGTGGGCATCTCTGTTCCCCTGCAAGTGGGCCCCTCCACAGGGCTGCTTGCGTGTCCTCAAACATGGCAGTTAAGAGTGAGTAAGGTGGAGGCTGCAGTGTGCTCTGTGACCTAGAGTGGAAGCCCACTGTGGCCTCCACAGTACCCTCCTGGCCACCCAGGCCTGCGTGCAGTGTGGGAGGGGACTACACTAGTATGTGAACACCAGGAGTCAGGGATCATCCGAGGGCATCTCAGACGCCTGATAAGTTTCTTTCAAGATTTCATGAGCATTTCTTAATTTGTGGTCCTAAAATCTCTTGTTTCCAACATAAAAAGCAGCTTCCTGGGCCCCAAACCGAACCTACTGACCCAGAATTCCTAGAGTCAGGCAAGCCCAGGGATCTGCAATTTTAAGAAGTATCTCATGGGTCTCAGTAAATGGGAGGCAGTTCTAACTCATTTTGTTATTTGGCCCCACTGGGTGCTCGAGGCTCTGGGAAGGATGCTAGCGAAACGAGAGAATGGGAGTAGGAACAAGCATTCACTGGTGTCGTGGTGTAGTCGAGAACTATTGGGTTGAAGGAAATTGTGGTCCAATTAAAGATATTCAAACCGTTTATTGGGAATCCTGGAGAAATCCAAAGGCAAGATGTTCCGCCAGGCTCTGGGGACTGCACAGTCTATCTTGATCCGTTCGTCCTCTCTCTAGTGTTGCCTCAGACCTAACTTAATCCATTCCCCCCAATTCACAATACCCAGGACCCCGATTGCTCAGCTTGTGTCTCGGACCAAGTCCTGCCCAAGCAGCTGTAGACAGGGAGGAAAGGATCACATGAGCTGAGGGACAGAGGACACAGTGATGGATGTCTCGGTGCCGGGCACTGTGCCGGGCCCTGGGGCCACATAGTCCCTGCCCTCCAGTGCAGTCTAGAGGCCTGGGTGCACGGCCTGGGACATCTCGGCCCACAGGTAGAGGAGCAGTGACAACAGTGCCCCTGGACAATGAAGAGAGGGCAGTGGCAGGGGCCCCAATGTCCAGGTGCTTTCAGAGCTGTGCCTGGCAAGGGCAGCCACGTCCCCAAGGATGAGCACACTGAGCTAGAGCAGCCACAGCCACGTCCCCAAGGATGGGCACACCAAGCTAGGGCAGCCCTGGCCCCTCAGACAGGAGCAGGTGACTGTTTTGAAATCTTAAGACAAAACCAGTTCATGGGCCCACCTTTTAAAAGCTCTTCCTCAGAAAATGCAAAATCTGCAGCTGGGCTTAAGCAGTTTATTATTTTACTGCATTGGAAGTTTCATTTTGGATGCAGCAGTTTTAGAAATTGGGACAAGTCGCAGGGCCTTTTGTATAACAAAGTTTGTAAAAGGTAAAGTAAGGTTATCTGGGGAGGGATCGGGAAGAGTGGAGTGGACAGTTGGCACCAAATCAGCCCGAGTAGGAACCAAACAGCCCCGTGTGGGAACATGCGAAGTGTAGGGCCGGAAGTAAGCACGGGGAATGCTGCTTTTCAATGTTTGTTCACTCGGCTGAAACGGGCGATGGAAGGCTTCCAGGGAAGTGAGGAGCAGCAGTGGCCCCTTTACTGTTCCGGGGAATCCCACTCTAGCCCTTCTCTTCACCCCACTGAGCCAACAGCAGCTCTGAAGTTGGTCAACCATAGCCATGCCTCCTTAGAGGGAGTCGCCACAGTCACTCAACCTTATCTGTTAGGAAGCCTCTGGCTGCAAATAACAACAAAAAAACACATCTCCCTTAAAGCTTCAAACAAGGCTATTTATTAGCTCAAATTATTAGACTGTCCAGAGGTAAGGCTGATTCAGAAGTTCAAGGATATTTTCAGGTGTCAGCAGGGGACACTTTCCTTGGATTGTCCTATTTCACGATCACAAGAGAGCTGCCACGGCTCCAGGCATCCGACGTAACTTCACCCCCAGAAAACAATGACCAGCTCTTCACTGTATCTCTTTTTAGAAGAAGCCGCTTCCACTAACATCACACTGATCAACATGGGGTCACACAGCCATTCTTTAGCAGCTAAAGGTTAGCTAATTCCTCCAAGTCAGATGGGAGCAGCACAACTGATTGAAATTGACTAATCGTTTTTGGATGGATGGATGTTGGGCGGCCGGCACAGAACCTCTGGCCTCAGCACAGAATCCCCGGCCCCAAGTGGCTTCTCAGAATGTTGCTTCGGAACACATGCAGCATCCCCCAAAGGCTTTTTAGGTAAAGACAGTTTTCTACACCTGGCCATGCTCCTGGGGTGTTTTAGTCCTTAGACACGTCCCCTGGGTCAAGAGGAAACACCGACATATTAGCAGGTGGATACACACCCCCTAGGTATTGACCAACTTGTCCTGCCTCCCCACCCCCACCCCCATTTCTGTTAAATTCATGGAAACTCCAGTCCTGAGAAGTCTAGCAGGTGACCCTCCCTCTTGGAGCTAGCTGTCTCTCTCCTGTTTCCCCCATCTGTGCCCTGTGGTGGCTGTGGTCACAAGTGCCACAGGCGGGCTCTGACTCAGCCTGTGTGGGGAGCCACTTCCCCAGCCCCCGTCTGTCAGCTGCGGTCCCAGGAGAGGTGGAAGGACTTACTCAGCACGCCCGGGATGCTCACGAGGGACATGAGTCCCCGACCTTAATATTTTTCGTGTCAGTTGCTCATCCTAAGCCACATTTTCCTGAATGTGCATGATTTTTCCAGGTTGACATGGCATGTGACCCAAGCTCTGTATCCACATTAGGAGGACCTAGGGCCTAGTCCAGTGATGGCGAACCTTTTGAGCTCGGCGTGTCAGCATTTTGAAAAACCCTAACTTAACTCTGGTGGCGTGTCACATATAGAAATTTGTTGATATTTGCCACCATAGTAAAACAAAGACATATTTTTGATATTTATTTTATATATTTAAATGCCATTTAACAAAGAAAAATCAACCAAAAAAATGAGTTCGCGTGTCACCTCTGACACGCGTGTCATAGGTTCGCCATCACTGGCTTAGTCCATCATGCTGGTGACCTTGGCCAGCCCCTCCCGTCTGTGAAACCCCAGTTAGCCCAGCAAACACTCAGCGAGTCTGAGATAGCAGACAGCATGAGGACCCCCACCACCCACCCTGGAGCAGGGCAGACATTGCTGCAATTGCAGGGTCTTCCCCTCCGAACTAGTGTTGGTGCCAGATCCTCACCTAGGCCCCCAGGCAGCCCAGGCACGGACCAGGAAGAGCCAGGTTTTGACTCTTCCACTTGCCATCCTGACTTGCCCTCCCCACAGTCAGGCCTTCAGCCCACAGTTGACTTTCAGACCCTCGCCTTTCTCTCTTCCTTCTCTCCCCTGAGAAGTAACTTTGCGACTCCATTTCCCTGTAGTGCTCTGGAAGGCCCTGCCCTTCCTCCACAGGATTCCAGAGGTTCCATCCCTGCTCTACACTTTTCGGGTGTGTGAACTTGGCCGGTTTCTTAGCCTCTGTGAGCCTCAGTTTCCTCATCTGTAAAATGGGGCCGGTACCTGGCATAAAAGGTTGTGAGAATGTGCCTGGCAGAGCGTCCGCG
>NW_005368420.1:737939-740178 GCF_000412655.1 Myotis brandtii | reverse complement strand
GGGGGGAAGGGGTGGTGGTGGTGGTGATGGTGGCACTCAGCGCATTTGGTCCCTTGTCCCATAGTGCCTGTTCCTGGCTCTGCCGGGCAAACCAATCCAGGATTTTGATGGGAAAAATGATGCAATCAGCCATTACTTGACAAACTTTTATTTCATTTTAGCCTTTATGATATCTTGCCCCCCACCCAACTCTGGAAGCAGCCTGACGCCATCTTGTGCTTTCGAATGGGGAGCAGAGTGGGGGTAATAACCACTGGCCCCCAGGGAGACCAGGGCTGGAAGCAGCCTGACGCCATCTTGTGCTTTCGGGATGGGGAGCAGAGTGGGGGTAATAACCACTGGCCCGAGGGAGACCAGGGTGACTGTACCTTTAGAGCTTGTAAACCTGCATCAGGACTGGGGCCAGCCTCTCATCCCACCAGCCGGGTGTGGCCAGGACACGGGCTCGGGGCAGCTCCTAAAGGCCGGAGACCCAGAGCCTATGGACAAGAGCTGCCTTCCCCACCCCCACTGCTCAGGACTTTGGAAAGAGCGGAACAGGAACCGTACCAAGGCCCAGAGGCACCTGCCACAGCTCAGAGCTGGCCTGGACAAGGCAACGAACCGGGTGAGATTCTTGAGATGCCTGTCTCCAGCCAAGACTCCTGGCCCTCTCCCTGGGCTGCCAGCTGCCCTCTCTCACCCCCAGCCAAGCTGAGAGCCAGGCACCCTGTTCCCACCAGCTGACATGAAACAGAAGTACTGAAAATGCCAAGTGTTGTTGCTAAAAAACAACACCACCTAAGTATTAAAAATTAAATTAAAACTGAAGCCCCAGTCCACTGAGCCAGCAGTGAGCTGGTGATTGCAGACACACAGACAGCCCCCATTCTTCCCCGAGCCCCAGGGCCTCTGAAGATAGCAGGAAGGGGCCTCGGGGCCCCTCTGGAGAATAAAGTTGGGGGGTGTCCTCAGGAGGTCCCCAGTGTGGGGCACTGAGGACTGTAAACATGACCCAGCTTGAGGCCCAGGGGTGTCCCAGCCCCCTGAGACTCTCCCTGGATGAAGAATAGCCACTGTGCTGACGACAACAGTGAAACAGCAGTCGGCCTCCCCATTGGAATAACGGGGGGAGGAGGGGGGGCTGGGCTGTGATCGGGGAGGGGATTCCAGAAGCCAAACACAGCTTCCCAAGGGCTTCTTTGCCCTACAGGGTCTGCACCGAGTCTGCACCGGGGCCCTTTCTGGGCGGTGAGTCTGCTCGTGGCCACCCCTCCCTAGTGAAACCTGCTGTGAAGTCAGCTCCAGCCACGGCTGCCTAGCCAGACTGGGCCAGGTCGGACGAGCTCCCAAGAGGCCTCGTCCCAGGACGGGGGTGGGAGAGCTGGCTCTGGGAGAGGAGACTGGGGATGTGGTTAAGGACTGTCGGGAGGGCCGGTGAGAGCCACCACGCCAACACAGGCACGGCCCAAGGCCAGAGGGTCGCTACTGCGCCAGGAGCTCCACCTCAAGGTCTGGCCGAGGCCCAGGACGAAGCCCTGCCTCCGCCCCACTCCAGGCCAGGAGCCCTTGGGACCAGGCAATCTCATCATACCGGTTACGCCTTAAAACCTGCTGCCACCTTCTGCGCCTGCTGCCTCTGGAGGCGGGCAGGCAGGAGGCCTGGCGCCAGGCCAGCTTCTCAGGAGCCATGGGAGCAAAAGGAGGTCAGACCCAGGTGAGGCGGGCACCCGAGCCTTCTCTGTCCGTGCTGAGGCCCCGTCCGGGACCAGGGCTGACTGGGCATTTGCCTTCGGGCCACAGAACCTCGCCAGGTCCCAGCCCCCGCAGCCAGGACCTGATGCCAGCAGCAGGCCTTCACTGGGTGAATCGGGCTGGGCCTGGGCTAGAGTTCCTTCAGAACCAGCCCTCGGGCATCCTGAGGTTCAGCCAGACCTGGGATTTTCCTCAGAATCCCGGGATTCTGAGGAAAGGCACAGTGACCTCCTCCGAGTCCTAAAGTGCCTTTCGGATTCCAGCATCTTCTCAGAGCTCACGTCCCACACAGAGGCCTCAGTTCCCTCGGGACTTGACTGTGATTTCCCTCAGGACTGGGCTCCCCAGTCTCAGGCTTAGGACGCGAGTCCCTCCAGGACTGGGACCCTGGTGACCTCAGGGCTGGGCCCGGCTCCTGAGCCACTGGCTCCTCAGTGCCCGGACCTCCTGCCCGTACCACTCGTGCAGCTGGAGGAAGGAGGCTGAGTCCAGAGGCCCATTGGGA
>NW_005368420.1:733087-737827 GCF_000412655.1 Myotis brandtii | reverse complement strand
CAGCCAGCTGCTGCTCCAGCTCCCTGACCACCAGCCGCAGGTAGTCGAAGCTGGCCCGCGACAGGGCCTTCACCCAGCCCTCCATGGCGGCCTGGCTCTCAGCGGCCAGCACGTAGGTGCGGGCCCGAGCCTCAGCGAAGCGCACGGCGAAGGTGAACTCCTCAGCAGCCTCCACTAGCTCCACAGTGCAGCCCTCCAGGATGATGACGCCCACGGGCTCACGGCTGGCCACGTCCTCGAAGTAGAAGAGCATGTTCCCGCGCAGCACGAACCAGCGCCGATGGTAGGCCGCGTGCCGGCCGCCCTTCTTGTACAGGAAGCCCGCGTTGTCCACCGGGGCGTCACAGGTCGCGTAGAAGGCCAGGCTGCGCTCGTTCAGCTTCATGGCGGCCTGCAGGGAGCTCAGGGCCTGCCCACACCGGGTCAGCTGTCACTAACGTGGCCACTGCTGCCAGATCACCCCCTGCCTCATCCTGACCTCCCAGCCACCCTCCGGCGCCACAGCACTCAATACCCCTCTTTCACAAATAAGGAAACTGAGGCTCATACGGTGGAAGTGACCTGCCCGGGCTCACACAGCTCTCAGGACCAGAGCCAGGCTCAACCCTCCTGCGTTCTCCCCCCCAAAATAATGTTGGGGATTCCTACTGCATGCGAAGCCTCTTATGCATCTTAACTCATCTTGCAGCAAGCCTTAGTTGGCAGGGACTAGCCTGATTCCCATTTGACAGATGGGGAAACAAAGCAGAGAGGTTAGTCACGCACCCAAGGTCACAAAGCAAGTTGGGTGGAGCTGAAATTGAAACCCAGGCCTCATCCCTGGGGACCAGCGGGGCTGACCTTTTGTGGTCCCTTTCTGGTCCCAGTTTTGATTTCATAACTCAGCTCTGATTTGCCTGTCCGGGATATAACGACATGAGCAGAACCTATTTCAGAGGGGTGCAGGGACTTGGTTTGGCAAACATTTATTAAGCACCCTCTGTGTGCCGGGCACTGTTCTAGACACTTGATACAGTAACAAACAAGATGAAGAGGGTCACTGCTCTCGTGGTGCCGACATGCTAGTGGCAAGTGAAAAGGGAAGCAAATTAACAAACGGCTAGAATGAGTCTGCCTGGTGGTCTGGTTCTCAGTGCTGAGAAAATCTAATACGGAGAAGGGGTCAGGCGTGTTGAGGACAAGAGGAGTGTTTGATTTGACTGGGGGTGAAGGCTGTACTGAGAAGGTGACATCTGAGCAGATACCTAAATGAGGGGAGGGAGGGAGCCCTGGGACAGGCCAGGCTGAGGGAACAGCAAGGCTGTACTGAGAAGGTGACATCTGAGCAGATACCTAGAGGGGAGGGAGGGAGCCCTGGGACAGGCCAGGCAGAGGGAACAGCCAGTGCGAAGGTCCTGGAGTGGGAACCTGCTAATGTGCTTGAGGAACAGCCAGGAGGCCCGTGACGCTGGAGCAGGAGGAGGAAGGGGAGAGGCGGCGGAAGCAGTCAGACCGACAGAAAAGATTGTGGCGAAAAAGTCCAGAAAAGGGGCCCTGAGCTTGGCCCACAGTTATAGGAAGGGGGTGGGGGGGAGCATCGTGGACCCAAAGTAGAAGAATCTAACTGGGCACTTGGCTCAGAGATTTAATCCACTTCCCTGAGGAGCACATGAAGAAGGGCCGCACTGGCCAGGTAGCATTTACTGGGAGGTGATAGGTGGGCCCCTAATGCGACCACACCTTCCTTTGGGATTTTCCACAGCCACTGTGAGGACCTACCTTGTGCTCCTGCAATCACAGCCTCACTCTACATAGGACAATAGCTGCGTTTTTCAAGAGACGACGTATGTGAAGTCCCTGGAATGCAGTAGGTGCTCAATTAATGTTTATTCCCCAGCCTGGGCAGTGCTTTACTCAGGGCCTGGAGGAATGAGGTATGGGTGGTAGCTCTCCTGAGAGCAGTTCAACCTGACCCAGGGTGGAAGGAGCAACTGCTCCCAACTGAATCACCTAGGCAGTCAAGGAGGCCTTCCTGGAAGAGGTACCACAAGCTGTGATTTCATAGCTAAGGTGAGACTGTCCTGACCTAGCAGCCAGGCCAAGGCTAGAGGCCCAGAAGGCTCTACCTCCCTGTACTGTGTGACTTCAGACACGGGCTGCCCTTCTCTGAGCCTCAGTTTCTTTCTCTGCATTTCATGCATTTTCCTCAACAGCCCAGCTCCATGTGGCCCCCAGCCCTATTTCTCTCAGGAACCACCCACCCTATTTGTCCCATTTCCCTCCTACCTCTCAGGCCACCGCTCCTTCCCTGCCTTCTGCCCAGTCTGCTCTCGGCTTGCTCTTCTCTGGGTTGAAATGTCAGCTCTGTAGTGTCCAGGCTGTGTGGCCTCAGGCAAGCTTTAAGCCTCTCTGGGTCTCTATTTCCACATCTGTAAAACAGGATCATAAGAGCACCACAGTCAGGATTTTTGTGACGTTGACACAGTGATTACAAAGAAGTTTCTGAGCATGGTGCTGGGCGTGCAGTACGTGCTCAGCAGCGGTAGCTCTTGACGTTCTTCTCACCTCCCCATCTGCTCCCCTCAGCACTCCGTCTCAGCAAATGGCCTTTGGCTTCTCCCGTCACCCCCACTCTGACCACTCATCAAGTCCAACTGATCTCCCTCCAACCTCTTCCAAATCAGTGGCCTAATCTCTACCCACTGCCACTCCCCATTCGAGGCCCCCATCACCACTCCCTCGACAGCTCCAGGAGCCTTTTCATGGGTCTCCCTGCCTCTACCTTTGCCTCTTCCCTGTCCATGTTCTTCAGGGTAAGAGCCAAACTCCTTCCCAAGCCCCTCCCCTGATCCCATTGAAACCCATTCCCCCACAGAAAGATCCTGTTTAAAACTAAATACAACCATATCCCTCCACCACTCCAAACCCTCCCAGGACTCCCTACTTCTCTCCGTATAAAATTCAGTCCTCCCCATGGCCTCCAAGTTTCCTTCCCCTACCTCTGTCCCCCTTGCTCACTCAGCTTCAGCCACCGTGGACTCCTTGCTGTTCCTCAAACACATCAGGCACATTCCCACCTCAGAGCCTTTGCCCTGGCTGTTCCCTCTGCCTGGGATGCCCTTCCCAGCTCTTCTCATGGCTGACACATCCTCCGGTTTCATCTTGACCATCACCTCCTCAGGGAAGCAGTCCCTGACCACCCTAGATAAGAGACTTTCCTGTCACTCTCCTGTACCCCAACCTGAAATTACCTGGGTCATTTTTGCCTGCTCTAGGGGGGCAGGGTTTGGTGTTGGTTTTTTGTTTGTGTGTTGTTGTTGTTTTGTCTGAATTCCAGTGCCTGGCATATAGTTGGTGCTCAAATACCTATAGAATGAGTCAAACAGTCATCTTAAATCTCTCAACAACTCTGTTGAGAAGGTGTCTGTTCCCATCCCACATTAATAGATGTGGAAACTGAGACACAGAAAGGTTAAGTAACTTGCCCAAAGGTACGACACTGTGCCCAGGATCGCAGGCTCCAGACAACTGGCTCCAAGGGGCTGTTCCTGGGGTCTCCCCACTACCTGCGCCTAGAGCCACTTCCCTCACACTCGGCAGCCCTCCTCCGCTCACTGCCCAAAATGGGGCCCGCCCGGCCCAAGGTCACCTGAGACACGGGAACCACTCTGCCCATGGCCCCTCTTCCAGCCCTAGCAAGAACCAGGAAACGGAGGGGCACAGTTCTGGCTGATCTCCCCACACTCCTGTTGCTTCTAAGAAGTTCAGAGTCCACTGTAGGCAGTGCTGCTGACGCAACAGCCCCTGGCCTGGCAGAAAGCTGTAGGGCAAGCATGTCAAACTTGCTTGCTGGGGGGCCTGGCCCCAAAGCCACGTTCTCACTTGGACCAGTCCAGGCTGGAGGGTCTTGAGAAAGTCACTTCACCTTTCCAAGCCCCAGTTTCCTCATCTGCCAAGTGGGCTCTGGAGAGGATTCCATGAGCTAAAATGAGGAAAGCCCGATGCCCAACTCGGGGAAAGGCATCGAACATATTGCCGCTGCGAGTCGGCGTTTTCACAGCCTCACCTAAGAAACGAGAACATTAACACCCATCCCTCCGGAGAGGGTTCGATAAATGGGCCTGAAGAGCCATTTTGCAAAACGCTCAGCAGGTAGTGAGCACTTGGGGAAGCAATCCCACAGACAAGTGAGCTCAAGGTCCCGGGGACACAGCTGGCCCAGAATCCTGGCCTCCGGAGAAACTGAGGCCTGGCCTTTGGCACTCAATCGAGGAAAGAAACCGCCCCACAGGTCCTGGGGTTGAATCCAGCTGCCACAGGTGTCCCCTAGCAGAGGGTGTGGGGGGGAGGGCGTGGCAAGTACAGGCATGAAAACAAGTGCTGGGAGCCCCGAAGCAGCGGCCACAGGGACACCAGGAGCCGGCCCGGGCTGGAGGCGGCCCGCTGCCCATCCTCGGGGCTGGGTCTCCAGGGCCGCCGCTCCTCGCAGCCCTCTGCCCTTTGTGTGCCCTGTGGGAGCGCTCCCGAGTTCCCTAAAGGACAGCCGGCAGCGAGATGCGGGTGCCAAGCGGAGGCTTGTCCCCGGAGGTCCCTTAGGGGCTGGGGGCGGGAGGGCGGACTGCAGGATCCCGGGTTCGAATCCAGTCAAGGGCACGTACCCCACCTGCCGAGCTCGCCCGGGCAGCCGGGGTCCCTAAAGGAAAATGACTCCTGATGTGGGATCGCAAGGAGGCAGATCCCCAGCAGAGGGCTCCCCTGCCG
>NW_005368420.1:724878-731214 GCF_000412655.1 Myotis brandtii | reverse complement strand
GGCTCTTTGGCCCCTTGAGTGTGGCTCTTCCTAAGCCTTAGGAGTACCCTAATTAAGTTAATGACAATGTACCTACCTATATAGTTTAAGTTTAAAAAATTTTGCTCTCAAAAGAAATTTCAATCGTTGTACTGTTGATATTTGGCTCTGTTGACTAATGAGTTTGCCGACCACTGGCCTAGTGGATCATGGGAAAGATTTTGCTTTCAAGAGGTGGAGAGAGACAGATACCTGATGATATCTGATATCAGCTGAGCCCCTGGATCCAGCGATACCTGATGCTGCATGAATTCCTCCTGCAGGAAAGGCAAGCTCGAATTTCCCCAAGTCTAGATGCTCACCACATCAAGAAAATGGCCGGCACATGGGCATTTGGACCAGTGTGTGGGGGGGAATTTCCCAGAGCCCCTCTTGCTGGAGTCAAGGGTTGATATAGGTGAAAGGGCAGATGTTGGAGAGCAGGAACCTAGTATGTTGGGTTTTTTATTTATCTTTATTGTTGAAAGTATCACAGATGTCCCCCCTTTTTTGGTCATTGGTTTTTCAAGTGGGTGAAATTCACATTTAAAAAATTAACCATTTTAAAGTGAACATAAGTACAATGTGGTGGCTATAGTTGGTAACACTATATTGAATAATTGAAATTTGCTGAGAGTGAAGTTTAAATGTTCTCTCTCTCACACACGTGCAAATATTATACAAATAAATATGTGAGGTGATGGATGTGTTAATTAGATGGAGCAATCTTTTCACAATGTATACATATTTCAAATCGTCATGATATCACTTTAAATATCTTACAATTTTATATGTCAATTTTACCTCAAAAAGCTGAAAATAAAAAAATATATAGCTCCCAATTTTAGAAATCACCAGCAAAAAAAATAAATAAAAGTGGGCAATTCAGTGACATTTAGTACATTCACAGTGTGTGAAACCCACCTCTGTCTAGTTCCAAAACATTTCTGTCACTCCAAAGTAGAACCCCACATCCGTTAGTGGTCACTACTTTCTTTCTGTGTGGATTTACCTGTTCTGGACTTTTCATACAAACAAACTCGCACACTATTTGTCCTTTTGTGCCTGGCTTCTTTCACTCAGCATCATGTGTCCACGATTCCCCCGCGTCACACAGCCTGTCAGTGCCTCCTCCCTGTATGGAGGAGTAATATTCCATTGCACGGAGGGACCACATTCTGTCTGTCTCTTCATCCGTTGATGGACATTAGGTTGTTTTCACCTTTTGACTACGATGAACAGCCAGGCATCTTTGTGGCTGGAACTGTAGAGGCTGGAAAAGAGGCAGTGATTCAGGACAGGAAAGGGGAATTTGAGAACCAGAACTGGGTCGTGGCTACCGTTTCCAAGTTCTGACGATTTTACCTCCAAATCATGTCTTGAGTTTGTCACTTCTCCCTTTCCGCCGCCACTTCCCCATCCCAGGCCGCCGTCATATCTCACCAGGTCCGCTGCAGTAACCTTCTCTCAGACCTCCCTTCTGCCTCTCCAGTCCCTGAGCCCCCTGAACCCATTCTCCATGGAGGGATCCTAGTGACACTTAAATCAACTTACGGCACTTTCTTGACCAAAACCGTTCCATGGCTCCCCACTGTGTCCGGAGCGAGTCCAGACTCCTTCCTGTGAGTGACTCCCCCTCCAGCCACTTCACACACAGTTTCCTATCCCCTGACTCCCTCAGCTTCGGCCACCTGGCTTCCCTCCGTTCCCAGGATGCACAGTGCTCTGAACCTTTGCACCTCCTAGTCCCTTCCAGGACTCACCCTGCGAAACTTCACTGAGCCATCACCTCTTCCGGGAAGGCACATGACCCCCAACCCCACCCCACGGAGTTGAGCGCCTTTGTTTCCTCCAATCAGTCATTCTTGGAGCCAATATTTAATGAGCCAATATTTACTGTGTCTCAGACACCAGGACACAAGTTAAAAAGACAGACAACTACATGCAGGTTCGTAGCAGCTCTGCTTACAATAGCCAAAAGGTGGGAACAACCCATATCTCCGTCAATGGATGAATGGGTAAATAAAACATGGTACATCCATGCAATGGAATACTACTCAGCCACTGACACATGCTGCAAGGTAGATGAACCTCGAAAACACGATGCTGAGTGAAAGAAGCCAGGCACAAAGGCCACATGCTGTGTGCTTCCACTTGTATGAAAGTCCAGAATAAGTAAATCCATGGAGACGGAAAGCAGCCCCGTGGTTGCCAGGCCATAAGGGAGGGGAGAATAGGAAGTGGGTGCTTATGGGTGGGGGGGGGGGTTACTTTCAGGTGATGAAGATGTTTTGGTACTAGATAGAGGTGGTGGTTGCACAGCATCGTGAATTCACTTCAAAATGGCCAATTTTTATGTCATGTGAATTTCTCCTCAATCAGTTATTATTTTTTTTAATGACAGACAAATGATCCTGCCCTCGCTTGCCAGAGGGGAAAAAAATGAAAAAGCAACATTCATACAGGACATTCGATGACGTTAGGCGTCAGGGGGAAAAATAGAGCAGGGAGGAGCATATGAATTGTGAATGAGGACGATGGCGCAGCCATGTTCACTAGGAGGCGCCCAGAGAAGGTAGCTTTGGGGGAAAGACCTGAAGGGAACAAGGGCACCAGTCATGCAGATATCCAGAGAGAAAAGCATTCCTGGCGGAGGGAACAGCACATGTAAAGGCTCAGAAGCAAGAAACATGTCACGAAGTCAGTGTGGCTGGAGCAGAGAGAGCAAAAGGAGAAGGGAGGGGAGATCAGGGAGGTCTGTGGGCTCTTCTCAGAAGGCTTGGGGGCATGAGGAGGAAGCCACGAAGGAATGAGAAGGCACAGACAGTGAAGTAGGAGAAAAACCGGCCAGTTGTAGGTAGCGTGGCTGGGTGTGAAGACTGTGCCTCACCTGTGACACGTCCCCACCACCCCCAGTTACAAGGACAGGGAGTTCTGTCTGCTTTGCTCACTGTTGTATCTCTAGTGCTGGCACAGTGCCTGCCAGATAGTAGGTCCTGGATGACGGGGACATGACTCAGGGCTGAGCCAGTTCTTCCCAGAAAGGTTCCCACAGGACCTGCCATCTCGCACCCAGACCTCAGCCTCCCGACCGTCTCTACTGATCCCCCACTCCGGTCAGCCCCCAGCAGGGAGACACAGTGGTCCGAGCTTGTGTCTGAGGGAGAGTTCCCTTCCACCGTGGCTGCCCCACCCCAGAAGTGGTTAGAACCAGCCAGCCCCAAGAAGGAACTGAAATTGTCCTCCACCACAAACACCTGGCCCAGGCCGCAGGCTGGGAGGGACATGGGGGAGGTGAAGTGATAGGAAGGGCCGGAGTCCCCGGACTTCAAGGGCCTGCCCCCTCTGGTACATGTGGGGGGAAACGGGGACCTGTGCACCACCAGCCTGAGACCCAGGTCCTGGGTGTGAGCAAGTTTTGCTGAAAGCATGGAGTCCTGGAAGGTCTTGCCAGCTCTTTCCATAGCGTCAAATGGAGGATTTGAGAGGCCTGCCTTAAAGGGTGGCATTGCCAGCTCTCCTTCTCATCCCTTCCATCATTTATGGGTCCTCTTTCATCCCCCCTCCCCAAACCTCTTCTTCTATCTTCTGCTGCAGACCCCAAATTCCTAAATACTTTCTCCCAAGGAGCAATTTAAACTTCCCCAGAGTTTCACCTGCTCCTTAATAAATAACCAATATGGCCCAGCCGGCATGGCTCAGTGGTTGAGCGTCGACCTATGAACCAGGAGGTCACGGTTCGATTCCCAGTCAGGGCATATGCCTGGGTTGCAGGCTCCAGCCCTGATGTAGGGTTTGTGGGAGGCAGCTGATCAATGATTCTCTGTCATTATTGATGTTTCTATCTCTCCCTCTCCCTTTCTCTCTGAAATCAATAAAAATATATTTTTTAAAAAATGTTCTCTGTATCTATGAGTCTGTTTCTGTTCTGCTTGTTTATTTTGTGTTTTTTAAATCTAATTGTTGATAAATGTATATTTATTGCCATTTTATTGTTCATATTTCTTATCTTTTTCTCCTTCTTAAAGAAGACCCTTTACCATTTTATATAATACTGGTTTGGTGGTGATGACACCTTTAGCTCCAACTCAGAGCAACTTGTAACCATGCTTTGAGCTGGAAATTAATGGACTTAATGTGCATATGTGGGTTCCAATCCCCACTCTGCCATTTTCAAGCTGTGTGACCTCCTGCAAGTCACTTCACCTCTCTGTGCCTTGGTTTCCTCTTCTGTAAAACTGAAGAAATAACCGTCTCCATCACATAAGATTTTGTGAAGAATCTCAAAAATAACAGGTAACATTTACTGAACACTTACTGTGTGTTTTGCTTCTCATGACAATACTGAGAAATAGGACCAATTACCACCCCCATTTTTCAGGTAAAAAAACCAAGACGAAATGGCTTGCCTGAACTTATGCAACGAACAAGTGGACTTGAATCCAGGCAGTCTGGAGTGTGAGTCTACACCTTGCTGCCCCTTCAGGTAATAACGTCAAGTCCTCAGAACAGCATCCGCACAAAGTAAGTACTCAACAACTGTTAGGTGTTATTACCTTCTCCTGCTTACAAGTTTGTTGTTTTGTTCTCTGTTTCTGCTTACAAGTTTTGGTTGGCAATTCAAACATCTTTGAGTAATAGAAAAGTTTAAAAACAACTAAGTCAGTATCTGCAGGTTCAGAACATCAAAATAGGGCCCTTGGGAGAAATTTATAATTTAACCATTTTAGTTTAAAATATGAATTAAAAACTAAAAAGTTTTGAGGGGTATAACACAGAGTAATGAGTAACTTCACCATAAGGGACAAGCCCCCACCGAGCCCTTAGAGGCTTGATATAGAGGAGGCAACAGGGTAGACTTCGGGCAGAGGTCACATTTCAGGTGGTTTTAAAGGTGTAGAGCAGTGGTTCTCAACCTGTGGGTCGAGACCCCTTTGGGGGTCGAACGACCCTTTCACAGGGGTCGCCTAAGACCATCGGAAAATACATATATAATTACATATTGTTTTTGTGATTAATCACTATGCTTTAATTATGTTCAATTTGTAACAATGAAAATACATCCTGCATATCAGATATTTACATTATGATTCATAACAGTAGCAAAATTACAGTTATGAAGTAGCAACGAAAATAATTTTATGGTTGGGGGTCACCACAACATGAGGAACTGTATTAAAGGGTCGAGGCTGCCCTAACCGGTTTGGCTCAGCAGATAGAGTGTCAGACTGCGGATTCAAGGGTCCCAGGTTCAATTCCAGTCAAGGGCATGTACCTTGCTTGCGGGCACATCTCCCGTGGGGAGTGTGCAGGAGGCAGCTGATCGATGATTGATGTTTCTAATTCTCTATCCCTCTCCCTTCCTTTCTGTAAAAAATCAATAAAATATATTTTTTTAAAAAGGGGGGTCAAGGCATTAGGAAGGTTGAGAACCACTGATGTAGAGGAATTTTCCAAGCAGAAGAAAGGGAAAGGGAATATCAGGCAGCGAGAATAGTATGAGCAAAGGTCTGGAAACAAAATGGGACAAAAAGAAGTCTGCTATAGGGTATTTGGTGGATATTGTCATGAGATGAGGTCTTTGGGGTTGAGACTGTGAAGGGGCTTGGAATGTCAGGCTGAGGTGTCTGAAATTTATTTATAAGGTAATGGGGACCATGGAGAGCTGGGAAGAGACATGGCACATTAATTTCCAAGAGATTTGTGACTGAGACATTAATAATAATAATAATAATAATAATAGCATTTATTGAGCACTTACATGAATTATTTTACTTAAATTTCACTACAATTCTATTAGGTAAGTTCATCCCTTATTCCCATTTTTTTAAAAGTATATTTTATTGATTTTTTACAGAGAGGAAGGGAAAGGGATAGAGAGTTAGAAACATCGATCAGCTGCCTCCTGCACACCCTACTGGGTATGTGCCCGCAACCAAGGTACATGCCCTTGACCGGAATCGAACCTGGGACCCTTGAGTCCGCAGGCCAACACTCTATCCACTGAGCCAAACCGGTTAGGCCCTTATTCCCATTTTATGGATGAGGAAGTTGAGGCTCAAAGAGCCCAAGTCTCTTGCCCTGGGTGACAGAGCCAGCGCTAAAGAAAGAAAGGCAGGCATTAAACCGTGCTCTTGGCCTCGATAGCTATTTGATGGTGGATTATAGGCATCGGACCTGGAACCTGGGAGGCTTCCAGGAAGTGTGAGGGGAATCCAGGAGCCAGAGGTTCCTGGCAGAGGATAGCTGCGAGGCTGGAAGCTAAGGCCGTCCAGGAAGCCACTCCCCAGGCCGCCACCATTCCGCGGCCACTAGGGG
>NW_005368420.1:718994-724585 GCF_000412655.1 Myotis brandtii | reverse complement strand
GCTGGGGGGTGGGTGTGGTGAGCGCGGCCCCTGGGCCAAGGGCATAATTCTGGAGCCTGAGTGTACATCTCTGCCGGGCCGCTTACCAGCCTTGTGACTTGGCAGGTCATGTCACCTCTCTGTGCCTCAGTTTCCTCTTCCGTCAAATGGAGAGAAATAGCATCCTATCCTTCATACGGTTGTTGGGAAGATTAAATAGTTGATCCGTGTAAAGCCCTCAAAATAGTGCCTGGCACATAATGCTCTAATAATGATTATTCTGTTATTACCATCATCATTATTGTTATGTGGGCATAGTAGGTAGTTAAGAGCTGGAGTCCTGCAATCAGATAGGTCTTGGGTCCAGACCAGCTGCTTCAGTTACTTAACCAGTTGCATGACTCTGGACACATCACTTCACTGTTCTTGTGTCTCAGATTCCTCATCTGAAAAATGAGGAAATCCATAGCAAAGCCCTCCCAGTGTGGGGGGGCGGGGGCGGCGGGAAGGGAAGGGAAGGGAAGGGAAGGTATAATATTGCCTGAGATGGTCTCAGCTTGGTGCACACTTCAGAAAATAGAGTCCAGATTATAAAAACTCTTCATCCTTTTCCTTGGCAAGGACTTGAGGCAGTTTTATTTTATTTTAAAATATATTTTTATTGATTTCAGAGAGGAAAGGAAAGGGAGAGGGAGAGGGAGAGATAGGAACATCAGTGATGAGAGAGAATCATTGGTCGGCTGCCTCCTGCACACCCCACACTGGGGGACGGAGCCTACAACCTGGGCATGTGCTCTGACCGGGAATCCAACCGTGACCTCCTGGTTCATAAGTTGATGCTGAACCACTGAGCCACGCCGGCCAGACCAGGCAATTTTAGAGTCAGAGGCACTGGAAGGACAGAAAAGGGAACCAAAGCCTCGGGAAGGAAGCAAGGGGCATAGATGGCCTCAGGCACTGAGCTCAGCAGATTCGACCGTCGCCCAGGAATCTGCCTGGAGAGCTCCGACTGCGGGGCGGAAGGACCCCGGTACAGAATTCCTTTCTGATGCCCTTTCCTGAACCTCCCAGCTCAGTTGGACTCTGATGGATGGGAAAGGGTTGGTCGGGCACCCCCAGAGTCGTCTGGAACTTTGTATTAGTTATGTGCAATGCAACAAATTACTCCCTAACTTAGTAGCTAAAAAAATCCAAAGTCTCGCCCTGGCCGGGTAGCCCAGTTGGTTAGAGCGTCGTCCCAATACGCCAAGGTTGCGGGAACCCCTGTCAGGGCACATACAAGAGGCAACCAATGAGTGCATAAATAGGTGGGACAACAAATCGATGTTTCTCTCACTCTCCTTTCCTCTCTATCTAAAAATCAATTTAAAGTTTTTAGATACAAAATCGCATCTAAATCAGTATGAGACTCAAGGTACAACCATTCATTCTGAGTAAATTCCTCTCCTCCCGTGAAATCAAACATGTTGTGTGCTTCCAAATACCATGGTGGGCCGTTATAGGATAGACATCCCCATTCCAAAAGGGAGACATAGAAAGGAAGAAAGGAGGGGCAGGTCCTGCGAAGTCCAGATGCTTCAGGCTCTTTGGCTAGATCAGTGGTTCTCAACCTTCTGGCCCTTTAAATACAGTTCCTCATGTTGTGACCCAACCATAAAATTATTTTCGTTGCTACTTCATAACTGTAATGTTGCTACTGTTATGAATCGTCATGTAAATATCTGATATGCAGGATGGTCTTAGGCGACCCCTGTGAAAGGGTCGTTTGACTGCCAAAGGGGTCGCGACCCACAGGTTGAGAACCTCTGGGCTAGATGCTCTCCCCTGCAGGCCTGCTGGGACTGCGGTCCCACCTTCTGGACCCACTGGGCTGGGGGAATCCTGCCTCTGGCCACCCCAGGATGGCATTTCTGCCCCCGAAGGCCCTGTGCCCATCCATGGCTTTATTAGGAGAAGCCCTGGCAGCAGGGCTCCAGGGCTGGACTTGTAAGCAGGTGGCTCGCCCAGCCTGGAGGCGCAGGGGCAGCCCCACCCCCAGGACTCTGCTGGAGAGTGCTCTGACGAGGCCGCTCAGAGACGGCCCCACCCTTGAGGTGGCCCTCTGCCTGGGTTGTGTTGCTGGCAGCTCTTCAGAAACCTAGGTGGAGACAGCCACACCCCCCACAGCTTTTCTGGGCACAGCCCAGACCTGAGCAGAATGGCAGGGGCAGCTTCTCCTTTAAAATCCTCCTGCCACAAAGGCCCTTAAACTCTAGGCTTGTGATGGGATGGAGCCCTGATGACCTGCAGCGTGCCTCTGGGTCATTCTCCCATCGTCGTGGACATCTTTCTCTGCAGCCCTCCTCTTTTCTTCCTGGGCCCTCACCAGAATTGCCCTAGTGGTCAGTTCATGGCAATATAGGCTCTTCCCAGCATGTGCCCCGAAACCCTTCCAGCCCCTCCCCAGTTGCCGGTTCCAAAGCTGCCTCCACCTTTTTGGGTATTTGTTACAGCAGCACCCCCACTTCTCGATACCAATTTCTCTGACTTAGTCTGTTCGTACTGCGATAATGAAATACCAGAAACTGGGTGGCTTAGAGACAACAGACATTTATTTCTCACAGTTCTGGAGCCTGGAAGTCCGAAAGCGAGAGGTCAGCAGATCCGGGTCTGAGGAGAGCCAGCTCTCTGGTCACAGATGGAGCCTTTCAGCTGCAGCCTCACGTGGCCATTCAAGTTTTAGTTCATCAACATCAAACCAAGTTATGAGAGTCAGTCCCTCAGTGACAGTAGCCACGTTTGCAGGGCTTATGGCCTCTGACCGTATCAGGCAGCCCAGATAAAACATTTCCACCATCACAGAAAGTTCCATCTGTCAGCACCAGTGTGGAGGAATGCCTGGCATCGAGCGAGCCTCCGAAACTGTTACTCGTAGGATTAACCATAGATCTGTTAACTAGTGTAATTATAGTGTTATATCTGTGACTGTTAATCCTGTGCTAGCTTATTGTTATTCTCATATTTATTATTAATCCTATAACTGTTAATTGCTGTATTGTTAGTCCTAGAACTGTTAGCTATGATTATATTTTTACATTTATTATTAATCTTATTACTAACCTATTGTTATGTTTATTATTATTAACCCTGTAACCATGAGTTCCTGTTATTACTATTAACCCCTGACCTATTAACTGTTATCCTATTTATTATTGCTACTAATATCCTACTGTTATTTTATATTTGCTATTAAACCTGTAATAGTTAATAGTTACTATTATTATTAATTAGACCTGCTAACTATTGTTACATTATATTTATTGTTATCAACCCATTTATTATTAATCCTGTACATCTTAACCTCCATTTTGTTAATGTTAGTTATTAATATTACTATTAATGGTATTAATAAGTACTTATTAATATTGCCATCGACCATTGTTTTGTTATTGTTGTTAATCCTGAGAGTCTCTGGCCCCTGGGAGTTGGCAGGCAGCAGGTGCTCTCACCCATTGGAAGGAAGGGCTGTGGGACCTGCTCCCTTCAGACCGCCTTGCTTGTTTGGGGAATTCAAATAAACCTCTTTCTCTTTTGGGCCCTAGCAACCTGTGGAGTGGGAGGAGCCACCGTCAGCCAGCCTCGGGAGGAGAAGAAATCGCTGCTCTGAGCTAGATGCTTTCAAATCGAGGGCAAGGTAAGGCGATGGAAGGGCTATTCGTTGTAAACCATTTGCCTTTCTAAGGAAAATCACAAAATGAGAAGTCTCTATTGCTGAGAGCATTGAAACAAGAAGCTGGTTCTGAAGGGGACGCTGGTGAAAAGTTAAGCGAGAAAGAAAACCACTTAGGGCCTCAGAGAAATCTGGCGGAGAGAAGGCTTGCACGGTGATTAAAAAGGGGAAGAACCACAAGTCTCCATTTAAGTCAGCAGAACTGCCGTCTGGGCAGTGAGAGGGAAAGTGCTTGTGGCTGGCAGATTTCAGCAACCATTTGACAACTGCTGTGTACCTGGCAGCTCTGTGGGCATCACCTGGCAGCTGTTGGACTGCAGGCAGGTAACTGCTCTCTCTGGCCCTCGGTCTCCCCAAGTGTGATAAAGAGATAATAATACAGGGTGAATAATTTAGGCTTCCCTCATACCTGTCCCCCCACCCCCTTGTCCCACATCCTCACATGGGTGTGAAAATCACCGGGTTCCCTCCTAATGGGTTGCCAGCTGTGGACTATGAAGCTCAAATCCTAAGTTAAACAGATCCTTTGGCTCAAAACATGCCATGGCTCCCTATTGCCCTCAAGAGAAATCCCAAACTTGCCACCAGTGTCTTCCAGTCTCTAGGTAATAGACCCGCCTTTCCAGGTTCATCTTTCCCCATCTATCAGTCTAGGTATCACCACTGCCTTCTTGACTTTCCTCCAACACACCAAGCTTATTTCCACCTCAGGACCTTTGCACTTGCTGTTCCTTTGGTCTGGAATGTCCTTCCCTCGGACCTCATCTTGCCTGGATCCTACCTGCTTTGGGGTGGGGCAGAGATGTGCTCTCAGCTCCAATGTTAGCTCCTCAGAGAGGTCCTTCCTGAACCTCCAGTCTAAGACAGCATCTTTCCACTCTCCATCCTGTAATTGTATTGTCATCTTCATAATACATTACCCCATTTATTTATCTATGCTCTTCATCCCCCCACCAGCATGTTAGCTCCATGAGCCCAGGGGTATCTGTTTTGTTTACTGCTGTGTCCCCAGCACCTAGAATAGTGCCTGCCCGTCGGTAGATATTTAATACACACGTGTGGAAAGCACGTGGTTGTGACCAGTTCCTTCAAAGTTACAAGAATTTTTCAGCCCACCCGCCCCCTCCCCCCATCTGGGTGGGGTCTGGAAATCCCCTCTTTCCGGGGAACCCCTTGCTGTAGCAGCAGGAGTAGACTTGACTGTTTAGAAACACTAATGTAGTAGTGTTTTCCCTGGGGCAAAACTCCGTGCTCACTGCTGTAATGCATTAAACTCATTTCATCCTCACAGGAACCCAATGGAGTGGGTACTCTCGTATAGTTTCCATTTCATAGATGAGGAAATTGAGGTATGGAGAAGTCTAGTCATCTGCCCAAGACTGAGAAGAGGGGGAGGCAGTGGAACAGAGCACTGAGCTGTCTGGGAAGGGGTGGTGTGGCCCCGGCTGGCTGGGGGCGTGAGCGACTTGTTTCCGGTCGGGAGGGAGGGAAGAATAGGCATTCTTCTCCCTCCTCCCAAGTGTTGGAGGAAGGCTGGCTGAGCCTAGGCTCCACCTCGGGACTAGGGGGGACCCCACCGTCAATCTCACCCCACGTAAGGCCCGTCCAGAAAATGAAAGTAGTTCGGGGGCGAGCAGAGAGGGAGGCCCGGAGGGCATGGGAGCCAGCGGTCGGGGAGAGCTTCCTGGAAAAAGATGCACTCCTGGAGTGGAGCGACGGGCGGTCGGATAGAGGCACGGGCTGAGGCAAGAGCAGAGCTGGGGGCGCAGGGGCCGGGTGGGGTTGGGATCCTTCCCCAGGCGATGATGAAAGCTGCGGTAGCTATTGCACCGGCTGGACCCGCGCGTGCTGATAAGGCCCGGTCGGGGGGAGGGGGCTGGGGCGCCCCCCCTCCAGGCTGAGC
>NW_005368420.1:712499-718316 GCF_000412655.1 Myotis brandtii | reverse complement strand
CGACGCCATGGGCCGGCCGGGCCCGGACCCCCTCTCTCTCAGGTAAGCCCGCCCCTCCAGCTCTCGTCTTGGGGAAGGGAGGGCTTTCGTGGGGGAAGAGGAGGCCCATGTCCAGTCCGTCCAGTGTCTGCGCACGCACAGCAGCCTGAAATACTGTCCTGCCGCTAACTCGCTTGGAGGTGCTCGGGGTGACCCTTCTCCAGCTCCTGTGCCACCCTCCGGGCGACACCCCCACCCACCCACACACGTGTTGGGGATGTAATGGGGATAGCCAGGCGGTGAGGGAGGTGCCGAGAGAGGGTATGGCTAACACCCTCAATCCACCTCTGAAGGTAGCCCAGCCCGTCGAGGGCAGCCTTCCCGCTCCACGTGTGCCTGGTGGGGAAGGGTCGGGGGTCACCGTTTGCGACCTTGAAAGTGAAAGTAGTCCAACTGAGGCCGTGAGAATGGAAGAGCCCTCCAGCCGCAGCTAGCCTCTCCTCTCTCCCAGGCCAGGCCATGTGGCTACCAGGGTAGCACCCCGATTTTGGAAGCCCCTCTTCCGCACTCCTTGCATTGTGGGGGTGAGCGGGGTCAGTGCCACTGAATTTAGAGGTTCACAGGGTTAGAAAGTCCCAGACCCAGGTCTGTTTGGTCTAGGACCCTCACAAACCGGGACCTGGGGCTCCTGAGGCTCCTGGGGAATCCTCCCACCAAAGAAATAAGAAGGGGGTGTGGGGCTGCATTGGGCTGATTGATCAGCAGAGCTGGGAGGGTATCTCAGAGGCCTTTAATGCCCCGTGAAGAAATCCCCTTCCTCCCTTTGGCCACCGGGGCTTTTGGAATGATGGGGACTGCATTTGAGGAACTGTATTTGCCTGTCCGGCTTCTTTATTTCTTTAGTTTCCTCATTCTCCTGTTTCTCTTCCCCATTCCCGGGGCCACTATGATGTAGGTGAGGAGGTCATTGCCTGCAGCTGGGGGCCTCCAGGGAGGGACATGGCCAGGCCGGCCCTGGTGGGAGGAAGTGAAATTGGGGTGCGGGCAGGGGCTTCAGAGTAGAGGGCCTGGTAATGCAGTGTCTGCAGGGCCAAGGTCCAGCTTTGGGGGCAGGAGGGGCTGAGATTTGATCCGTACCCCCCTTGCTTGGGAGGCGAGCATCCCCTGACACCTACCAGCTGCCAGGCTCAGCTGGACCACCAGCCCATGCTGCATTCCCACTTAGAGTCCAGCCACAGGGCCCTGCCGGGGCAGTGGGCGCAGGAGTCTCCAGGGTTGTGGGTGCGAGTTGTGTCTGGATTTACCATCACTGACCTGGCTGCCAGAGCGGAAACAGCTCTGTAGGCTCCTGGGACCTGTGGGGGCTGGGACCCGGCCCTAATGAGGGGAGAGCAGGCAGAGGCCGCCTGGGCAGCCTGGGGGTCAGCGGATGAGAGGCCAGAGCCTGTTGGGGAAATTGGAAGGGTTTTTAATACACGTTTTCTGAGCCTTTTCCCACAACCCCCCTCTGGGAGGGAAAATCCTTCTGAGCCAAAGGGTGAACATTCCTAGAACTTGTCGGAGTCCCTGCGGGCTCCAGAGGCCAAGGCGAGGCTGGGAAGGGGCTGGACTGAGGTATCAACTGCTGGGGTCCGAGGACCTTCAGGGACTCAGCAGTGGCCAAGGAGCATCCTGGAGGCTTAGATTCAATTCTCTCTCTGCCTCTTTCCAACTGAGGGTGGGGGCAGGTGACACTCGTGAGCCTCAGCTTCCCATTATGTTAAATGGGGTAATAACAGGTTTGTGGTAGAGACTTAATGAACTAGTGTATGAGAAGCACCTGCTGCCTGGCAGAGAAAGGGTTCAATTATAGGTGGAGGTGGTGATTTCATCACGGCCGTCATTAGTGTTACTGGCTATGGAAGCTCCGAGGTTTCCTGAATCTCGGGGAGAAGAATTCTGAAGACCCAGGCAGGAGGAGCCAGATGGTGCTTCCTGACTAGGAGACCTCGCTTAACCACCCCAGCCTCAGTTTTCTCACCTGTCAAATGGGAACATACCTATTTCTTAGGGTCTTTGGAGCCATAAATGAGTGAATTCACCAGGTGTTTACAATGGTGTGATCAGGAGGAGGAGTAGTAACAGTGTGAGATTGTCCTTATACTGTTTGTCATGGATGTTAGCTCTGCGTGTTTTCCTACCAGGTCCTCCCGATCTCCTCTCTTCTGAACCCTGGGCATGAGCCTTCCCTGATAGGACTTTCTAATACAAATCAGATTCTGGAGAGCCACTCCAGATATGGCAGTCGCCTGGGCCCAGCAGGTGCTGGGCAGGTAGCCCTGCAGTAGTTCAGTCTGTGGGGCCCTTTGGATGTCTGGGTCCAGCTGTGCCACCCCGGAACACCCTCCACCTCCTGCATGGAACTTCTCCTTGAGCAGAGGGGGGTGGGGCTGGAGGCGCTTGGAGGCACTCCCGCTGCCAGTCCTAAACCCCCGCCCACTTTGAGTGGCAGACACAGGGCATATAAAGCACTTAGTGCTGGGCTTGGCACTCAATAGATGTTATTGTTATTGTTATTATTAACTTAGAGGCCTTTCCTGTTAAGTTCCCACATCTCACTGGTAGCAGCATGGGCTTTGAAGCCGAATATGGGCTCTGCTAGCTTGTAGCTGTGAGGCCTTGGGCAAGTTACCTAACTTCTCTGGGCTTCACTTGCCCATTGGGAGCCAAGAATCCCTGCCTCTCCAAGGTATATGAGCCTGTATATGAGCTCATGTTCCAAGTGCATGAGCCTGGCACAGAGTGTTGGGTACAATTTCTATGGCTGTGTGACCTTGGGCATGTCCCTTAACCTCTCTGAGCCACAGGTTTCCTCATCTAGGACATGGGAGTACAAATGACTACACAATAAGAGACATGCATGTGCCTGGCATATAGTCAGTGCTCAATAAGTGGGAGCTACTGCTATTAATGCCCAAGAGGGGGTTGGCACTTAATTGCCAGGTTTCCAGGGAAAAGAATCCCTAGGGGGCCCTGGTTGTTCAGCATTTGGGACTGGGTGGGGCAGGAAGCTGCTTCCATCTGGCAGACAGGAGAAGCCCGCCTCGCAGAGTCCAAAGGTGTCATGCAAGTTGCTCGTTCCCAGCCAGACCCTGTTCCCAGCTGCCCGTCCTCCCCGAGGAAACTGAGGCGGGCAGGCTGCCCAGGGGAAGTGACTCAGCTGGGGTCACTAGCTGAGTCAGGCCTAATTGGACCCAGGAGCCCTGTGCCCCAGCTCCCTGGCTTCTGGGGGCCTGGGGTCCATTGGGGACTAGGCAGGTCCAAAGGCAACAGCCGGATACTGCTTGTTTAGGCCCTGAAGCCTGGGTGACCAGCTCTCCTTGGTCAGGGCTCCAGGGTCCCACTGGCCATCACTGCGCTGCTCAGCCCAGTGTCCTTCCTCCCGGCAGGGCAAGGGGCACTTCCCCGGGAGAGAGAGCAGGTCCTCCTGGCGTCCCTCGGCCCGCCCAGGCCGGAAACCCGGCAGCTGAGCAGATGGCTGGAAGATTTTTCCTCCCACGCCACCCTGTCAGGGGTCGGCGATGGGGGCTGGGCTGCAGGCTTCCTTGTGAGCCGGCCGGGAGCCTCTGGGGGCCTGCCCGGATGTGGGCCCCCACCCTGGCTGGCCAGGGGGAGCCTGCCACTGCCCCATTTGTCCCCAGGGAGGCCTGGGAGGGAGGAAGTTTGTGCCCTGCTCACCGGGAGCTGACTCACAGGGCGCCTGACGGTGGGGGGCGGGAGGGGGGGAGAGACTGGCCTTGGGGGACCAGGGGACTGGAAATGCGATTGGGGGAGGTAGACATAGAGGACTGGTAAGGAATCTGGCCTTTGAGTGCCAGCTCACAGGAAGGCCCCAGAGAGGGTGATGAATGTGGGGAGAGGCACAGGAGTGGGTGGGTTTTGAGGGCACCACTGATTGGGGTGGGGAGCTTGTTGAGATGCTTCCCCTTGTTAGGGTCCCACCCTTCTCCCCTTCAGCTGAGGCAGTTAACAGGCAGGAGTCACATGCTGGGACTGGGAGGGGGTGGGGTTTGGAAAGGACTGCCCATTCTTGGGGGGATGGTCCCTGTCTTTCCCCACCTCCCCAAGCCTGGCTGGGGTCCGGAGTGTCAGACTGGGGGCGGAGGCAGAGGAAGCAGAGGACATTTCCTGTCTGGCAGACTGTACTGGGCTGATAAATGTCCCTGAGCACTAGGTGACCCGAGAGAGTGCATCAGGGCCCTGCTGGCAGCCAAGGGCCTAGGGCAGACCCACCTCTCAGCCTCCCTGGGGCCCCAGAACCTTTGTTCCCTACTTCCAATATACTTCGCCACAGCCTTGCCAGCTTGAATGCTGTGAAAGGGCAGCGGGCCGCCTGCCAGGAAGTGTGTGGGAATCCCCCAACTCTCTAGGGCTCCTTGGGCAGCGGGTCTGGGCTCCTGGAGAAAGTGCTGTGGGTGGGAAGGACAGAAATGCTCTGTGTGGTCTGGAGTCAACCTGGAGGCCCCCCTGGAGGAGGTGTCTCAGACGGTTTGAGACTTCCTGCCCAACCATCTGTGAGCTGGGGCCAGGGGTGCTGTGTACCTAGGGGACAGTAGAGGCTAAGAATGGCTCATTTTAACTTCATTTACCACAATTTAAAATATCCTCCTCAAGCCTTGGCAGGTGGAATTCCCACAGTGGGAAAGGGCCTTCTCTGCACCTGGGCCTGATAATTAAAAGGGAAGTGTTAGCTTGCCGAGATTACATTACCCAGGCTGATTGGATGGAGGAGAGTCTGAGAGCCCCGATCTCGGGGCTCGTGGGCCCCACAACTCAGAGCCAGGATTCCCAGCTGTTTAAGAGCCTGATATCTCCCTGACTTGGTAGCGGCTTTAGGGTTCCTTAGCATGGATATGCCTGAACAGGGGACACAGACAACAGGCTAAGACTTTAGCCAGTGGACACAGTTGTTCTGAACTCGAGATCCTGGAGGCAGACTCATCCCTATCCTGACCCCAGGATGGCCATGGACGAAGCTGTCATCATCTCTGTGTGTTGGCTATGGGGATTTGGGGGAATCCTGGAGCCCTCCCCCACAACTGGGAACTCCCTGTCTCAGAAGAGTAGGCTGAGCAGGTGTGTGGGGGCCCCTGTGTGGAAACTGTTCATCCCCCTGGCTGCCCAGGCTCCCAGATGCTCATGGGAACCCCCAGGTGATTAATAATTGCTTTTTGCCAAGAGCTTTTTAGCCCCTGATCCCAAGGTTGGCATGATCTGATCAGTTGCTTGTCCTCCATGCCTGGCACATAGTAAGTGCACAATAAACAGCTACCACCTGGGCTGAGGCCCAAGAAGGAGACCACCTTCCTGTGGCCTGGCTACCCACAGGGCCAGGAAACCTCCCCAGCACCGCCCCCTCCCTGGTTCGGGCCACAGCTGAGTGCTCCAGCTGGCCATTTCCTGACTGGAGCAGCCGCTTCTCCCCTGAGAAGGCCTTTTGTTCAGTTCCCGTGATGCCCCCTCCCAGCCCAGCCCAGCCGGCCAGACTCTCCCTGTGGCTTCTCGTGGCAGGCAGGCCTGACCTTCTCTGGAACTGGCACCTTTATTTTCTAACAATAATGGGAATAAAATGGTAACAGCCACTTGTTTCTTGAGCCCTGTGCCAAGCACCCCACAGACTCCAGTCCCTAGAATACTCCTAGCGAATGCCAAGAGAACAGCAGCCCATTTTACAGATGGGGACACTGAAGCTCAGAGAGGGAAGCCCCTCTTCTGCATCACCCGGCGAGGAGGTGACCTCAGGTTTGAATGGTAGCTCCAATGGAGAGAGGTCAGCTGGGGGGGGGGGGGGGGATTCCC
>NW_005368420.1:707949-712489 GCF_000412655.1 Myotis brandtii | reverse complement strand
GGGGGGGGGGGGGGGGGCAATCTCCATGGGTTTCGCACTGCCTTTTCTATCAGTCCTTCTGGGTCAGGAGCATGACTCTAAAGTGTGCGGTTTGGCACCCATCTCAACCGCAGGGGTTCATTAATTTATACAGCTGGTATTTCTAGAGTACCTCCCCTAGCCAGGCCCTGGGAGTGGGCAGGAATGGAGGGCCTCTCAATCCACTGGGCGCACAGCCCTGGGTTCTAATCCCAGCTCTGCCCCTCACTCCCTGTGACCCCGGCAAGCCACTCCTCTAACACCTCGTTTTCTCAACTATAAAATGGGCGTAATGTTGGGACTCCCCCTCCAAAGGGGAATAAACAAGTGATAAATGCAAAGTGTTTGGAACAGAACAGGGCACATAGACAGCATGAACTAGTACTCTTTTTAAAATAAAAAATAAAAAATATATAGAGTGATAGATTTCAGAGAGGAAGGGAGAGGGAGAGAGAGAAACATCAATGATGAGAGAGAATCATTGATTGGCTTTCTCCTGCACGCCCCCTACTCGGGACTGAGCCTGCAACCTGGGCATGTGCCCTGACTGGGAATGGAACCTGTGACCTCCTGGTTCATAGGTCGATGCCCAACCGCTGAGCCATGCCGGCCAGGCTAGTACCCTTTCTTATTTTATTTTTTTAAATTTTCACCCTGTGGCTATTTTTCTGACCACCTGGTGGGTTGGAGACTTGGACAGGGGAACTGAATGAGACCTTTACTCATTCCTTCAGTAACATTCACTAGCAAGGGAGTCTTCTTCATGGTGTGCATTTGGGCACCTACAGGGCATTTCGGTGCAAGGGTTTCATCCTTGGCTGTGGGACCTCTCTGTGTGTTAAGTTTCTCCATCTATAAAACGGGAGCAGTTATTGGCCCTACCTCCTATTGTCATGAAGCTTGGGAGAGTTAATGTCTTGCAAGGGTAGTTAGAAAAATGTGTGAGGTATAGCAAGGGCTCAGTACACGTCACTCTTATGGAGAAATTGGAATGGGGGCCATGGCCTGCCATCGCCTGGGCAGGGACGGAGCTTGGAGTGGACACAACTGCAGGGTTTGGCCCTGCAGTTGGACTTTGAAACTGACATGCAGGGGTGGACAGGGACAGGTGTTCCAGGCAAAGGGACAGGCAGACAAGCCCAGTGTTCACGGGAGGGTTGGGCCATTGGTGGGTGCTGGCCGCCATGCGTCTACCAGAAGAGCCAGAGGTTGCCAATTCACCTGACCTTTTGCATTCATTCATTCATCAACAGGCATTTATTGAGCTCCTTCCTATGCTAGGAACTGGGCATAGAACGGGGAGCTCCTGGCCTCGTTGAGCTGAGTTTGGTGAGCTAAATAATCATCACTGTTAAGTATGTGCCAGACAAGGTCAGGATGTGACTGGGGGGTGGGCTTAGGGAAGTCTTCTTTTGTGTGAGATTGAAGGCAGACTGAGAGCAGGCAGGGCAGAGGCGGCATGAATGCATCACCCAGAGGCAGCTGGGGCAAGTGGGGAAGATCCCACAGGGTCCCATAGGTGGGGCAGGAACTTGGGTCTGGCACCTGAGAGCTCTGGTTCCCCCAAACTGTGAAGACAGTACCTGCCTCACATGTGTCAAGGCATGGATGTGGGGTACACCAGGGGCAAACCCTCCCCCTTCAGCCACAGGGCTTGTATTCTTGGCAGTGTGGTGACCAAGGGCACATGTGGCTCCTTTCCCCTCCCTCTGCCTGGCTGCTTTTACTGATTACCTACTATGTGCAAAGAGCTTAATGTTTGTAGGTGCCCAGGACACTGTGATGTGCAAAAACTTCAACTTGTGCCCAGCACCCTCCCAGCTGGGGTGTCCTGCTTGATCAGCTCCAGGGTCACCACCGGGGCCTGGAGATGGTGGGGTGAAAGAAACCCATTTTTGGGTTCCAATCTCCATGTGACATTTGAGTCCCGTTTTCAAGGACTCTTTAAAATCACCTTATGTGGTCGATACCATACTGCTCCCAGTGTGACAGACTCCAAAGAATCAGGTGTCAGAGGCCACACAACCAATACATACATGTGTATGTATGTGCCTGTGTATGTGTGTGAGCACGGGTGTGTAAAGTAGCCCCAGGAAAACAGGCATTTCTGTCTGGTTTACTGTTGTATCCCCAAGGCCTACCACATAGTAGGCCCTCAATAATACTTTTTTGGGGAGGTAATTGAGCAGCCATGATTATGTGTCCCCAGTGGGCACCTGAGCCCAGCCTAGTTTAGTTGGAAGGCAGGCCAGTCCTAATGGTAACTAGAGAGCTCCAGGATTCAGCACCTTGGACAGCAGAGGGTTGGGGGGCTTCTGCCCTTTGATGGCGAGGTGCCTGGGGAAGGACCTAAGAGGTGGAATGGAAGGGAGCCCCAGCTGGGATGGGTGTGCAAGGGTTGGCTGTCTTGACATTCCTCCATCAGAGCAGGAAATATTTTTGCACCTCTTGTGAGTCTAGTCCAGCGGTTCTCAACCTGTGGGTCGCGACCCCTTTGGCGGTCGAACGACCCTTTCACAGGGGTCACCTAAGACCATCCTGCATATCAGATATTTACATTACGATTCATAACAGCAGCAACATTACAGTTATGAAGTAGCAACGAAAATAATTTTATGGTTGGGTCACAACATGAGGAACTGTATTTAAAGGGCCAGAAGGTTGAGAACCACTGGACTCTAGTCCATTTATTCCTTTTTTAAATATTTGTTTTTATTGGCAATAATACACTCCAACTGTAACATTTAAATAACAATAAAAGCATCCAACCCTTATTAAGCTTTTCTTAGTTTCTGAGGCCTTTACATTAACACAATCCTCATAACACTCCTATGAGATAGGTATAATCATGGTCCCCATTTCACAGGTGAGGAAACTAAGGCAGAAATCAAAGAACTCACCCAAGGTCACACAACTAGTAAGTGGTGGAGCTGGAATTTGAACCCAGGCTCTGTGTTCTCTCTCCTTTTTTTTTTAACAGGAGAAAATCAAAGGTTGAATTCATGCTCATGGGGAATTCACATAAGCATGAAATTCCAAAGACAGGCAACATTGGATATATTAAGACATTTTTAAAAATATATATATTTTATTGATTTTTTACAGAGAGGAAGGGAGAGGGATAGAGAGTTAGAAACATCGATGAGAGAGAAGCATCAATCAGCTGCCTCCTGCACACCCCCTACTGGGGATGTTCCTGCAACCAAGGTACATGCCCTTGACCTGTTCGAACCTGGGACCCTTCAGTCCCCAGGCCGACGCTCTATCCAGTGAGCCAAACCGGCCAGGGCTTAAGAGACATTTTTTGACAAAGGAAAAGGGAGGTGGGTATTGTATCTCGTAAGTGAGAAGGGGTGATTTACAGATAGTTAGGAAGAGCCAGAAGTAACTGGCAGGAAAAGTCTTGCTAGGCAACTCAGAAACAACGGCATACAGGGTACCTAGCGAACAGTCTGTGTTCTTAACCGTATTCCTAGAGACAAGTAGTAAGTCTTCCTTCGGTACTTTCCCCTGCTCCCCAGTTCTTGTTGCTCCCAGGGGTCACCACTGTTTCTGGGTGGGTTTGCTCCAGCCACACCTTTCTTGCCCACCACCCACATTTATGTACCCACAGAAATGGGCAGTTGGGTTTTGTGTGTATGTAAACAGGATCGCAGTTTGTATTTTTCTGTGGTTTGCTTCCTGGTTTACCTGGGAGACGTCTCCTAGGTGGTGGTGCGGATCTTCCACATCCTTTCCCACTGCTGCAGAATATTCCCGCCTGCTGGGGTCACCCACTCTCTGACTGATGGGCGTATAGGTTGTGACAATTAAAAAAATCTGAGATGTTCTAAGTTAAAATTACAACAATCGGAGAGTGAAAGAGACAGAGCAGTTACAGCTGTGGGCCAGCTCTGACGAAAGACTGCTCACATTCATTCCTGTGTAACTGCTGAAATTTAGGAATAATTTCCAAGCGGCTATTTCCGTGATTGAACCCCAGGCGCCTCCGCTTCTAATTTACACATGAAGTTTCTAATCTGCTACCCGCAGGAGCAAACCCTTCTCCCCGGTGGGTGTGTTTGCATCAGTTTCCCCACGCCCTCTGGCTATAGCTAATGTAAATCCTTTCCGATCCCCCCCCCCCCCCCCACACACACACTTGATTATAAAAACTTGCAAAACTCGGGGCTTGGGATATTTGTCTTTCCTACCTAGCCATCCGGCCTAATTAGCCCTTTCTTTTAAAAAGACTTTCAGCCGCGGGAGCTAACATTTTGTGTGACTCTGGGCCGCGTGGCTCAGTGGTTGAGGGTGGACCTGTGAACCAGGAAGTCACAGGTTGATCCCGTGTGGGGCGCGATTTTTGACGTCGGTCCTGGTGAATGACCAGCCGCTGGTGGGGGCTTCAGTGGTGCATTCTCACCCGTCTGCTCACTCCTTGTTGCCTCTTCCACCGTGTCTTTCAGCCTGGCCACTCCACCTCCGTCACCGCCATGAACGGGCCCACCCTGCAGCCCTCCTCCGCGCCCTCCGCCTCCTC
>NW_005368420.1:703680-707204 GCF_000412655.1 Myotis brandtii | reverse complement strand
GGGGGCGCCAGGTGAGGGCGGGGCCTGTTTCCCGGTTGGCGGCGCCATGCGAGGGAAGTACCGCCGATGCGAGGGAAGTTCCCTAAACCTTTTCAACACGGAGCCTTTTCTGAGAAGCACTGGGTGTGCCTTCGCCACAGCGAATTGTGAGAAATAAGGCGAGCCCCCAACGCAGGGGTCCTGGTAGGACACAAGGCGCACCAGAGCCAGGCAGCAAGGCAGCACCCTGACTTGTGCAGGAGGGTGCGGCCCACAGAGCCTGGCGCCGCGCGGGGACCGGCCCTCGTTCTCCGGAAGAGTGAGGGCGCAGACCTGCGCGACGGGCTAATTGGCAGGAGGGGTTGACATTTGCTGTTTCAAAATGGCGGCCCCCGGGTGAGCTGCGCGTCACATGGGCCAAAATGGCCGCCGCCTAAACTCCCTTCTTTGACAGAAAAGATGGTTTATTCTCCCATAAGGAACCCACACTGGTCATTACTGTTAAGGAAGCTTTGAGGTGTCTTTGGATTTTGCTCTTTTTCCCCTAATGTGCCGTTTCCGCTCCAGCATCCTGTGCGAGTGTATTAGATCCGCCTGTTAGGCCTCCTTGGGCCCTCCTGGCTGTGACAGTTTCTCTTGTTTTTTGATGACCTCGCGGGTTTTGAGGAGCACCAGGGAGGGGCTTTGTGGAATGTCCAGGGACACCATATGGGCACCCAGGCTGTGGCAGGTTAGTGCCGGGTCCTTGAAGACCCTGCCCCAGTGGGGGCTCCTGGTTGAGCCTCGACCTTTGAACCAGGAGGTCACAGTTCAGTTCCCGTCAGGGCACAGGCCCGGGTTGCAGGCTCGATCCCCAGTGTGGGCCGTGCAGGAGGCAGCCAACCAGTGATTCTCTCTCATCATTGATGTTTCTCTCTCTTTCCCTCTTCCTTCCTCTCTGAAAGCAATAAAAATATATATTTTTTAAAAGGCCCTGACACAAACTGACTATGACAAATAGGTTTTCTAGGGGTTCAAAACCATCATGGAATTCCTTTGCACCCCCATGCTTTGTGGATGTCTTGTTTTCCTTCAGGTTTTAACAGTTGTGCCTTTTCCCTTTGTAACCAACTGAATTCCACCTGTGCAGTACGGCTGCGGGTCCACGTCCCGCACTCCTGTGCCGACTCTGACTTCGGTGTATCAAGTTGATGGGATCCCACGGCTTTCACTGATTCCGTTCTCTCTGTGGTCCTATTTGGTGCTAGGAACTTGCTGAGGGAGCAAAGTAGACCTGATCCTCGCCTCCAGGGTCACAGGCTAGGTCAGGAGACTGACTGTTATTCATTTGTTCAACAGACATTTATTTATTGAGCACCTCTATGTATCAGGCACATGCTAGGTACAGGGGGAACTGGCAGGTGGTAGAGGCTATTAAAGGAATAAACTGCAAGAGAGCATGAATTATGAATACACTAGTGGCCCAGTGCACGAATTTTTGCACATTGAAAGGAAATTAATTAGAATAAATATTTTAATAGCGCTATTCACCCTTTCTGTATAATAGAAGTTTCAACCAAATTCACGATCGACAAGGACAGATGGAAACACACACGTGCGATTGGCCCCAGCGAGAGCTTTATATGTATCACTCATGCTCGAGTCACCTTAGCTGTTTCTATATATAGAATAAACTTGCTTAATTAGACCTGCTTTCTCATGTAGCTAAACTTTTTCCAGCCCAGTGAGGCACCCCAACTTCTCTTTCAGGTAATTGTCAGCAACACAGCAGTAAATATCAACACAAAGCAGATTATTATCGTAGATCACACAGGGAGAACAAAGGGTAAAACATTTAACTGCAGCAGCGTTTGACTCTATTCTGCGCAGTGAGAAAACCTGAAGTCATTTTCAAGGTCCACCATTTCTTTTCAGTCAGGTCAAGTTTCTAAGCTTTCTAAATCTCCGTTTTCTGGCTAATGAAAAGAAAATAGTCTCCTATCTACCTACTCTGGGACTTCTGTGAGGATCAAATGAGATGATGCACGGGAAAACGCTTCACAGACATTTGGTTAAAATGTGAAATGTTTGCACCTGGCTATAAAGCAAGTCGTGTTCCTGGGCTGAAGAAACTGTAAGGAGGCCAGTCGCTAGGGAGAGGAAGCCGGGCATTGCTACGTGATGTCATTACCTGGCGCCCACAGCAATCATTTCCGGGCTGGGCATTGGGCTGCATTTTGTGCCATGGGGACTTGGCAGTGTTGGCTGTGATTTGTTGGGGTGTCACACCGGGGTGGTGGCAGAGCCTGTGTCCCCCTTGGGGGAAGCTGAGTGTTGCTTTGTGGGCACCACGTCCGGAGTTCTGTTTCTCTGCGCGCGTCACGGCAGCTCCTGCGTTGAGCGTCTGCCTCCTGGTGGTCATTGCGCATCATAGTGACCGGTCGGATGGTCAGATACTTAGCATATTAGCTTTTTATATATATAGATACTGTGTCCTAGAGGCAGAGCAGTGGGGCCGCTGTGAGGATAACAGAGGGGCCCTAATTTGGCGGTTGGGATGGGGTGTGGTCAAAGAATCCTCAAGTGTGGGATGTACACCTGAAACTCTTAGTGTGTGAGTGTGTCTCCCTCAGTCAGTAACCCACCCACACAGACTCCTGCCCCATGGACTACATTTTCTCTGTTCTTCATGTGAGTGGAATCACACGGCATGCTGCCTTTTATGTCTGGCTTCTTTGCCCAGCATAATGTTTTAGAGATTGTCCATGTTCTCCACGGGTTGTTTCTTTTCACCGCCGAGTGGCATTTCGTTGTGGGTGCACCCCATTAGTTACCCATTCACCTATTCATGGATATTTGGGACTTTTACGAAGAATGCTGTTGTAAAAGTTTAGGTAGCTCTTTGTGTGGACAAATGCTTCCATTTCTCTGGTAGAGTCCTAGAAGGGGGCTTGCCAGGTCACACGGTAAGTGTGGGTTTAACTTGGTAAGAAAATTTTAAACTTTTCCAAAGTGGGTGCACGATTGTGAGTTTCATATCAGCCCTTCTAATGTACTGGCGTCTCACTGCGGCTTTCATTTGCCTTTTCCTGATGACTCGGAGGTTAAGCACCTTTTCATGTTCAGTGGACATTGGATTGGACTCGTGAAGCACGTTTTTTTGTTTGTTTTTTTAAAAAATATATTTCTATTGATTTCAGAGAGAAAGGGAGAGGGAGAGAGAGTTAGAAACATCAATGATGAGAGAATCATTGATTGGCTGCCTCCTGCACGCCCCCCACTGGGGATCGAGCCCACAACCCAGGCATGTGCCCTGACCCAGAATCCAACCTGGGACCCTTCAGTCCACAGGCAGATGCTCTATCCACTGAGCCAAACCGTCTAGGGCTCGTGAAGCACGTTTTGATTGAGTTGTCTGTCTTATTGATTTGTAAGAGTTTTTATATATTCTGGATACACTTCCTTTGTATTGTAAATATCATTTCCACTCTGTGGGTTGGTTGCCTTTTTTTTTTCTTTCTTTATTGATTAAGGTATTACATGTGTCCTTATCCCCCCATTTCCCC
>NW_005368420.1:702269-703553 GCF_000412655.1 Myotis brandtii | reverse complement strand
TCTGTCTCTGGATCTGTTTTTGTTCATCAGTTTATGTTGTTCATTACATTCCACAAATGAGTGAGATCATATGATATTTACCTTTCCCTGACTGGCTTATTTCACTTAGCATAATGCTCTCCAGGTCCATCCATGCTGTTGCAAATGGTAGGAGTTAGTTCTTTTTTACAGCAGCATAGTATTCCATTGTGCAGATGTACCACAGTTTTCTAATCCACTCATCTGTTGATGGGCACTTAAGCTGTTTCCAAATCTTAGCTATGGTGAATTGTGCTGCTGCTATGAACATAGGGGTGCATATATCCTTTCTGATTGGTGTTTCTAATTTCTTGGGATATATTCCTAGAAGTGGGATTACTGAGTCAAAGGGAAGTTCCATTTTTAGTTTTTTTGTTTGTTTGTTTGTTTTTTAAATATATTTTATTGATTTCCCACAGAGTGGAAGGGAGAGGGATAGAGAGTTAGAAATATGGATGAGAGAGAAATATTGATCAGCTGCCTCCTGCACACTCCCTACTGGGTATGTGCCTGCAACCAAGGTACATGCCCTTGACCGGAATCGAACCTGGGACCCTTGAGTCCGCAGGCCGACGCTCTATCCATTGAGCCAAACCGGTTAAGGCCATTTTTAGTTTTTTGAGGAAACTCCATACTGTTCTCCACAGTGGCTGCACCAGTCTGCATTCCCACCAGCAGTGCACGAGGGTTCCTTTTTCTCCACATGCTCGCCAGCACGTTGTTTGTTGATGATAGTCATTCTGACAGGTATGAGGTGGTACCTCATTGTCGTTCTGATTTGCATCTCTCAGATGATTAGTGACTTTGAGCATGTTTTCATGTCTCTTGGCTTTCTGAGTGTCCTCTTTCGAAAAGTATCTATTTAGGTCCCTTGCCCATTTTTTGATTGGGTGTTTATCTTCCCTTTGTTAAGTTGTATGAATGATTGCCTTTTTACTTCTTTAGTGAAACTGTCTCATGAATAGAAGTTCTTAATTTTAATGTAGTCCAGTTTATCAATTGCTTTCTTTTATGGTTAATGATTTTTGTGTTCTGTTTATATTTTATTAACAAATATTTTTATTGCCCTAACTGGTTTGGCTCAGTGGATAGAGCGTCGGCCTGCAGACTCAAGGGTCCCAGGTTCAATTCCGGTCAAGGGCATGTACCTTGGTTGCAGGCACATCCCCAGTAGGGAGTGTGCAGGAGGCAGCTGATCGATGCTTCTCTCTCATCGATGTTTCTAACTCTCTATCTCTCTCCCTTCCTCTCTGTAAAAAAAAAAAA
>NW_005368420.1:695402-702259 GCF_000412655.1 Myotis brandtii | reverse complement strand
AAAATAAAAATACATTTTTATTGACTTCAGAGAGGAAGGGAGAGAGAGAGAGAGAGAGAGAGAGAGAGAGATAGATAGATCAATAACAAGAGGGAATTATTGATTGGCTGCCTCCTGCACACCCCCTATTGGGGATCGAGCCCAAAACCTGGGCCGATGCTCTATCCACGGAGCCAAACCAGCCAGGGCTTTGTGTCCTCTTTAAGAAACCTTTGCTACTCAGGTCATGAAACTCTTTCTTGTTTTGTCTTCTAGAAGCTTATGGTGTGGGCCTCCTTCCCCATTTTGTACCACGATCCATCTCACATTAGTTCGGTGTTAGGTGTGAGGTGGGGAGTCACAATTCTTCCTGTTCCAGTGCTATTTGCTGAAGTGCTGCTTTCATCCTAAGCTCACTGTCCCTCTGTGGACTCTTCTGTTCATCAGCCAGCGTGTCTGCCCTCATGCCAACACCACAGTCTAATTACCAAAGTTTCACAGTGCATCTTGAGAAGGTGACTTTGGACTGAGATGTTAATCCTGAGTTAAGAATCTCTGGGCGTTCCCGCAGAGAGAACAGCATGGGCAAAGCCCTGACATGGGAAAGTGTTTCACATGTTTTGAAGAAAGAATACAGACAAGGCCAGTTTGGGGGAGCAAAGAGGGAAGATGGGGCATGGGAGAGTGTGTGAGGGCAGAGGCAACCATGAGGAGTAAGCATTTTATTCCAAACATAGCCTGAAGCTGTCGGAAAAACACAAGTGCAGATAAAAAAAACTTTGTTTTCTCATCACTTTTAAAGTCTCGAGGCTGTGACACCACGAAGGGCAAATAACGGCCAAACACATCTTATCTGCACGATAGCGTGGGCTTCCCTATACAACTTCACTTTAAAAAACTGCCGCTTAAAACAAACCTTGTGGAAAGCCAGGTGTCAGGAGTCCAAAGGACCCGGGTTGGAAAAATGAATGAGCTCTTTCCCAGCTCGGAGGCCTCAGGCAAGTGACGTCACCTTCCTGAGCCTCAGTTTCCTCCCCTGTACAAGGGGCCTATTCATAGTTCCCGCATCGTGGGGCTCATGTGTTTAACTGGGAAGCGCATCTGCTGAGCGCCTGGCACAGGGAAACACTCGGTGTTACCCGCCCTTCGTGTTGTTGTTATGGTTGTCATGGTATTGACTCTCTGGCTGAGAACACAGATTTATCTCCAGTGCTGATTTGGGTCCCTGTCAAGGCTCCTGTTCTTGGGAGCCCTGAGGTGGGGCCCCAGTCTGAGTCCTCAGGGCTCAACAGTGGTGGTGGAGAAGCTGGACCTGGGGGAGAGTAGCGAGGTCCCAGGCTGCCCTGGGCACAAAGGGAGCAGTCCTGGTGGGGTCTCCCTGTCTTCCCTTCCCCCCCACCCCCACCCCTGCAGAGAAGGCCCAGAAGGCTTCTGACAGCTCATGGGAGTTGGGTCCCAGCTCCACCTCTGACCAGCTGTGTGACCCTGGGCCTTGTCACTTCCCCACTCAGAGCCTCAGTTTACTCCTCTGTAAAGTAGGGCCATTCTGAGGGCTGGGTGGGAGGGAGCTCCTTGTCACTGGGGTGTGTGAGGGGAGGCCATGGCCTGCAGGAGGTTGGAGGAGACATCTGTGGCTATTTCCCTAGGTCCAAAGAGGGCTCGAGAAGTCACTGTGTTCTCTGGCTTCAGTGGCAGCCCTGCAGATGGATGGGAGGTGGGGCAACCCTCCCTCCACTGTGCACTGGCCCTCAGGGGGAGCCCAGGGATTGCTTCCACTAGAAGGTGGTCATTGAAGGCCCCTCAGAGGAGGTGACCTCTGAGATGAAAGCAAGTGACAGTCTTGACAGATCTGGGTAAGAGTCCCAGGCTGAGGAAAGGGCGAGTGCAAAGGCCCTGGGGTGGGCAGGGACCAGGAGTCTTTGAGGAACAACCAGGCAGCCAGGGCTGGAGTGGAGGGAGCAGGAGGGATGAGGTTGGAAAAGTGATGGGGCTGGATTTTGTGGGGCATGGTGAGCATTTTAGGTTTTACACTAACAGCAGTGGAAGCCTTGGAGGATTTTGGCCCAGAGGGGCTGAGACACTTGCTGGGGCTGCCTGGCAAGAGTGGGCCACGGAACCCTATGGGGCTGCCGGGGTCTTCTGGCGTCAGGCTGGCCATGGGAGAATATGACATGATTCTGCCCCTAGAAGATCCTCCGGTCACCATGTCCACTCTTCCTGTGGCACCTTCCTCTCCTCTGATCCCCCTGATCCCAGGGGGTCCCCACTCCCAAGCCCCCTCCACACTATTGAACCAGCTCCCTCAAGTCAGAGGGTGCAGAGTGCCAGCTCCTGGCCAGGCCTGAGATGCACTACCCCACTCAGCAGTTGAAAGAAAAATAAGAAAGTTGGATTGGTTGCCAATATTTAGAAACACAAAATAGATCACATCAGAACCCAGATTCTTGGTTTCTCTTACAGAATCGGTGGGTCTGGCCGTGCGAGGCCAGCATCACTGCGAGTGGATCCGAGCCTGGCCTCTGCCCAAGCTGAGCAGAGGGAGGCAGTGGGGGTGCCAGGGGAGAGAAGACAGAAGCAGCCACTGGCCAAGGGTGGCTGGCCTTGGGCAGAGACTCCCCGGGACCTGGGGTCCATTTTCAAATGGAACATAACCAGCTGGCCACGGCCTTTGGGGCAGCTCTCTGGGGCCTCAGTTTCCCCATATGCCCAGGCCTCTAGGTTGGCTCAGTTGATCTCAACACCTTGCCAGCCCTGCTGGGTCTGGGGCTGAGCCTCAGTTTCTCTCACTGGTACAGGCCCTGATGCTGGAGTTCTAGCTCCTGTTGAAAAACACCTTCAGCCAACGTTGACTTGGCACTTACCAGGCGCCTACTAACCCTGCTCCATTTAGCCCTCACCGCAGCCCCGGGAGGGAGCCTCTGTGATGACCCTGCTCCACAGAGGGGGCACCTGGTGCCCAGAGAGGGTAGGTGACTTGCCCAAGGTCACTCAGCTCTCCAGATGGGATTGGAACCCAGGCAGTTGGGCTGTACCTGGCACCCAGCATGTCTTTAGAGGAGTCACTGTTGGTGGTGGTCGCTACCCAGTGGCCCCATCTAGGAAAGGGCATCTGTTTTGTGTTCTGACCAGGAAAGGCTCCCCGTGCCATCTTGTCCAGAGCTACTGTTTTACATATGGGGACACTGAGGCCCAGAGGGGTGGCCAGTTCCCTCCTCACCCAGTGCATCCTGCCCTTGGTCTTCGCTGCCCAGCCCAGAGAAGCAATAGAAGAAGGAGTTGGGGGCACCTCAAGGGACTCAGCTCACAGCCCTGAGTCCTCCACAAGGAACTGGGCAGGAGTGGGCCAGGCAATGAGGTCAGAGCCCTTCCCGCTCTGCTCTTTCTGAGCTGGGTGCCTTTGGACAAGTGACGGCCTTGCTGGCTTCAGTTTGCCTCCTCTGTAAAATGGGAATGGCCACAGTGCCTGCCTTCGGGGTTGTGGTCGTGTGGGGGAGGCTGCAGACACACTAAGTGCTGACTGGGTGAGTGAGGAACAGCCTGGCGCCCTGTACTGGCGCTGAACACTCCTGGGGCACCTGGCCCTATCTTCACAGAGCACACGGTTCAGCCAGGGAGATAGCCTGGGGGACTGGGTTTGTGACAAGAGGCGACCCTGGACCCCTCAGCTCCCTGCCTGTGCTTGTGGTCTGCCCAGGAGCAGGCAATCTGTGGGGGTGTGTGGCAGGGCCATGTGGGCAGTAGGTGCTTATGAAAGAAAGCCTGGGTGGTGCATGGGCTGCCATCTCCCAAGCATCCAGCACTCCGCAGGGTGAGGGCCGTACTGAGTCAGCCGCCTCGTGCTCCTGTGATCCTTCAGGCTGGCACTGCCATCGCACCTACTTCACAGGCAAGGAATTGAGGCAGAGGCCCCGAGGTGTGGACCCTGGGGCCCGAGCCTGGAGCCCAGTCCCCGAGTGTGGGAAAGAGGAAGCAGAAAGAAAGGGACGTCAGTCCTGAGGCCTGGCGGTTTCCTCGAGGCAGGAGTGCGAAGAGGAAGGGGGGCGGGCAGGAAGCCACCACCGCGGGAGGGGCAGCTGCCTGGGCTCCCGCAGGCCTGGCTCCTGCTCTGCCCCGGGTGGGAAAGCTGCGCCCTCGCTCTCCGTGCCCCACATCACACTGAGGATCACCGGGGCTGCGTCCTCACCTGGTGCGGTGCCCAGCACACCGTCGCGCAGCCACACTCGGCTGCGGTCCTTGTCGTTATTTTTGACATTGACAGCCATGGAATCACCACAAGCCCTGTGAGATGGGGAATCTCACGGATCAGGAAGCTGAGGCCCAGAGAAGTAGAGACTTGTCCACGGCCACAGAGCAGGGGAGCGGCAGAGCCCAGCAAGGCCAGGGGCTTGTGTTTAGGCCCCAAAGCAGGCAGAGAGCCACCCACGTGCCAGCTGCAGTCCCCTGGCTCTTCGTGTTTCAGAGACCAGAGGGGAGACGCCCAGTGGGGAGACAGGAGCTCTAGAGCCAGCGGTCCCCAGCCCCACCTCTCCTAGGAGGCCCCAGGGCAGAAGGCTCCCAGGGTGACAATGAGGGCCTTGCTCTACCCTGGGACCCACGTGGGCCACTGCCCCTCTCGAAATTGTGAAATGGACGACTATGGGGCTTAATCTGGGCCTCCTTGGGGGAGGGAAGAAGGGGTGCTGGTGGGCAGGACTCCCGTGGGCTCTCCAACCGCATTCACAGCCGCCCCACCTGCCCCTTATTGGGGTTCCGTGTAAGAAAACTGCTTTGCTGCTTAGAAGAAACCCCTGACCACGCTGAAACCGCGGACAGATGGTATCGGCATGCTTCCTTTCAGCTCAAATTCTATGAATCCAGAGACTAGAAAGGGCCCCGTTTCCACAGGGGAGGGCAGGGGACAGTCTTCATTTATCATCATCCCGGGCGCCTCTGGGGCTGTGCCCCGTCCCTCTTGCTCATGGGCCTGCTGCTGCCGCCAGCTTCTTAGAGGTTGATCTGTTTCTGTTTGTTTGGAGACTGGGTGTTGGGACGAGACCATCACTGTGGTGTCTGGGCTGTGACCTGGCGGCCAGAGAGAGGTTTAGCTGACACCTTGGCCTCTCTGAGTCTCAGTTTCCCAATCTGGAAAGTGGGATGTCAGTGCTTGTGTTGCTGGGTGATGGAGTCCAGAACAGGCTCAGGGAGGCCTGGCACGGTGTGTCCCCCCGTATTTAGGAAGCGTCCAGACCAAAGCTGGGTCCCGGCCACCCTCCCTGGGCTGGGCAGCCACCTGGCTGGCCTCACAGTAGCCTGGCCTGGGCACCCGCTGGGCGGGCGCCGCTGGAAATCCCCCACCCACTTCTTTGTGAATGGAAAGGAAACCAGAATGCAAAGAGAGATCTCTGCCTTCTGAGCGGCCAGCCCTCACCGGTGGGGGGAGCTTCCTCCCCCAGGGCAGGAGGGGCCGCCTCAGCTTCCTTTTTGGGGCCCCACACCCCTTTTTCCTGTGTCCCTCAGAGCCGAGGAGGAGGAGGCCACTGTGCTCCTCAGGCGTGGACCTCAGCCTCCGGAACCAGTGGTGACGGTGCACACGGGGGGACTCTGGGTCCCCCTCACTGTGGCTGGTGCCTGGATCCTCCCATCACAGGCTGAACCTGAATCCGCCTGTGACGAGGAGGGGTGTCCTAGCAGCGGCAAAGAGGGGAACCTTCTGGAACTAGGGGCCCTACTTTGTCTCATCTCAGATCTCCATGTAATCTTGGAATCTAACTTGCCCAGGCTTCCAAGTTTGAGTTCCTAATATTTTTGGTTTTGTTTTTTCAATTAATAAAGCTCATGGAAGAAATTATAGAAAAGTAACTGAAACACCACCCACAACCCTGCTACCCAGAGAGAAGCCGCGTTTCCCTTTGGGTAGATGTCTTCATAATCTTTTTTGCCTTCTGTTTCGTTAACTTGCCCCCCACACTGCAGTTCCTTCGGCCTCTGTGTGCCAGGCCCTGTGTGGGAGCTGAAAATGCTGGCGGGAATTTCTGGACAGAAACCCCAGTCCTGGGGGCGCTGACATTTATCTACCTGCTTTTTCTCACTCACGTTTTGATAATTTTTCTGTTTTCTCAAATATTTTTCAAGAATGTCTTTTTAAAAATGCTGGTTGCAGAGTATTTTATTTATACAGTTAGGCCATGATACACTTATCTGTTATTATCTGGACTCCTATTTCAATCATGTCTAACTTTTTTGATCAAATAGATAATCCGTGATGAACATCTTGTACTTAAATCGTAGGGTCCATCTCTGATTGTTTCCTTAGGCTGAGTTCCTAGAAGGGGAAGTGCTGGCTGGGAGGCCTCAGGAGGCCTCTGTTGCTCGCATGCTCGCTTGCTCTCTAAGCTTCACTGAGATACTATTTACATACCATAGACTTAACTGGTTCAGAGTGTGCAGCGGTTTTTAGTATATCTGCAGAGTTGTGCAACTATCACTATGTTCTAATTTTAGAACATTTTCATCATCTCAAAAAGAACCGTGTACCCTACCCGTTAGCCGTCACCCCCAGCCCCAGGCACCCACAAACCTTTCTGTCTCTCGATTTGCCTAGTCTGTTCTTTCCACGTAAAGGGGATCGGACAATAAGTGATCTTCTGTGAATGCTTTCTTTGTAATGTTTCCAAGGCTCACATTTCATTTATCCATTTGTCCCTGGATAGATGTTAGGTGGACACTTGACTGTTATGAGTAGCGCTGCCATGGACATGTGCACAGGCAGAGCTTGGGGTACCGCAGGTTCCCTTCTGGACCAAGCGAGCCACAGGCTTTTTAAAAAATTTTTTAACCTTGTAAATTTATTTTTTGGATTTTTTTCTCTCTTTATTGATTAAGGTATTACATATGTGTCC
>NW_005368420.1:682899-695249 GCF_000412655.1 Myotis brandtii | reverse complement strand
TTTTTTAAATATATTTTATTGATTTTTTACAGAGAGGAAGGGAGAAAGATAGAGAGTTAGAAACATCGATGAAAGAGAAACATCAATCAGCTGCCTCCTGCACATCTCCCACTGGGGATGTGCCCGCAACCCAGGTACATGCCCTTGACCGGAATCGAACCTGGAACCTTTCAGTCCGCAGGCCGATGCTCTATCCACTGAGCCAAACCGGTTTCGGCACTCTGGATCTATTTTTGTTCATCAGTTTATGTTGTTCATTATATTCCACAAATGAGTGAGATCATGTGATATTTACCTTTCTCTGACTGATTTTGCTTAGCATAATGCTCTCCAGGTCCATCCATGCTGTTGCAAATGGTAAGAATTCCTTCTTTTTTACAGAGCATAGTATTCCATTGTGCAGATGTACCACAGTTTTTTAATCTACTCATTTGCTGCCACCGGCTTTTTGCTGGAGGAGGGTCTCCTTGATTTGGGGTGTAAGAAAACGCAACATCTGTGCAGTGCAATGAAATGAGGCCTGTGTAAGTTTCTGTGTGGACATGTGCTTTGTTTCTCTGGGGTATGTCTCTCCAGAGTGGAGTTGCTGGTTATACGCGAACTCTGAAGAACTAACCAAACTGGTTTTCAAAGCGCTGAGCCATTTAGTCCTTCCGCCAGCATTGAGTGAGGGCTCCCATTTCTCCATCTTCTCACCAACACTTGTTATTGTCCATCTTTTCCTTCCCCCATCCCAGCAGTTGTCGCTTTCTGGTGGCTAATGATGTGGAGCATCTCTTCATGTGCTTGCTGGCCATCTCGAATGCTCGCCACATCTCTTCAAACAGCTTTCCAGAAAGCTTATACCCACATATCTTCTCATCACCAGCGGGGCCAGCACTGGGCGTCCGTCCTGTTGAAAACCTTTGCCAACTTCCAGGTGAAAAGTGGTTATCTTGTCCTTTCTGATTACGAGTGGAATGAGATATGAGATGTAACTCACATAACATAAAACCTACTATGGCAAAGTGCAGCTCATGGGTTTTTAATACATGGGCAACATTTCCATCCCCCAGAGAAACGCTGTACCTGTTAGCAGTCATTCCCACTTCCCGTCCCCACCCCCAGCCCCTGGCAACCACTACTCCACTTGCTGTCCCTACGGATATTTTTGTCCCTACAGATTTTGACTGTTTTTCTTCTGTTTCTTGGTTGTATGCATTTTTGTGTGGTTTGCAGGCCATTTACTCTGCTGCCTTTCTCTTGTTGACTGGCAAGAACTCTTACGTGACATTAGTCTCTGTCGTGTAGCAGATCTCCCCAGTTTGCCATCTGACTTTTCAGTTTTGATCCTGAGTTTCTTGGCTTATGGAGGCTCTGAAGCCTGGACAGTTATATACAGTGATCTTTTCCTTGATGGTTTCCTTCTTTGCTTTTTCTGCTTAGAAAGGCCTGGGATCTGATAATTACTTAGGTTTTATTTTTCACTTTTAATTATTTAAACCAACTGGTTTTCCTTCTTTGGGTTGGTGTGATTTCCTGTTGTTTTTTTTTATGTCAATGAGAGACTGTGTGTCAAGGCATGTCACATAGTAAGTGCTCACTAAATGCAGGCTTTGGATGGCAACAGGCCATGCCAGGCAGACCTTGGCAAGGTGCCGTGTCGGTGTGGTGGCCGCAGCACTGACCTGGTCAGCTTCTGGGCTCCTGGCTCTCGCCCTCCTCGCTTGTCAGCTCAGCCCCAGGCTCTGCCAGCTCAGTCTTCCTGGCATCCGTCCCGCAGCCCCTCAGGCCCGAGGCCCTCACTGTCACCTCTTCTTCTGAATCATCATTCTTCGAAGGCAGGCGGTGGCCACCATCCAGGGCTGTAGGGGATCTTGGTGGTGCCGAGCCCCGCTCCCCTCCAGCACCGCCCCCACCACCACCACTGAGGCCAGTGACAGGGGTTATTTGTTGTTTTTTAACCACAACATTTTCCACCCTCTCAGGCGAGCAGACTGGGGCCCAGCCAGGCTGCAGTCTGGTCTGGCTATGTAGCAGGGCTGGGAGGTGGGTACCCGTTCAGGTCCAACCTCCCAGCTCTGGGACCCCTGGCCCTATGACACCCACCGTGATCCCCACAGACTCCTGAGGGCCCATCTGCTTTCCTGGGTGTGGGATCCACAGAGCCTGGGGAGAGCAGGTTTGATGCTGGGTGCTCCCCTCCCTGCTCAGGGGCCTGGGCCCATGGCATGGCCTCTCAGAGTCAGGCTTCCCCTTCTGTCTGGAGGGCTGACCTCAGCCCAACCCTCATGGCTGCAGTGTCCCTGCAACTGAGGTGGCCACGGTGGCAGCAGGAGAGGAAGGCATAGCCTGGGTAAAGGTGTGGATGGGGGACAGCGCACTGGCCTTGGGGCTCTGGCCACATGGGGACGGGGCTGGGGGAGGACTCCTGGCAGGGATGATGGGAGCAGGATGTGGTCACTCAAGGTGTGGGCTGGTGGCAGCTGGTTTGCAGCGGGCAGTGGGGTGGGGTCTGGCTGTGCTCCTGACCCGGCTCTGGACTCCCAGTCGTCCGGGGCCTGTTGGGTGCTGGCTGGATATTTCCAGAGAGGCCACTGTGGCCGGTCCAGGCCCGGGGGGCAGCACGGATCATCGAGGCTGCTGGCTGAGCACCCGTGACACCCACTCTTCACGGCCGCTCAGCTCCAGGTCCCGACAGTTGTTTATCTTAATGACACCTAAGAGCCAAAGGTCTGGCAAGAATGGTGGCCCGTGTGGAGGGCACAGCATGAGCACAGGTGTGGGGGGAGGAAGGCAGAGGTGTGGGCATGCGGCCTGGCTCAGAAGGGCGGGAACCGGCTCCATCCAGCCGGGCCCTGCAGGGCCTGTCCTAGGACGCCCACCTGGTGTTGCCAGGATTCGGCCTGGACTTCTGCCACCGAGGGGGATGAGATGAGCTGGTGACAGTCGGTGGGGGATTAGTTCCTTGGTTCCCCAGTTCAGTCACAGTCCCTCTTAAGCTACAGTCACCCCCACCTTGGGTGTGGCCCCCATGGGCAGGCTCAGACCGGAAGTCCGGCTGGTCCCCACAGCTGGCTCATCCATTCGGGCGCCACCGCATCTCAGGAGGGGGCGAGGCTGTGGGATCCCAGCCTGGCTGTGTGTGGTGTTGTGGGGGCTCTCTCTCTGTGTTTGTCTCGGGGGGGGGGGGGGGGTGCTCCGGCATCTGAGAGGGCTTTGTGTCCTCGTCACTGATTCTGTGTGGGGTGGTCTCCGTGTCTCTGAGAAGGGGCTTTGTGACTGTGTCACTGTGAGTCTGTCTGGTGTGGGGGGACCCTCTGGGCCTGAGGGGAGACTCCCTGCAGGTGGGGCTTCAGATGAGGCCCCGCCTGACTGTCCCAGCATCCCTGGCAAATGACCACCACGCAGCCTCTTTGGTCCCTCAGGGTGTGAACTGGGGTACCACCTGCCCAGGGGAGGGAGGTGAGATGATGGCGCCCTGTCTCTGCACAGGTGGTTATATTTGGGGATCTGTACCCCCTTTTCCTTGGCTCTGGGGAGGTCTGTTTCTGGCACTTGCTGAGGAAGGGGGGAAGCCGACTTGCTTTTCTGGAAGCTTCTCTCATCCCTCTCCTGTTCCTCAGTGGAGACAGGGCCACAAGGCAACAGGGGGCAGACCAAGGGGCAGATGTGGCCCGAAGGGACTGGGGGAGTCTGGGCGCCCTGCGAGTGCCAGAGACAGGCCAGCAGCAGGCAGCGTCGCTTACCTGGAGGTTGCATTCTGTTCTCACCTCCATTTTACCAACGAGGAAACACAAGCACAGAGAAGGGAAGAGATTTGCTCAGGGGTCACACAGGAAACGTGGCCGAGGCAGGCACTTGAAGGAGGGGGGCTGGTGGCCCTGGTTGGGGCAGGGTAGGAAGTGACCTGTGGCCTGTGGTTCCGACATTCGTTCAGTCCCTGGAACTGGCTCCCTCCCTTCAGTTTGCCCCCAAAGGCGCCTGAGAACAAGGGGTGAGATATCACCACACCCCACGTCTGCCTCCGCTCCCCAGACATCCGAGGGCTGAGGCCCCAGCAGCCACCCAGCTACTCCCCATCCACCTGACAAACCCTGAGGACCTGCTCTGGACACCAGCCTCTGATACGCTCTTTCCTGGACCTCATCCGGTGCCGGGCCCCAGCTGGGAGCAGGCTGCTGTCCTGTCCCCACCCCCAGAGGAACTCCCAGTCAGAAGGCGGGCAGGGGTGGGGGTGGGGGGGCAGCTGCCTCATCAGGAAATTATGGCCAGGCCTGATAAGCCGGAGCCGAGGGAGAGGCACAGGAATCGCACTCACCACGATGCGATGCGCCCGAGAAGGCTCCCTGGAGGAGGGAGGTTTTCTCCGCCAAGACCTGGCCTGGGAGAGCACAGGCCCTGGGCCTGGGCAGATGAGGGTTTGAGCCCCGGCTCTACTCAGCCCCATCCTCCGGTCCTCTGTGGCCAGGACAAATGATTTTTGTCTCTCAGGGCCTCCATTTCTCCATCTGTAACATGGGTTACCATGCTGGTGTGGGCTGTTCTTCTCCCCTGGCCAGCCGGAGCCCTGGGGGGCCCAGCCATGCCCCCTCCTTGAGGTGTCGCTATCACTCTCCTTAGCCCTCATTGGGTGGGGTGTCTGCAGTGGGGCTGTACTGTGCCCCACTGATCCCAAGCACCCATGACACTTGGCACCAAAAGGCCTGTGATGAGCACGGACAGCCTAGCAGGTACTATGCTCGGGGCTGGGGATGCCACATGAACAAGACGAAGTCCCCACCGAGCCTGTTTCACAGGTAGATAAATGCAGTGAAGGAACTGAAGGGTGATGGCATGGTGACTGCTCTTCAGACACTGTGGTCAGTGACGGCCTTCCTGAGGTGACACTTCAGCTACGACCTGCGTCTGAGAAGAGCCAGATTTATGCAGCTGTGGCGGCACTGCCTTGCCTGTCAGCGGAGCAGCAGGTGCAAAGGCCCTGAGGTGGCGTGTGCTTGGTACATTGAACAGTGGAGGCTGGTGTGGCTGGAGCAGAATGAGAGGGAGGCGGCGGTCAAGGTGCTAATAAGGCCTAGGCTGTGCAGCGTCTGTGGGCCACGGCGAGGACTTGGGCTTCCTCACTTAGCTCAGTGGGGCCCACAAGTGAGTTTTGAGCAGAGCGGGGGTGGGAAGCAACTAGATCTGGATATTTCTGGGTGTAGCTGTCCAGGGGTGGCAGCTGTTTTGATGCTGCCCACCTTGGGGCTCAGGATACCGTTTTCCGACTCCTCACCCTATTGTGTGTGTGTGTGTGTGGGGGGGGTCCCTGTGAGCACCACCATTCTCTGTGCCCTCCCTCCTTCAGGTCTCCCTGGTGCCTGGGAAGGGCAGCGGCTGTGGCCTCCCTGCCCAGCTCTCCCCTTGGTGCCTGTGGGTTCCAGTGGTAATGGGCTCGCTTGCAGAGGCTCCAGGCCAGCTGGTTGTGATGCTGTCTCTGTGCTGTCTTCACAGGTTTCCTCAGCCTTGTCTCGAACTTGTGAAGTGGGATGAAACACCAGCCTCAAGGGCTGCGGGGAGGTCATGGGAGCCCCCACCAACCTTCAGGCAGACAGATGGCCCAGAGCAGTGGTGAAGGTTCTCACCTGGTGTCCCAGACTTAACACCAAGGACTGTCTTACTCTGGAACAAGGACCTTCCTACTTCTTTAGTCCCAGCACCTCCATCCCTTGATAGGCTCTTTTCTGTGAAAACTTTTGAATAGCGCTGGCCTGTGGATTCAACAGTCCAGAAGCCACTGGTAGACAGCCCAGGCACACAGTAGGTGCTCACTAAAGGGTAGGGTGAGGCTGTCAGCGTCATGTCTAGCCACAGCAGATCTCTTGCCATCTTGTGGATTCAGCTGTACTTTTTGACCTCTGGGCATTACTTCTTGGTGTTCCCTTAATCTCCAATGCCTTTCCCTCCACCTTCTCACTCTGGAGAGTGTTCAGCAAACTCTTACAGGCCCTTACTCTGTGCCGTGCTGAAGACACAAAGGGAACAGGGAGGCCTCTGGAGCACATGGTCGAGTGGAGACAACCTGAGAGATGCCTGCGGGGCAGGGACAGTGGACAGCGTGAGGGTGGGGGGCGCTTGGCTCTGGAGCTGACCACAGCTTCTCTGGGTTCCTAAGGCTCATCCCCACCTGGTGCTGCTCCCAGGACCTTCCCATACCCACCGTGAGCGCCTTTGTACAGGCTATATTGCTGCTCTCTCATGGGAGGGGCGGTGGCACTGTTACCCCTCTTTACGAAAGTGGGGACTTGGGCTGGGAGAGGCGAGCTGCTTGTCCATGGAGGATGAGGCAGAGTTGCGACTTAAGGCCAGAACTACTTCCCAAACCCCAGGATGGGGAGGTTGCTGGGCAGTTGTGCAGGCTCCAAGGTTTCTGAGCAGGACACTGGGTGGCCCAAGTCAGGAACACATGGGTTCAACAGGTTTCTCTGCTCCAGTTCTTCTCAGAGCCTTTAATGGATTGCTGTGCACAAGGGCTGCCCTCTCTTGGAAACCCCTTTCCATTGGCTGCCAGGAAACAGACAAACTTGTGGCGAGTGGGATTCCCTGAGTGTCCCTGTAACCCGACTAAAATCCTTGTGGAACAAGGCAGGGTATTTTCTTTCTCTCGCGTGGTATTTTTAAAGGCTGCTTTGATACCCATCAGTAAGACTTGAATAAGTGTTTTCCGTAACGATGTTGCATGTTGCTCATCCATCCAGGCAGCATCCATTCTGGTGCTGGGCTGGCGGGGCCAAGCTTTCTATGACTGGGATCTGGAATTAGCCGTGTCTTGTGTTTTCAACCTTCCTCCCCTACTCCTGGGAGGCGAGCAGGCTCTGCCTATGGTCGCCATGTAAACTGAGGCTGCAGTTACTAAATGGTGAAGCTAGGGCTCATGACCCACCTTCAGAGCCAGGCTCCAGGCCACAAGATGCGCTCAAGGGAACCTAGATTTCCAGCTTCCTGTCCCGCCACTGCTATTTGTAGGAGAGGAGGGAGGGCCCCAAAGCCCTTGGAGAGACAAGACTGCCAGTGACTGGTCTCTCCTCAAAGATTTCACTCAAGGTTAAAGGCCCCTTTAGTGGCCAGGCAGGTCACAGTGGATAGGACAAGGCCATTGTGGGGGTTCAGCATGAGCTCCACTTCCCCAAACCATGGGGACTTCTGGGCCTACTGTGACCACCTCACTGGGGGACACAGTCTTGTTCCTGTGGGGCACCGGCGCCTGGAGCTCAGTGAGGACTTGGCCAGTCTCTCTGCCAGGGTCTCAAGGTGGCTGTGAGGACAAGGTAGACTAGGGTACATCCCAGTCCCTGGAAAGCTGGAAGGGCTGTCGCCTCAGCACTCGGGGAGCAGTGGCGGGTGCAGGTGAGGGACAGCAAGGCCTGCAGGAGGAAGGTCTGCTCACCCTCGCTTCCAGGAAGAGTCACAGGGCCCTGGGGTGGAGGCACAGCGTTCCCACCACCCTGCAAAAGTACCCGAAGACAAACCTAGAGCCAGGACTTGCACCGTCTTACGTAGAAGTACATGGAAGTTTCTGCCCAGTTTTAATGGCCACTGAACCGATTGTCCTTTCAAAGCTCACCCTGCCCTCTGGCTCCTCCATGTTCTTGACCTTTCAAACAAACTCAAGCACAGTCAGAGGGAAATACACTTTAATGTAGATTGTCTCAGGCATGTAGGTAATAAGAGGTGTGAATTTCACTGCAGGGTGGAAAGGAGCATGGTACCACACTCTGGCAGGTGGAGAGGGAGCTGCATGCTGAGGGTGGTCTGTAACCTAGTCCTCTGCCGCTGTAGTGGACCCACCTGGCTGGCCTCAGGCCCCAGCCGGCCACCACACTAACCCTGTGAAGAGAGGGGCTATTAAAGACGAAGACACACAGACAGGAGGGCTGAGCCCTTTCTCCAGGGCTGTACAAGCAGAAGGTCAAGACTGACCTTAGAGCCTGGAGGGATTATAAAGCCCAGGTAAGGGTAGCTGTAGAGTGCAGGCCCTACTGTGAGGGTAGTGGCAGAGCTGGTTTGCATCTTTGCTTCCTAGCAGCCAGAGCACAGAAAAAATGGGTTATCCCCACGGGCGTCCCAATGGCCATAAGAAAGAAGCCAGCTTTTTGGATACTGGGAAGACTTGCTCCCAGGAGTGGACGCTGCAGGAGGTGGTGGGTGAGGTGACTGCTTATAGCACAAATACCTGGAGTGGCTTTGCCGTTTTGACCACCTAAGCACAGCTGTGACTCAGGTGGGTCCAGAGAGCAGCTGCTTGCTGGCCCAGCTTGCTCGGTAAGACAGGTGGGCTAGAGGGCATGAGAGCAGGGGACCTGATGCCCCCAGATGTCCCTGTGGTGCTGTTTGGGTTCGCTTCTCACCATCACAGTTCTGTGCCCTCAAGGCGCTCAACCAGAAAGGCACCTGGTGCTTCTGAGTCCTGTCTAGACCAGTCCAGGTGGGGTTGTCCTGTCCTCATGCTCTCACGCCTCCAATCTGGGCAGAGCCTCTGGCATCGCCCCACGCTCAGGCAGCACGTAGCTAGCGCCCCTGCTTCAGATCCCAGTTCTTACCCGGGGAGACAGGAAGAAGCCGTCATGCTCAGCCTCAGGAAGGTAAGTGGCCAGGACGAGTTCCACATCACTTGTGGGCCAGGGCCCTCAGGTGCCGAGGGGGAATCCTCTTCCCACCACAGCCGCCAGGTCAGCAGTTCCTCAGCTGCAGGGGCGGAGCTGGCACGGAGGCCCCACACTCAGAGTGAAACCAGTGGCTTTGCTGCTTAATCTCTACACTCCCTGGGCTGGGACTGGGGCCAGGCCTGGAGTGGAACTGAAAGGGAGACTCGGCCTGTTCCCCTCTTGGCCTGGCCTACTTCCTCTCAGGGATCCTGAGGCTGGAGCCAGCAGAGGGGGTGGGGGTAGGCAGGACCAACTGCAGAAGCAGAAGGAAGGAATGAGCCCTCCGTCCCTTACCCTGCTGTAGACAGGAAACAGGCTCCGAGACTGGCTGGCTGTGAACGCTGCCAGGGGTGCACAGGCCCCACACCTGACTCCCAGGCTGAGAAACTGGGGTACAAGGAAGGGATGGGGAAGAGACTGGAAAGGTGAAAACACTGGGGCTGGGATTTACTAGCTGTGCCACCCCGCCGCGCTCTGTTCCCTCGACTTGTGATGTTAGACAAAGTGAGTGGTTCCTAGAGCTGCTGTTACTGTCCCCAGATGCTGTGTCCAGCAGCCAGGGCAGGATTGGGACCTGCTGGGAGGGGCCTGGACTGGGAAGAGCCTGTTTGGCCAACCCTCACTTGCCAGTCTGCCCGCTCCTGCGTGCCTACGGCATGGGGAAGCGCAGGGCTTTGGGGGTCAGCTCTGGAAAAAAGGCAGCCTCTGGGCAGAGGTAGAGGTCGGATCCCCCTAAGCCCACCTCTTGTTTCCACCCCCACCCTGTGCAATGTGTTAGGGGCTGTGCTGTTCCCCAGGTGCACCTGGCTTTCTTCCTGGCCCAGGGAAAAGAGCTGCTGGAGGCAGGGGGGCTTCCCCAACCCATCTCGGGCTCTTTCCACCATCTTATCTCCTTTGGTCTCTGCTGGAAGCAGCCAGCGACGTCTCATGACCCTGAAGAAACAAGCTTATCGGGCTTGTCACCAGAGGAAATGGAGGCGATGGGGGCAATGTAGGGTTCTAGGGTGCCCCAGAGCCTCCTGCTCCAGCCAGGCTCACTCAGGACCTGGAAGAAAGGGCTCTTGCTGGCAAAGGGCTTGGGGACCGTTTCCCACCTGCTCTGAACCGTGTGTGCTGTGGGTGTCATGGAGACCCTTGGCCCCACTGTTTTGTGAGGGTTTCGGCTGGCTGTAACGGAGCAGCTGTGCCAGGCTTTGCCCCTTCAGGCTCATTGGCAGAAGCCCCAAAAGCCTGTGGCTAAGCTACTCTGCCAACCTCCACCCTCCAGCCAAACCCTCCTACCTTGTCCTGAGACTTGAAGGCAGGATAGATTAGTAAGGTTTGGGAAATTCGAGGTTCTAGCGTTCAAAGCCTGATCTTTTCCTTAGGCAAATGGCTTCACCTCCAAGATTTGCGCTTCTTCTGGACTATGTGGTGATATAGCATCCTCTTCCCAGGGTGGCTGCTAGCCCAGGAGACCCATGCTTGTGGGGAGCTGATGGAAGGGGGGTGGTGGACTGAAGGCATCACAATGACCTGGGGCCCTAGCAGCCAGGCAGCACCAGGAGAAAGGTGGATGGGGGTGGACACTGATGCCCCCTCTCTGGGCTTGTTCAGGGGTTTTGGCTTCATAAGCTCTTTGCTCCCCAGTGGGGAGAAGCAGATGGCAGCAGGCAGGCATGTGTTGTGCTGGAATGGTGCACGTCCAGGTGAGGGGGGTTGGCTCTCAGCCCACACAGGTTTCTGGGGATCTCAGGATGTGGGGACAGTGCTTCAGAGGCTACAAGAGGACCCTCTGCGGGCTCCTGCAAGCCAGAACGCAAACTTCCTCCAGACTTGGGGTGCCTGCTGAGCAGAAAAACAGAGGCCTGGGTGGGCAAGGGGCCATCAGGGACAAGCCCGAGTAACCTCTGGGTTTTCTAGAGTTCAAAGCCCAAGCTACAAGCAGCCTGCTCCAGCCTCCAGGAGGTCCGGCGATGCACACGCCTCGAGATGCCCGACAACCTCTACACCTTTGTGCTGAAGGTGAGTGACGGAGCTTCCACACCCGGGGGAACACATGCACACATGGCTCACAGACCCACACAGCTGCTCCCTTCCTCCCACCAGGTGAAGGACCGGACAGACATCATCTTTGAGGTGGGAGACGAGCAGCAGCTGAATTCGTGGATGGCTGAGCTCCGGAAGTGCACAGGCCAAGGGTGAGGCACCAGATTCCCTTCCCATCTCAGCTTTGACACCAACCCTGCTCTTCCCAGACCCTTAACCACCCCCTTCTCTGCAGGCTGGAGAGCACAGACCCGGAGCTGCACGTTCCCTCCGCTCCAGAGCCTGGCACGGCCAGCTCTCCCAGGGGAAGCACAGATTCCCTGAACCAAGGTGAGGGGTCGGGGCCTTTGTGCTCTGGGTGCGTCAGAACCCAGCCTCAGCCCAGGTCGTGAGGTGCCCCAGGGGGGTCACCATTACACATCTTCTCAACCAGGTGCTTCTCCTGGGGGGTTGCTAGACCCAGCCTGCCAGAAGACAGATCACTTCCTGTCCTGCTACCCCTGGTTCCACGGCCCTATCTCCCGAGTGAAGGCAGCTCAGCTGGTTCAGCTGCAGGGCCCTGATGCTCACGGAGTATTCCTGGTACGGCAGAGCGAGACCCGGCGTGGGGAGTATGTGCTCACATTCAACTTCCAAGGCATAGCCAAGGTATAGCCAAGGCAGGTGGGGCTGCTCCCCCCAAGTTCAAGGCCCTTAGGGGCCACTGCCTGAGCCTCCCCTTCCTCCCCATGCAGCACCTGCGTCTGTCGCTGACCGAGCGGGGCCAGTGCCGCGTGCAGCACCTTCACTTCCCCTCGGTCATGGACATGCTCCACCACTTCCAGCGCTCGCCCATCCCCCTCGAGTGTGGATCGGCCTGCGACGTCCGGCTGTCCAGCTACGTGGTGGTCGTCTCCCAGCCACCAGGTGTGAACCCAGTGCCCCTTGATAAAGGGGTGGAGGGCCCAGGGAACCACGTAGAGGGGAAAGCTTGCTGCCGCAAACCTTCTGACATGGCCTCTTTGTCACTTGTCCCCCAGGTTCCTCCAACACTGTCCTGTTCCCCTTCTCCCTCTCTCGCTGGGATTCAGAGCTGGGCCTTCCCCACCTTAGCTCCTCCGGCTGTCCACGGGGGCTGGGCCCGGAGGGTCTCCCAGGCCGCTCCTCCCCCCAAGAGCAGATCTTCCACTTGGTGCCTTCGCCCGAGGAACTGGCCAACAGCCTGCGGCACCTGGAGTCGGAGCCTGCCAACCGTGCCCGGGACTCAGACTACGAAATGGACTCCTCCTCCCGGAGCCACCTGCGGGCCATAGACAATCAGTACACGCCTCTCTGACGGGCAGTGGACTCCCAGGCCACAGGGCCCTGAAGGAGCGAGCAGACAGGAACTGGTGAATGTACTTTCTTCCCTTCCTTTCAGAGAGAGTGAAGGGACATTAACTGCTCCTTCCAGTTTGGATGTGACCCTTCTATTAGGCCTGTTAAAGGGCCTCCTGTAAGTTCCCACCTGGCTTTCTCCTTATTGTTTACAGATGTAGTTCTTGTCCGCAGATGCCCTAGCTCCTGTCGGGCCCCCAGGACCAGCCCTGGCACTTGGGGGGGAGGGGAGAGGAGGGGGTAAGGACCAGGCTGGCAGTGGAAACTTTTCTTACTGACACTGTCACAACTGATGACAGACTT
>NW_005368420.1:681668-682645 GCF_000412655.1 Myotis brandtii | reverse complement strand
GTGGGGGGAAGGGGGTCCATCAGGAAGCCCAAAACACTAACAAGCCCTGGATCCCTATGGCTTTCCCGCACAGCTTCCTCCACATGCAGCTCTGCGGCCCCCGCGCCTATCTGCTTTGACCCAGCCTTACAACAGAGCTCTGACAGGACAGGCTAAAGATCAAAAATGATTTTAAACATTTTACCTCAGATAAATTTTTCAAATGATTCAGGTTTTAAAACTAAACCATTGCTTATTTCACTGCACTGTTTGAACTAATACCCATTCGATTTTTGTAGTCAGACAGCTATGCAACCCTCCTGGACTAGGGCTAAGCCAGCACCTGCTGCCGAGAAGCCACTGTCCTTCCTAAATGTAGAGAAGTGAAGCATGTGGTCATTTCAGAGAAATCCAGGCAGTTACTGAACTAGGAGGGTGGCAAATTCCAGTTCTACCCGGTGCCTTAGGAATAAACAACTGGATTCTGCTTCTGGCATTGCTATGGCAAGTTCTCCTTCTCGGCGGGCTCAGCCCCCAGCATCCAACGGCTCAATTTTCCCACGAGGTTTTAGGCTCAATCTGGTGCCATGGCTGACAAGGAGCTCCTCTAACAGCCCAGCCAGTGCGCTGTGCCAGCAGGTCCCGCTGCCTCTGAGGCGTGGGCATGCACACGTGGGCTCAGTTCTCCATCTACACCTCTTCACAAGTGACACCACTCACCTGGGGGCTGGCTCCTCCCAGAGAAGGCTCAGTGACGAGGGGCAGTGACTGTGAGGTCAGCTGCTCCTGGGACCAGCTCAGCTTTAACATGTATGATACATGTCAATCAGAGGCTAAACCAAACCTTGGCCTGAACTTAACTCCTGCCTGCCTTATCTGGCCAGGGTCAGGGTTTTGTCTGCTCCCTCCAGCCACTCTCAGTATTCTAAAGAGGTCAGAGGTGAGACTTTTGCTTATAGTGCTTATAGAATTTTTTGGTGTTTTGTTTTTTTTTTGGG
>NW_005368420.1:658092-681555 GCF_000412655.1 Myotis brandtii | reverse complement strand
GCGCGCGGGGCATCAACTAACCACCTCTTCACTTTTACTTTTAAAAACCAACACTCCTGGGTGTTTCCACAGGTTGTAAAGCAGATCCAACCCCGATCCAAATTTTTGGTCCATTTCTAAGGACACTTTTTTTCTACATACCAAGCAGGTTTCGCTAAGCAAAGCGGGAACCAGAGGAGCACGCACTATTTTGAATGTCTCTTAAAAGATAAAGCTCATCACAGAAAGTCCATGCTCACAAGTCACTGGTGCAGAAAAAGGGCAAATTATACAATGAAACACACCTACCCCCTCCCTCCACATCTGGGCTATGACATCTTCAAGCCAGGGGCACCCACTTCTAAGCAGTCTCAGCACAGACGTCTCAGGTAGTACCAAGAGGCAGCAAACTAGTGGCTCAGCTCTGACCCACTGGCTGCCAAGTACCAGCTCAGATTCTAACAGAGAGCTGGAAGTCACCGCTCCAGGCTGCTCCAGTATAAATGTTCAAGGAAAATATTTCCTTTCCAAATGTGTCTGAGTTACCAGGACACCTCAAATACATCCCAACAGAAAGCCCCGCCACAGCTGGGAAGGAGTGACCCTAAGCCAGGCCTCTCTTTTCTGCTAGAGCAGGTAGAGCTGGAGAAGAGGGAGCAGTGGGTCCCTGGGCTGATGCCCTCACAGTGACCCTGCTGGCCGTAGCTAGCCCACATGCCACCCTCCTTCCAGTCCTGATGTGACCACCGCTGGCCTCAAGAGGCCAAGCCAGCACCTCCACAGAAAGCCGGGCTGTGAGTGCCAAAGGGACAGTAAGTACTGCGAACACTGCAGTTCTCTCCAACCAGACAACAGCCAGGGGACTGCTCTCAGCACCGTCACCTCCTGAATCTGACTTTAACGAACTTTTACAAACTAACAGTCACCAGCACCAAAGAATTAAGTCAACTAACCTGCCTTGAATTTTAGACCAGCAATCCATATGGCTTTATCTGGTATAAATCTTCTGCCTCTGATCATTTCTGGACCGTGTAGGAAAAAGGAATAGCAATCATTAAAATCTTAGACCACAAAACACTATTTTTATATATAAAATCAAGGCCTTGAACTCTTCCCTTCCCTAAGGGTTGCCTAAGATTCCTTCATGCTTCTATTCAGGGCTAACTCTCCTATTGCAAATGTCATGTGAGCTCTAACATCTCCCACAGGTTAGAGGAACTTGTATATTTCCACTGCCTCTAACAAGGACACATCTGTCACCCAGTGTTGGGCTGGAATAAGCCACACATTGTAACAACACAGAAAATGGGTTCAATCTTTTATCATTACAGGCAGAAGAAGGTATTTGGCAAATTGTTATATATTGTTTATGTACTGTACAAGTAACTTATTCTTGAATAACAAATTTTGCTATAATGTATAAATTGCTATATGTGAATTAAAAAATGTTTTCAGAATATTGATTTGTTGCCAACAATATCTAAAAGCTCTGTGTATTATGACTATGGTCTCTGAAATTGCTGCCCTGCGCAAACACTTGCTTTTCCCGTTGTTCTCCTCCCATAAATCGAGGACATTAACAAGTGCTTATGAGTCTATAGCCGTAAACTGCTTTGTACATCACTGCACCTCTTCTGCCCTCTGGATTATCAGTTTTAATTTTCTTTTTTAAAAAATGAATTATTTTTCAATTACAGTTGACATATATCAGTTTCAGGTGTATCTTATTCACAGCTTTTTAAAAAGTATCTCCTGCCCCCTACTGGTAAAACAGACAGATGTCTGAGTCAGGACCCCTGGCTAAGGACATTCATTTGGGTTCAGGAGGATTGAAAAGGAAGCTTACAGAATCAGCGTCAGGCTGAGGGTGTGGAGTTTCAATGCTGCCCAACTCTGGCCAGCCTTCCTCCTTCTGAAGCGGACCTCTATCCACCAAAGAGAATATCTCAGTCTTGTCTTTTCCTAGAGATACCTTGAACCAGAACTAAAGGTGAAGAAGAAAAATCATTTGACAACTAACCTTCCAGGATATTAAGAAAATACAGCCTTCCTGCCTTGGTATTAACTAGTAGCTTATACAAACACACACTAACTGGATATCAGTTTTTAAAACTTTTTTTATTTTTTAATTTTTTTTTTAAGTTTTTATTTTATATTATCTACAAAGTAAAAGTTTTTCCCTTAACTTAAAAGTTGAACCACTGTAGACAGTGATCACTTCATCAAACTTGATTTATAAATAATAATCCGTCAGTTTGACGGTAAGAATTTACTGAAACTTTGTCAAGTTTAGTAAAAGGGTGTTCCAAGTCTTGATTTTTTTTTTTTTTTAGCAGTAATAGCAGCAAGAATCACTCTTGTTACTTTTGCTAGCTGATGTATACATGACTTTTGAGGGTTATTAAAAAATAAATAACTTCCAGTTTGAGCAAGCAGAGCTGGGGTACTTGCGGGACTCGGAAACAGCATATGGAATTGGAACAGCCCACAAGTTCCTAAATGCCTCTACTCGGTCCAAATATCTTCCACTGCAAGTGAACTGTTAGCATTCCTATTGGATGTTACAAGAAATCAACATATATTTTTAAAAAACAAAATAAATGAAATTCTAGTTTTCTGTGCTTCCAGTTGGTAGAAGCAGTAGAAGGGAGGAGGGAATTTGGCCTTTCGGTTCCTCCAGGGCAGCCTTACAACTGCTGTTGGTGGTGGGCTTGTACTGTAAAAAAGAAAAGTGAATATTTAAACAGAAAACTGGCAACACCGCACATCAGCCTAGTGTCTCTGCAGCACATGACTGTAAACTATCCTTGTGCTAGCTGAACAGGACTCAAAATTTAGTTCACTTCCCCCTCCCATCTGCACCAAAGGGGGAGGAGGGGAAAGAGGGGTAGAACAAACCAGTAAGACGTAAAACCACTTCAGATAAAACTCCCAGAAGACTTGTTGCTCATGGGGTAGAGAAACAGGCTGTAACATACCCCCTCCCCAAATATTAGCCAAGCACCAGTCCTGCTTTCAGAGGAACGCCATGGCAGTCTCAAGTGTTAGCACAATCACGGCCTCTCCCTGTCAGGGTGCAGGCTGGAGCGAATGCTACACTCAGAGCCGATCCACACACAGCACTGCTCATCAGCAGTATTCTCCAGAGCTACGATCAAACTATCATGGTGGTAACCCCCACGCAGACTTGGGACTCAGGAAGGAAACCGCTGCCCTGCCCAGCCTGTCGTAACAAGGAAGGCCAACTGAGTCCTAGGCAGCATCAGCTCCACAGCTGCCGCTGCTCCTCAAGCCAAACCTGGACCATCAGAACACACACAGACTCGGCCCGGAGCCTCAGGCCCTGACACTGACTGATCGTCACAGTCCCTACTGTGCACACTGACGGGTCTTGCTAGTTTTCAAATGCAGGGTTTGAAGCGCTGGCTCTGCCTGCCATTCGACCTGTGCGAGCAGAATGCTTGGGGTGCCCGGCGGCCCCTGCACACACACGCCTCACCTGAAGGGTGCGTCATATAGGGGAAATGCGCTGTTGTCGAGACTGGAATGGGCTGTAGTGCACTTTGAGCGAGGGCGGCCTGGGGACCGCCGGGTGGCTGTGTCGTCATTAGCATCATTGGCGCATGGGCAGTTGGATGAGAAGGAACCATTCCTGACTGTACATGAGCCTGAAACAGAGAGCTCTTTTACGCATACAGGCAACATCTCCAGCTTAAACAACATGTTAACTGTGTTCCTTTCAGGGGCTGGGGCTCTCAGGAAAGGGCAACAGTGGGCCCTCAGGGCCCCTTCTTTTCTCTGGGGACACTCCCTAGTGGGACATCAATTGACCTACAGACATGCTTCGCCCTTTAGCAGAGCGATCCTGCAAGGCTGAGGGGACAGACACCCACTGAGCACGGGGAGAATCAGGACTGTGGTGTCCGAGCCTTCATTTCCGATCACGTGATTCTATACAAAGCTCAGACCCCAGGGCCACCTGTCCAACGTAACAGGCGAGAAGCAATCACGCTTGAGAATCTGGCTTCCATGAGGGACCTGAAGTAGTTTTACAAAGGCTGTTCCTTTCAAATAGGAAAGCAGATTATTACTTTATAAGTGGAGACTTGTCAAATTCTGTTCCGTGGATTACTCTTCTTGTTTGCCCCCCACCCAGCCCTTCTACTTCCTGCCTGCTCACCAGCACTCTCAGTGGGGACGGAGCCAGGGCAGTGAGGAGAGAATCTGCTCTGCTGAAAGAGACGCTGATGGAGTAGGAGGAAGGGGAGGTTGCAGGGAATGGCGCCAGTGAGATGGGGAGAGGAAGAAACAGTCCGTCCAGCCCCGTGTCCCTGTACCGAGTGACAGTGAGTTCGACCTGGTCTCACTGTCAAGTTGGGAAGGTTTTGGCAGGGCCAGGAAGAGCCCTTTCGACACCGTGCACAATTCCAGACCCTGATAAGCCTGAAGGAAATGCTATTTTCATTATCTTACATTTTCAAAAGGGCCCATGGCGTATCTGGCTTCGCTGTGTTAATCCATTTTGCTCTTTCAGCACAAAAACACACAAGTGAGGTTTTAGGAACCCCAACCTATATTCACACACCTACTTAGCCACCAGCCTCTGCTCGACATCTACAGGACCCCGCTCTCATGAAGCTCCTGATCCAGCCAACCAACCACGCTGGCCCACACTGACCACAGCAATCCCGCCCCACATCCACAGCAAACCATCCGCTGCAGTGCCACACTGCGCCAACTCCCAGAGCTGTGGGTCTATGACAAGGCCACCCGAGAGCGCCACTGAGTGTCCTCTCCAGCCCCACACACCAGAGCCTCAGTGGTGCACTTGGACATGAACTGGAGCTCAGTGAGGCAGTCTAGTCTAATCCCACCTAAGTGCTGTTATGAAAGCAGCAAAAAGAGACATCGAATACAGCCAATTCGCCTTCCACAGCTCCAGGGCGGGCCTCAAGGACAGTGTTAGAGCCCAACTTCAGTGCAGGTCCTCTTCCTCCTTACGACAACCCAACTTGGCCCTGGATAGCATCGGACTTTTGTCAGCAGCTGATGCAAACAGCAACCACTGAGACAGCAACCGCACCTTCCAACCTTTAAAGTGTACACTGGAGATGAGCTCCAAAGTGCTTCCAGAGCTGCTCTTTAAGAAAAATGCGAACACCTGGGTGCTCTCAGCCTCTCGTTACACGGCACCGATGTACAAGGGCAAGCCGCTCAAGCAGTTCAACACATGGTCAAGACGAATGTATGGACAGCCAGAGAAAACAGGAGAGATTTCTCTGGATCCATGTGACCAACATTCAAGCTGACAGGCCCAGGGTAGCCAGAGAGTTAAGAATTTGTGAAGGTTCATCCTCCCTGCCACACACCTCATTGTGTGTGTGTGTGTGTGTGTGTGAGAGAGAGAGAGAGGGAGGGAGAGAGAGAGAGAGAGAGGGAGAGAGAGACAGTGTATGTGTGTGAGAGAGAGAGTATATGTATGGAGACATACATATATATCTCAATGAAGCTATTTAAACACAGAAAGCAGACACAGGAAGGGAAGGAGGACCGGGTTGCATTCCAGAGTCAAAGATATTTATATGGTCTCGGTCTCAGCTGGAAAACGTTAAAGGACTGACCAATCAGCAACTTCACTGACCCCATTACAAAACCACACAAACATCCATTTAGGGCCAGATCACGTGTATTTGAGCGGGAGAAGGGAGACAGGCAAATCACACAGGGTTTCCTAGCCTGGAGAGCATCCGGCTCTTGGCTGCTTAGCTGATAACCTTCCTATTCTACTTGGTCTTCACAGAAAGTTGGCTAAAGCTGATTTACCTGAGGTACGTGGGCCATGTGGGGCGGGTTGGTGTACGCCGGCTGGACATGAGAAGGGTGGATTGTGAAGACTGTCTGCTGTGCTGCTGGGAAACTGTTCTGTGGCGACTGCGTGTTGGAAGCAGGTGTCATGGACGGCGGGGTTGGTGCGAGCCCCGCGTGGTAAATGGCTGACTGCTGCTGCGGACCCGCCAGGTGGAGAGCCTGGGCGGCTTGGTGCTGATGGTGCTGCAAAGTGACAGAAAGAATTAATTAAGCAAACCACCTTTTTCATGAAAAACAGTTAAGGGCCGCACAAAAGCTGAGCCTTGTGCATGAAAATGGGCTCCACCTGGCGCATCTAGGGGGCGGGAATGGCAAGCACAGGAGAACAGCAGGGAGCTAAGAGAGGGTGGGACCCATTCAGAGACCTCCTTTCTGGGATAAGCCCCATCTCAGCGTGGCCGAGGTGAAGCAAGACCACTGCCCACGGAGCCAACAGATGTCAGAAATACCCAACCACCTCCGTTAACAAACGTGACTAAAGAAACAAGAAAACTCATCATATAAACAGTGGGAATTAAAAAAAAAAGTCCCAAGCAAATTCCTTACTCTATGTTAAATTAGATTTTTAAATATTGATGTTTATTCTTATTATCTCTCTTAATGTGACTTAAAACCAGCCCCAGGGGCATAGTCTGCAGAGTGCACACTGGCAGTGCTGGGCTGCTAGGTGTTCTGATCACGTAGTCCCAGGCCCCAATCCTGGCACAGAAGAAACACTTAGCACAGAAGAGGAAGCAACGCCATGGAGACCTCTGGATCTCTCCTCACCTGGACGGGGCTGGGTGCAGGGTGACTTCCACCATGTTGGCTTTGCTGCTGTCCAGTGGGGGTGGCTGAAGGCTGAGGATGTGGAGTATGTGGGTGCAGGGTAGCATTAGGGTGCGCATACTGCTGAGCAAGGGAGCCAGTGGAAACTGAAGTGAAAAAAAAGGGAGTGTGTACAACTGCTCCTTATGCCTCGCCAAATGAGCTTTCTTGATGCTCAAGGCCTAACTTATGTTGTTACCAATCTCTATATTTGACTTCATTTAACCATCAATTATCATGAAAAATTAAGTATGAAGTTATTGCTTAACAATCAGATTAACATTTTATTTCTGGTAACACAACTGTACACATTATATAGTTTAAATTTATTCTTAAAACAATTACTGGTTTTCCTGAAAAGGTAACTTAACAAAGGCAGAAACAATTCAAACAATATTCCCCACCCCGCCCCCCCGCAACACACACACACACACACACGCACGCACGCACACGCACACGCACTTTAGCTCAAGGCCATCATCTGGCTAACCTCACCATGCTACTGCCCTGGAGCTGCGGCAGTGTCCCATGGGCACAGACTGGGACTGAGGGGCTGGATAAGGAATGTAGCAAAGACAAGGCTCTATCTTTAGGGCCAATGACCACAATTCTCAGTTGTTCACAGAAGCCACCTGGGCCCTCCCTGTTCAGCAATCTCTCATCTTGCTTGATAAGAATCCAGTATAGAACTACCTAAACTATGTAGAAAATGGAGTCTCTTCAAAGCACCTCCGCCTTTAGAAAGAATGTTACTAGTCAGAGTAACTTCAGAGAAAACATGATGAGCCAACTTAAGTAAAAACATGTTCATTAAAGATAAGAACTCAAAGCCAGTTCTTTGTGAATCTTAGCATGAACCATATCTTGGTATAAAACAGGGAGATTAGGTATAGATGCATCTATTCACCTCTTTCTAAAAGAGCAATTTGAGAATCAAAAGCACAGTAAGAAGGGTTAATTGCTTTGTGACTATCAACAGCAAACTGATACAAACACAAATCATGACGTGTCAATGAGCAGAGGACAGCGTTCTAGCAACCTGTGGCTCCCAGCCTTCTCTCAAATTCCTCCTAAGATCCCTGAGAAGCCAAGCCCAAACATACACAGACAGATAGGGGGCTGAAGCAAGCACTGCTTTGGGATCAGGCACCCTAACTCCAGTATTCTAACAGGCAAGGCTGTGAGGGTCACCAGGATAAATACCTCTGGGTGAGTCCCACGTCAATGTTATGCAGAGGATTAGACACACAAAGCAATTCTGGAATGCTTGACCTTGTAGGGCCAAGGGCCACCAACATTCCAGCCCAACTGGTCCTCTCTCCAACTGCATATGTATCTTTTAAAAGAGGCAAGGGCAAGGCAAAGAGCCAGTGCTAGGACCACCTGTGCATCCAACTGCCAACACCACAGGGGGCAGGAGGGTGTGCCAGAGAAGATTAAACAAAGAAAACACTTTCGTTTATAGATTGGGAAATTTCCCTAACTTGTAAGAGTTACCGTACATTGAAACATATTAACAAGGAAAACCGTGGTAACATTTTCTGGGTGTATTTTGATCCTCTTTTTAACAGACTTTTTTTTTTTTTTTAATTTAAGTATAGCTGACATACAATATCATATTTCTCTGGGTGTTTTCTTTAAAAAGAGTCAGTGACTGTTTTCTGGGATCCAGGAAAAATAATGTGCTAACTGCTTTCCTACTTCGAAAGTCTATGAAAGTAGTCTTTCTCCTCATTGACGGGCTTATTACAGGCCATTCTTCACCAGCACACTCAGTAAGCTGACTTTCAGATCCCCTCAAATTATCTAGGCATGGACTTGGACTAAAAGATTTGACATAAATTTCTAATCTTTGTTCTTGTAAAAATATTACTTATTTTTCAAATGTATTCATTTTATTTTTAATTTATCTTTATTTTATTGTTGAAAGTATTACAGATGTCCCTTTTCCTCCATACCCTCCAACCGCCTCTCAAATTTATTTTTAAATGACTAAAACAGCCACATGCAGCAAGTGGCTGGTGAGACAGCACTACACCATCACCACAGGACGTCCTATTGGACAGCGACGTCTAGTCACTCACACTCCCTGCCTCCAAGCTTCTCAAATGTTTCATTTGCAGCAATACCAAGGCTGTCTGGGGAAAAGCAATCCCTAATCCCAAATTCTATTCATGAGATCTCATAGAGTACAGAATCTCAGAGTTCCTATTTTTATAAACTTTATTTGTTCAAGAAATTTTTGTACTAAAAAGTTTTAAATTTTACTTTTAATTATCTTATAACCAATGTATTAAGAAAATTAAAAGTAACAATAAAAACACAAACTCTAGCATGACCATTACAAAGAGACTGTGCCCATAAAGTCTGATAATTATTATTCATCAATTAGAAAAATATTTAAAATCTTGAAATTATTTGAAGAAAATTAAAGATAAAATATATTTTACTATACATTTTTAAAGGGCATCTCTGTGATAGTTTACCAATTATTTAAAGCCTATAAAGTAATCAAATCTATATCTCATCTGCCTTCAAAGTACTATACTTCAACTAATCTGTGTACACCCACATAGGTTTTTGCTTTAAAAAAAAAAAAAACAACCCATCCTGACTGGCCGGTGTGGCTCAGTGGTTGAGCATCAACCTATGAACCAGAAAGTCACGGATCGAATTCACGGTCAGGGCACATGCCTGGGGCAGGGGCTCAATCCTGTGTGGGGCGTGAAGGAGGCAGCTGATCACTGATTCTCTCTCATCCTTGGTGTTTTTATCTCTCCCTCTCTGTTCCTCTCTGAAATCAATAAAAACATTTTTTAAAATAAAAATGTTTTATTTTCCTACCCTAAACACCGGTAAACTAGAATGTATACAATAAAAATCAAGTAGATATAATCTATAGTTCATAAGCTGCAAATAAAATTTAAAGTTTAATTAGAAATATTTTCATTTGGTCATCTCCTTGCTTAAAAGATATAAAGCAAGTACCTTATCCATGAACTCCTTTTCTTCCTCAAATACAAAAACTGAGTGGCTAGCTAATTAATTCAATACAAATAACAACAAAAATATATAGGGTGTTCCTCCCAAAAATGGACACACACTTTGAATAATTATAAAGCAGTCCTTATTAAAATACATTTCATTTTCAAAATTGAGCTATCAGCTGTTAAAGTGTGTGTACATTTTTGGGGGACAACCTGTAGTTTGGTTCCTTGAAAGGCCAGAAGAATGAGACCAAAAAAAGATGGACAGAAGGAAAATTAAAAGCCTGAGAGGGTGGCTCAGTTGGTTGGAGCATTGTCCCTTCCACCAAAATGTTGTGGGCTAGATCCCAGATCAGGCCACATGCCCTTGTTTTGGTTTTGATCCCTGGTCAAGGCATGTACTGGCGGCAACTAATTGATGTTTCTCTCTCACATCAATGTTTCTCTGTCCCTCCCTCTCTCTCAAATCAATTAAAAAATACATGAACATATCCTCAGGTGAGGATTAAAAAAAAAAAGGCTGAGGGGGGAAATAACTGGAAAGAAAAGAGACAAGAGAGCCCTAACCAGTTTGGCTCAGTGGATAGAGTGTCGGCCTGCGGATTGAAGGGTCCCAGGTTCAATTCCGGTCAAGGGCATGTACCTTGGTTGCGGGTATATCCCCAGCAGGGGGTGTGCAGGAGGCAGCTGATCGATGTTTCTCACTCTCTATCCCTCTCCCTTTCTCTCTGTAAAAAATCAATAAAATATATATATTTTTAAAAGTATAAAAAAAAAAAAGAGACAAGAGAAAGGGAACCAATGTAGAGTAAATGAGAAAAAAAATATAACAGAATCTGAGAAAAAGAAGTGGAGAGCAAAGGGCAGTAAGTTCTGAGGGTTACTAAGTGTATCATTTAACTGCTTTAATTATACATGCTCATTAATTTAGCTAAAGATTTCAGACAGGTTAACAATAAAATGAATTTTCTTCAACAGCTTGATTTAGTTATTCATCAGTTAAACACTTCTATTTATAAAACTTAAGTTGCCTTCATGAAACCTGAATTAGGTCAAGCAAACCAAACAAGTATCCCTTTTTTTGGCCAGACCTGGTCTAGAAGTTTCCTACTTGCTGTGTTCCTTGATACAAATGTTCAAAACTATAAAGACATGATTTTTCAAATCCTCCTAGCACTAACCACATTCCAAAAATAGTTTCCTAAGCCATGATCTTGCTGAAGCCAATTCAGTCCTGTGTGTGTAATTTGCAAGTAGGTGTTTTCATTTTGACCTTGGATGCACAAGTCATGAGAGATCACCAGCACTGCAAAACTTTAAAAACTAAACAAAGCAAAACAAAATCTTCCAACTTTTAAATTTGATGTTAAATTTAGAAAAAAAGGAAGTGAAGGAAAGTGGAAAACTCTTTAAAAGGGGAGTAAAAGTCAACTAGACCAAAACCATGACAAAATGGCAGCAAATTAAATTACAAATAGCAGCCTCACCGTTAGTTTCTTTTAAAAAGACTGACACTCCTTTTTAAGAGAAGCTGTGCTGAGGCAGTTAATGCTTAGGTGTGATGATTAAGGACCTTTTAGCCACTTACCAGGAAACGGACTCCAAAACTAACAGAGACAGTAAGATGGTGAGGATAACTACATTTGAGACCTCAAACTGAGTACATAATAAAATTACTGACACTGTCTTTTACATAACTATATTACATACAGTTTCCCTTTAATAGTATATATACAGCAAGACTCCTTTTTAAAGAGCATCTATTAAAGGATTAAATTTGTTAACATTTCCTAGCACCACATAAATAATACTTATACACTTATTTTTGGATACCAAGTCATGGCACAATTAATGAAAATGTTAAGTCAAATGTTTTCTAAATGCTTTTTAAAATCTGGCACTTAGTAGATTCAGACATTGAGTCATTCTAAAATAATTCAAAATTTAGTCCCTAAAGTAAAATTTTAATGTTTCCTAGAATATATATTTCACATAAAGTGACACATTACTGGCATAAAATCTTAAAGGATTTCTGCAAGTTAGTACCATTCTATTCAAAACCAAAAGTCCATGACTAGCTTTATTGAAAAATTGCCCTACAAATAGAGAAAACACACCTTCCAAGTTCATTTCCAAAAGAAAGCTCTGTCCAGACTTTCTCCCTTTAGGAGCAATCATTTACCTTTTCACTGGAGGTGAGGGGGGCTAGTGTTGCCAAAGATAATCTCTGCTAGGTCATGCTTTCCTGCTTAAGCTCAAGACATCCCAAGGTGTCTGCTACAAATACTTTAAACCTTCAGTCATGCAAAGATTAAAAAGACAGAAATGTTTCCCCCTAGTTTTTCGATCCTATTCAATTCAAAATCCTTGTAAGAATAAGTTTCTTACCAGAATATTAGAAAAACTAACGTTTTAAAGTTGTGGTTGTTCTTGTTATTAATACTAAGTTTGTGGCTTGGTTAAAAAAAAAAGTGATTCAGGAAAAGTTTTTCACACAAGGAAAATATTAGGCATTTCCAAAACAGTCACATGTTTGCTTGGTATGCAAAAATTAATTTCTGAAACAACTGAATTTTTTAACCCAGCTTTCTTGAGCTGGGTTGTATTTCTTTTTTAAAACTCTGAATTATTTACAGGTACACATATCTTTAATAATTTTGTCTGGCACAAGGAAAATATTGTTCAACAAGTCTACTCCCTTAACGTGTATTCTTTAAAAAGTGTTTTACTGTTTAATTAAAATTAGTATAAAAAACCCAACTCACTGGCAAAGTAGAAAGAAGGGCTTGTCTCCTTGTTGTATGGTAATTTGGGACATGCTGAATTTGGGAAATAGAAAGGTAAATTAGGCTTTTGAGGTCTACATTTTCCTAATTTTCTGGAAAGGTTGACATATTTAGTAACTTCTTATTTTATTCATGCATAATTCATTCTTATTTTACAAGAGATGGCAAGTACTTTAAACATTGCTACAAAATTAACTAAGAGAAGGCTGAACAAAAAGACACTTTTCTTCTGTACTGGGATGTCAAATTCTGCAGGCTGACTTGCTTAAATAAAAGGAATAACATTATTATCTAATAAACAGACCAACATGGCATTCCACTGAATAACCTTGATATCAAAAATGTACCAAAATAAAAATTACACAGTTTAATTCAAAAGATAAACAATTCTGTAAGTCATTATTAACAGAAGTAAGATGTTTTTAGGCATCTGAAACTGGATCCAAATTTTAGAAACATAATAGTAATATTAAACATGAGTATATCATTTCTTATTACAATGACTACATAAAGGTGTGTGTGCGTGTGTGTGTTTAAGTACGGCTGAAAGGATATGCACCAAAATGTTAACAGGTGTTGTCAGGTGGAGGGACAATAGATGCATTTTAAATCTTTCTGCCTACTATATTTTCCAATATATCTGCATTAAATTACCAAAAACAAACCAAAAAAAGGATTCTGGATCTAACTCTTCCTGTAGAGAAAGTCTCAGAACTATTTCTGAAAGGTAAATAAAACACTGCCATAAAACAAAGGAGATGAATTAGAAAACTAGATGTTAAGGAAACAAAAAGTAACTTCTTAGGAGGGAGGGGACAGAGGCAAGGATAAAAGTTAGTTTAAGATCAAAGATATGAAGTTTGTGATCAAAGTCCTTTTTAAGATAGCTACAAAGAAAACAAGGTCAACAATTACTTAGAATATATACATATACATATACATATATCCTAATAATTAACTATTCAGTAATTTGTTAGCATATTTATATTAAATATACCAAAAATTTAAAAACAATAATCAGTCTCTCATTCTATTCTCTAAGCCTTTGCCTATGACCAATTAAGGAATGATCAAAAGGTGACATAATTGTCACTAACATCTGGGTACATATTCTTTTGTTTACATAAAAACTTTTAAAAATCTAGGTAGGATGTCGCTTAAAAACAAACTTAATACATACTCAAAATATTTGGTTCCTTTGGGAATACAATATATAAATATTGTACTCGAAGGAGATGAGTACACAATTATATTTCTATGTAAGAGTTTTGTCTTAGTTTAAAATAACACTTAAATTTGTCTGTATTTGGCATAATTAGGATTTAGAATATCTAAATGACTGAAGAATTAATAATAAACTTGTTTTAGCAGATTAAAATTATGGTTTATGACAGCAAAGAACAAAATAATTCCCTAGTGTTCTTTTTTAAGGTATGAAGTATCTAAGAAAACCTCAATTAACCAGTAACAATCATACCAAGTTCACAGCCTTGCCCTTAGCCAGCCCTCATCAACAGACATCAATGTAATACAACCTGGGTAAAATGCAGGAGAGCAGTTCAGATCTGGTTGAGCAACTTTCTCCTGGCACTAAAGAACTGGCTCTGATGACTAGTACATTAAGTCTAGTGATTTGTTTTGTTTGCAATACTTCCTATTTACCCAAACTTGAATGGACTTCAGGGTCCCAGGTCAAGTGCTTTTCAAATGAAAATGTTCTGGGGAAGCATAAAAACCACTAGTGCCTCAAATAACAGTATTTATTGTACAGGCTGTTTTAAACCAATGAAGTTGTTTCAAACCAATGAATATCCATCCAAAAGTCAAAGCCAGATGTTGGCATTGAGGAGAAAGATCCTGCACAACATCACAGTATTGCTACAAAGTCTCAAAATCATGGGTGCACAAATAGCTATTACCTAAAAGCAATGGAAATTTTAGCTCAAAAGTTTCAGATCTTATTCCAAGAGGAGGATGCAAGAAAATGGAAGGGAAGAAATGTTTTTTCCACTTGTTAAATCCTGATGTATTCAGCAGAAACATAAAATAATCCTAACAAACTTTTCACCTAAGCCTTTAACAAAGTGGAGAAGAGTTGAAATATATACAAATTGCATAAAAGCCAGTGTAGGAATCAATGGGGCCTTTCCGTACATACTTAGTCCTGGTTAAGACAACTGAAGACAAGCCAATGACAGGAGATCATAACCAAAATCATAAGTGAAATCAGCCTGTCAGTTTATTTCTCAATTAAATTATGGGTGGGCTTCTTGAAGGAAATGTAGCAATTAGATCGCTTTTACTTAAAGCTCTAAGTGATAATGTAGAAAAGTAAAATCGACTTCTCATTGGTAACAACAGTGCCTTTAACCACGTGGAGTCTGAACTGTGCGACAGGAGCCCCTCCAGGACAGAGGCACGGTGCTGAGTTCCGGGTGACAAGAAGGATGCCTATTAACCTCTAAATGTTATAAACTGTTACCTAAAGTTAGAAACATGAAAATCTTTACATTCCTAGTCATTCAAAGAGTTGAAAGAGGTTTAAAAAATGAAATGTCCATGTAGTTACATGTAATTGTAATTTCATTCTCAGTGGAATTCTTTTCAATTGTATGCAGAAACTTACATCTCTCTCCTCACACTCCAAAAAACGGAAATGCCAAAACCTCAGAAAAGTGCAAAAAACAAAACCTACTTCTTAATAAGGCTGGTACTTAAGATGCATTTTAAAAACATAAATATAGGAACACCCATTAATTTTATATTACACAAGATATAAGTGGAGCCCTAGCCGGTTTGGCTCAGTGGATAGAGCGTCAGCCTGCGGACTCAAGGGTCCCAGGTTTGATTCCAGTCAAGGGCATGTATCTTGGTTGCGGGCACTCTCCAGTGGGGAGTGTGCAGGAGGCAGCTGATCGATGTTTCTCTCTCATCGATGTTCTTAGCTCTCTATCCCTCTCCCTTCCTCTCTGTAAAAATCAATAAAATATATTAAAAAAAAAAAAAAGATATAAGTGGAAATCTGTTTTAAATCTCAACACTGAAAACCGTATTATTTTAGAACTTTAGATAGCTGCTAAATTAACCTGTACAATATATATTTAATTTTTATAGAATATTTTCATTTTACCATTTTTTAAATTGATTACACTTGAAGTGTAAATGTCTAAAGCAGACCTAATACTATACAATTTCGACCACTTAAAATACAGCATGATGCAGAAACACAATCCTATATAATAAAAGGCTAATAAGCAAATCGACCGAACGGCCAAAGGACTGGTCGCTATGACATGCACTGACCACCAAGGGGCAGACACTCAATACAGGAGCTGTCCCCTGGTGGTCAGTGCACTCCCCCAGGGGAAGTGCCACTCAGCCAGAAGCTGGGTTCATGGCTGGTGAGTGCAGAGGCGGTGGCAGGAGCCTATCCTGCCTCCGTGACAGCGCTAAGGATGTCCGACTGTTGTTCCCCGTGGGGAGTGGGCCTGAGCCATCAGTCAGACATCCCCCAAGGGCTCCCGGACTGCGAGAGGGCACAGGTCAGGTGGGGCTGAGGGACCCCCCCGCCCAGCACACAAATTTTGTGTACCGGGCCTCTAGTAGCGTTATAACAAAAATCAATAGAAATATGTAAAGCCAGTGGCCCCCGAGGAAGAGGTGAAGTGCTGGCCACGGCTTCCACTTTGGTAGAACTTCCTCGCATGCCTTGCACAGGGCACATCAAATGATAATACTGATGAGGAAGAGAAGAAAGATACCTCTCCACAAAAGATGCTTGTTACACACATCATTACATTTAGTTAAAGGAGAGACATTTAAACAGAGGAATTTCAGGAACAGAAGTAGAAATAATTGGCCAAGGCTTAAAGCTGGTAAGAGATAAAAATGGGTCCATCTTTTCTTTAGATTCTTTACCCTCAATGTCATTAAAAGGCCAAGTTATTCTTAAACAGAGTAACTTTTCAAAGCTTTAAAACACATTAAGAATAGTCACACATTGAAAAAGACAAACGAAGTGCTTCCTACCATACATCGCATGTGTCTGCTCGTGAGCCCCGTACTGAGCAGCTGAGGAAGACACGAGGCCCGGCTGGGCATGGGCCGCTGGGGCCATCATCCTGGCACTGCCCTGTATTACAGGACTGTAGACATGAGGATGCTGCGTTCAAAGACAAAATAAAGAGCACACATTCAAATACCAAACAGACTCGCTCAAGCAGATTTTAGTTACGTGTCTTAACCCCACGGTGTCCAGGTTTCTGAAAACAACTCTGAAAAATCTAAACTTTTCTTGGCTATTTCTTTTGAAATATTTAAAATGACCAACAACCTTCTAATATACATTAAAAAGCACCCCCATCCTTAACTATCAACCACAGCATAACAAAAAGCACCAGATATAAAGGGAAACCCAAACCCCTCTACCATATTAAAAGTTGAAATTAGAAGTTATTTAAATGAACAAAAATTATGAGTCCCATCAGCCTTACCTGAGACTGATAATGGGGCACGTGCTGAACAAGAGGCTGATTTGGAAACTGCTGAGGACTATAGGCAACGTATTGTGTGGAATAAGCTGGTGGGGTGGCCACAATTGGTGGGCCTGCCGCTGAGGCGGGATGCATCATGGTGCTCTGATGATGCTGGTCTTGCCGTTGCTGGGGCATGTTTGGTACTGCAGAAGATACCAGTGTAAGAAAACAGCATCGCGTGGCACAAACACATGCACATGGTCCACAAGGCTCTGCAGGAACGACCATCCGGCTTGCCTCTCCAATGCCGGTTGTATCACCCGACGCCCACGAAAGCTACTCTGGGTTGTCTGGCCATCATACGTGCTATTCCTCAACCTCAAACACCAACCCCCCAGTTCCCAGCTTTGGTTATTTTGACTCGTCTTTCAGGTGTCAGCTTGAAAGTAACTTCCTTAGAGAGACCTTCTATGATGAGTCTCCAAACTTGATCACATTATGAAGTGTTTCCTTCATACTATTTCTCAAATAACCCCTGTTTTATAACACCAAATTATGCCACTTGCTAGAGAAGGGCAATGGATTTATTCAAAGAAAAACAGGCATACACCAAAAAGCCAAAATACACCCAACACTAATCTTAACTCCATCTTTCTTCATTTCCCACCACTGAATTCTCCCACAATTTCCTAATCTTTCCCAAACACAGAATCACACACTATCTTGTAGCAAGTTTCCAAATAATAGCTCTTTTTAAAAATTAATTCATATCTTTTATTATTCCACACAGATATCTGCCTATGGCCCTTCAGTTAAGAATTCTGCTCAAGCTCTAACCGGTTTGGCTCAGTGGATAGAGCGTCAGCCTGCGGACTCAAGGGTCCCGGGTTTGATTCTGGTCAAGGGCATGTACCTTGGTTGCGGGCACATCCCCAGTAGGGAGTGTGCAGGAGGCAGCTGATCGATGTTTCTCATCGATGTTTCTAACTCTCTATCCCTCTCCCTTCCTCTCTGTAAAAAAATCAATGGAATATATTTTTAAAAAAGAATTCTGCTCAAATGCCATTTTCTCTATAATGTCCTTCCCAGCGCCCGCTAAAGGAATCAAGCTGCAAGCTCTGTACCTCTCCCTCTCGTTCTACTGCAACACTGACTGTTTTCTGTGATGGGTTTATGCTATGATGTTAAACAAGCCATTTGAGGGAAGGAATCATGAACCACTGCTTACAATAGGTATGAGGTACAAAAGTATAACTTAGTATGTTCATAAAGTCATCAGAACTATTAATGTAAGTAGCTGCTAGTTTAGAGATAAAATTTGGTTTTTATTTTAAATATTTGAATTTTTTTTTGCTAAAAATATGATTGTTGCTGAAATTTAGGAGAACCAGTTATATACATTTTATCTACTTAGAAGAGCAAACTTGAAAACCAATACAGTAATATTTTCCTGAATTTAATTCTCAGATTTCCCATATCAAAAAAGCATCTTTCTAAAAAAAATCCTCACCAGGATATGTTTAGTGATTTGAGAGAGAGAGAGAGAGAGAGAGAGAGTGAGTGAGTGTAAGGGAGAAACATCAACATGCTGCCTCCTGTGTTTGCCCCAATCAGAGACTGAACCCACAACCTAGGTACGTGCCCTGACTGGGAATCAAACCCACCAACCTTTTGGAGTATTGGATGACATTCCAACCAACTGAGCCACCCACCAATGCTCAAAAAAGCATCTTTTAGAATAGAAAAGCCACCCAAAAATCGAGTATCATTTTTATCAAGTGAAAGTTTGTCTAATTAAGCTTAGTTATCACTATTACTTTTGATACATATTATGACCCTCATATTTTAAAACAAATTTAAAAAGCTAGTCAAGTTTACCATCCTTTTTAAAATTAAAAATTAAACATTCAGACATCTTGTCTGAAGCTTCCCAAGACACTGAGAGGCTGTGCCACTCCTAAATTTCTGACCCTCAGAAACTGTATGAAATAATATGTTTGTTGTTTTAGACAACTAAGCTTTGCAGTAATTTGTTGAAAGATAGATAATGGAGTTATTATTTTTACCAGTTTTTGGTGTAAGAGAATAAGATGCAAGCAGAGAGAGTAAAAACCTTGCAAAGTTAACTTGAATTAGATAATCAATATGGGTTTCTGAATTTTTTAAAAGAAAAAAAAAGTGGTAGTCCCCAGGTCTGTCCACTGAAAAGGCTCAGAAGCAATAATTCAATAGCAATAAGCATATCCAATGACCAGAAAATGGTTTCTACATACTATTTCCCTGCAAAATGAATCAGGGTTCCTTGGAGGAATACTGATTTGGGTTTAAGATTTGAAGATTAACCTCAGATACTTTATTTGTAAAGAAGATAAGCACTATTTGTAAAGAAGATGAGCACTTGCCCTAACCGGTTTGGCTCAGTGGATAGAGCGTCGGCCTGTGGACTGAAAGGTCCCAAGTTCAATTCCGGTCAAGGGCATGTACCTTGGTTGCGAGCACATACCCAGTGGGGGGTGTGCAGGAGGCAGCTGATCGATGTTTCTCTCTCATTGATGTTTCTGACTCTATCTCTCTCCCTTCCTCTCTGTAAAAAATCAATAAAATATATTAGAAAAAAAGAAGAAGAAGAAGAAGAAGATGAGCACTAGCCCTAGCTTGTTTGGCTCAGTGGATAGAGGAGCATTGGCCTGCGGACTGAAGGGTCCTGGGTTCAATTCCGGTCAGGGGCACATGCCTGGGTTGCTGGCTTGATCCCCCGTGGGGGGTGTGCAGGAGACAGCTGATCAATGAGTCTCTCTCATCATTGATGTTTCTATCTCCCTCTCCCTTTCTCTGAAATTAAAAAAAATATATATTTTAAAAAAAGAAAAAGAAAAAGATGAGCACTAAAAGGACCTGGGAGCCAATGTGAAGGGATTGCCATTTGTCAAAGGACAATCAATGGGAGCAGTAAGAAGGATAATCAACTGACTCAAACACAATGAATACACAAAAGTATATGAAAACCTATGCAGCATTCATAATTTTTTTAAAATAAGAATAAAACAGGGTTGGGGATGAGAGCTCCATCCATCCTTAAGCAAACAAACAAACCCACCCCAAAAACATTTTCACTGGACACTATTGAAAGTAACAAGGGCACCAACTCCCCACTGAAAACTGGCACTTAGGCCCATTTTCAGCACTTAATTGTAAGCATTTACCCTAACTTTTCTGTACAAACTCTTCAGGATAATCAAATAGCCTTTGTTGAAAAGAAGAGTCCCTCACAAAATGATTCTAGCTAGTAAGTGGAGAAGAAATGTAAGAATACACCATTTTCAAACTCCTAATTATAGTGGTTTTCAGAGTATAGCAGTCCCAGATCAGCAGCCTCACCTGGAAAATGGTTTTATAAATTGCACGAGAAATGCAAATTCTCAGGCTATGCCCCAAACAGACTAAACTGGAAACTCTGGGGGAAAGGGCCAAGTAATTTGTGTTTTAAACTAATACTCCAGTGATTCTGATGCACAAGAAAATTTGAGACCCACACCCCTAATTTTTAAAAAATGATGTTAAGCGTCAATCATTAATGAATTGGATAAAAAATTAATAGAAAACTTTACAATTGGGGAGGAGAGAATCAGGCTATCACTACCTGACCCCTTAATCAGCTGAGCTATCTTAAAATATCTAAAAAAGATTTCCATACTTTAAGCAGACAGACACTGAGTATGAATGAAATGGCATGACGTCTGCGCTTTGTGTTAAATATGCAAAGATACAAAGCACAGCTCAAGTAAATATAACAAAATCTATTTTTTTAAATATATATATATTTTTTTATTGATTTCAGAGAGGAAGGAAGAGGGAGAGAGAGATAGAAACATCCACAATGAGAGAGAATCATGGATCGGCAGTCTCCTGCAAGTCCCCCACTGGGGATCGAGCCCATAACCCGGGCATGTGCCCTTGACCGGAATCGAACCTGGGACCTTTCAGTTCGCAGGCCAACGCTCTATCCACTGTGCCAAACCAACCAGAGCACAAAATCTTAATAGTAGAATCTGAATGATGGACAAAGCCGGTATCTAGTCATCCCCTATCTTCTTAGCACAGTACCTGTTTACCGCTGATGCTCTTTGCAGTGCCTGTTCTATCTTATTAGTGCCCTCGGCATATATAATTTCTCCTCTATTACAGGGCCTTCAGAATTAAGCGCACCTCTCCCACCAGAGAGCTGCACTGTAGTGCTGGCTTCCACTCCAATAATCCTTTATGTTTTAACATAAAAACATTCCCATTTCATTGCTTTAAGTAATGATTAAAATAGCAACACCAGGTGGCAATATATGAACATCTTAAAATTAACCTCATTCAAAATGGCACTAAAAAACACTTTTCTTCCCTAAAATTTTCAGGCCCTCAGCATAAGTTTAATCCTATAACTAGGTAAAACTTCAACAGGATCCAGTGTTTTGAAGCAAAGATAAAGGATATCATATGTGTAAAAACAAACAAAAACCATTAAAAGTTTAAATTATCAGCATCCACAAAAGTACAATTACTTCAAATACTGAGGAAAGCTTATTAATGTAAGACATGAAATTTTTATGTCATGAGAGTTAAAACATGATGGGAGAAGGCATTGAGATATGTCTCTTTTATACAAATCACTAAATTTTCTATTGTTTCTCAGTAAAATTATAGCTATTAATTATCCTCAATTACCTCCTCAAAAAAGGAGGCCCTCCAGGCATTTTTCAGCGTTAATAGATAAATGTTTTCTTCTATGAAGGCTCTTTAATCACACAAGCATATAATACTAGATTATATAACATTTTAAATTTCATATTGAATTTATTGGGGTGACATTGGCTAATAAAATTATATAGATTTGGGGGGTACAGTTCTATAACACATCATCTATATATTGTATTGTGTGTTCACCACCCCAAGTCAAGTCTCCATCCATCTCCATTTATCCCCCCCTTACCCTCTTCTACCTCCACCCACCACCCCCTTTGCCTCTGTCTATGAAGCAAAACACTCATTTTAAAAATGAGGAAACACCCTTCTAGTGGGATTTTGATGGTTTCTAAAATGAGCTGCCCAGTGCTTTAAAAGAAATTCTGGATTCTGGGGGGAAATTATATGTTAGTATAAAATAAAAATGTCAGGAACCTTGGTAAATTAATTTAGCAAACACTCTTTTTAAATTTAACATTGAAAACTGCAAAAGTCAGTTATTTTTTTGAAGAACCTGAATAATCACAACTGATAAATATTTCTCCTCCCATTTTGTTAGTAAATAACGCATCTGAATACCTTATGCAATGCTGATCATCAAAAGTCAAAGCTGAACCACAAGTATTTCTTCATTATAAACTGAGTTACTTAATACATGCATCATGCAGACTACAAGCAAACACAGGCAGGATTATTCTCACCTTTACCTGCTCTATATGTCTTGGCTTGATTCACTGGCATGGGCGTCATAGGTATAGGGTATAAAGGCTGAGGGATTTAAAAAAAAAAAAGGAAAATTAGGCTCTCAAGATAATAACACATTTTACCATTCTCTCAACTGTAAATTGCTAGAGAGCTAGGCCTGAGGTTTCCTAATTCTGAGTCATTAAAAAAAAAAAAATTACACCCACAAACCCCAAACTACAGTAAATCTATATCATCTTCCTCACCAGGAACATTCTCAGACTTAGCTCCTCACACTAACAACACACGACACCACTGCGCGTCGCCCCTTTTCAAATACTTCTGTTATGCCACCGCTGCTTCAAGTCACCAGCTGTCAACTACAAATAACCAAGGAGAGTAAGTGAACATCAAGTTCTATGACTTACTTGCACGCCTGGGCTCACTGGGACTGGATACATCATATTTGGTGCAAAACAAACAGGCTGAGTATAAACTGGAGTTGGCTGCTGATGACCCACCATGGACGGGCTAGGTTGTGCTTGAGGACGAGGCGAAGTTGGGGTGGTAGAAGGCTTTGGCTGCAAAAAAACAAAAATCGACTCTCTTAAGATGAAAAGCTCATTATTATTGCAACCCGAAGACTGATTTTCTCCATCTTTCTAAGTTTTACTCATTTTTAATTAGTCCCTTTTAATGAAAAAACTTATAGAAAATAAACTTCACACACTTCAAATAAAGTAAAACTTCACCAATTATTCAATAATACTATTAAAAAACAGTGGCAGTGACTTTTAAAAGAAACTGAAGTTTTACAACATTTAAAAAATAAATCTGGTAGAGAACCAAGATGGCGGCATAGGTTAATGCCGGAGTTTGCTGCCTCGAACAACCACTTCAAAAATACAACTAAAAGACGGAACGGACATCATCCAGAACCATAGGAAGGCTGGCTGAGTGGAAGTTCTACAACTAGGAGGAACCGAGAATCAGAGGAGGCACAGTGCTGAAGTAAAATACTAAGGTGCGGAGTGCGCGCGGCGCGGGCTGGTGGCTGAGGGCGCGGTTGTCTGTTTCAATCCGGAGGGAGCCTCAGACTCTGAGCTCCAGCGAGTCTCTAGGGACCCAGACTCAAATGGGAGAAGC
>NW_005368420.1:637062-657017 GCF_000412655.1 Myotis brandtii | reverse complement strand
TGAACAACAAACATGCATCTAACAACAAGTGAATCTAAGAATCAAGTGAATAAATAATATGATGTACAGAATGAACTGGTGATTATAATAGAATCAGGGACATAAGGGAATGGAGTCTGGCTATTCTTGGGGGGGAAAGGGGAATGGGAGATGCGGGAAGAGACTGGACAAGTGCACCTATGGATGAGGACAGTGGGTGGGGAGTGAGGGCGGAGGGTGAGGCGGGAACTGAGAGGAGGGGAGTTATGGGGGGAAAAAAGAGGAACAAATGTAATAATCTGAACAATAAAGATTTAATTAAAAAATAAAAAATAAAAAAAAATCGATTTTCTTATAAAGTCAGCAGAATGATCACAACCGTGTAGCTAGCCAACCATCTTCAAATTCTGAGTCAAAAAGCCCAGACAGTGTCTAACTAATGACAAAACAAGGATCTTTCTCCTCTGGCTCAAACATATACATAATGACCATTAGAAAAGGGAACATAAACCAAAGTTGTTTTAGCATACTGTAACTGAATTTAGATGCCAGGTATGAAAAAATAAATATTACTAATAAAAAAAAAATTTATTTTTTTAAGGGATAAATGACTTCAAAGAGGAAATAAATTTACCTGAGAAAAAGAACGAGGGTTGAATTCCTTTGCATTGGGATTCAATGTTGATTTCCTCACTTGCCTAAACCAGAACAAATATGTAAATGCCAGTGAAATCTGCATGGAACTTGTGTCTCTAAAGTCTCTTATACCTGACAGTTTTTTAAAAATTGCTAAACACATATTACATTTAAACAATTCTCACTAGAAGATCATCAATCCACTTCATTAAAACACACACACACACACACACACACAATGCCTGGCCAGCATGTCTCAGTGGTTGAGTGTGGACCTCTGAACCAGGAGGTCGATTCCCGGTCAAGGCACAGGCCCGGGTTGCAGGCTCAACCCCCAGTGTGGGGCATGCAGGAGGCAGCCAATCAATGATTCTCTCTCACCTTTGCTGTTTCTCTCTCTCTCTTCCTCTGAAATAAAAATATATTAAACACACACACAGCCCCGGCTGGGTTGCTCAGCTGGTTGGAGCATTGTTTTGTACACCAAAAGGCTGTGGGTACAGTTCCTGGTCAGGGCACATACCTAGGTTTGATCCCCAGCTGGGATGTGTACAGGAGGCAACCGATTGATGTTTCTCACATTGATGTTTCTGTCTCTCTCTCTCTAAAAATCAGTAGAAACATACCCTCCAGTGAGGGTTAAAATAAAATTAAAATATTAAAAAATGAAACACACACACTTTTACCATTCCTTAATCTGGTAGAGACTGCCCCAAAAAGGACAAGTTTTTAAAAAAGTATAATAGCCCTGGCCGGTTTGGCTCACTGGATAGAGCGTCGGCCTGGGGACTGAAGAGTCCCGGGTTCGATTCCGGTCAAGGGCATGTACCTTGGTTGCAGGCACATCCCCAGTAGGGGGTGTGCAAGAGGCAGCTGATCGATGCTTCTCTCTCATCGATGTTTCTAACTCTCTATCCCTCTCCCTTCCTCTCTGTAAAAAAATCAATAAAATATATTTTAAAAAAATAAAGAGTATAATATATAATGTCTTTCTCAAAAACAATCAATAAATACTTTAACTGAAGACAGTAGTAGCCCTTATAAAATATCCTGAAATTCAATCCTTAACATATCAATTCCCTAGCATGCACTATTTTTTTATGTGACAAAGTGTTTCCCACATGACAAACCTTGAGGAAAAGTATAAAAAATTTTCTGCCTCAAATCAAGAATAAGCACTCTCCAATTTATCAACAAGCTGCATTCCAAAAGTTCAGCTGTAACTGGGTTATATGGAGCCCAGAACAAATAAATCAATGGTGCTTAAGTTAGGTTCTGAGGCTAGCCTATAGAAGTCCATTTAATTGATAGTACAAATATTGGATGTGCAAAATTAAGTCAACCTTAACAAATCTAACCATTAACTAAAACACTGTTTCTGATGGACAATGTGAACTGAGTAGGGGCACCAGACACTTCTCTCTCCCGCAGGCAAAGGCAGTTCTTACTCCTGGCAACACAACCAGGAGGTGGCTATGAACTAGCATCAAGGGGATAAAGGTCCAAAAGTCAGTCGTTTTCAACTCCCTGTACATTTACAGAAAAGGCGTTCTTAATTTATGCCTAGGGTTTTTTGTTTTGTTTTGCCAAGAGATGCAAAAATGGGGAAGAAGAGTCCAGGATACAATGACCTAATTTACTTACGTAAGATGTCATTTGTTTGGACAAGTTGTTTGTAATCTGAGAGCTACGTATGAAACAGTCTAAAAGTCCAGATAAATTCTTGAGTTGCAAAGCTCTGAACACCTTAAGAAAAAGTTAACAGGACATGCTAAATGCCACGTTTACTTACTCAGCTGCGTCTTTTTTCTCCTCTTTATCGTCTTTCTCTTGTTTACATCCTGGGCTGGACGTCTGGACTCCTTGGGAGGTGACCTCGGGACCCCTCCTGTGCTCCGTGTGACAGAGGACCGAGGGGGAAATGCTGGGGCTGCTCGGCTTGCTGCTGCCACTGGTGCAGTTGCTGCTGTTATTTTCAATGAAAGAATCCTTAGCATTTGGTTCAATTTTGTCTTTGATCAAATCTCTTGATTTTTCTCCCTCTCTATTTTTGTTTAGCAGTTGATCCACAGATTCAGAAGTAGAACTTGGCTGTAACTAAATAAAGGAAATAATTATACTTAAATATTTTAAGTAACTCTAGTAATGAATTTTCTCCATAACACAAATACACTAACATCATTTGTAAGCATGAAATAAATTGAATAAGGCTTTTTCACACTTTAAGAGTAATGTCTTTATTATAAGACAGTAACAAAATATCTATACACCACAACCACAGTCACCTACGCACTCAAATGTCCTAACCTCAAAAGTTAAATATTTACTGATTGCCTACCGTGTGTCAGAAATTGTGCCTGGTGGGTATAGAAAATATTAAATAGGTTTTCTTATCTGGGTGAGATCAGACAGTCACAAAATGTGGTAAATTCTATTGGATCCCACAGGTAAAAGCAACTTATGGAAAGAGAAGGCTTCTCAATAGAAGTGTCATCTAGTCCAGAGTGTGAAAAATGTTTGGGGAAGGAGGGAAGTTTCCCGAAGGGAATGGTCTATGCAAAATTCAGGGCATGGGAGAAGACGGCCCACTGTGAAACTGAGAGCCCTGTGGCTGGAGCAAGAGTTGGTGCCTTTGCATGAGTGAGTCAAGAAATAACAATTTCACTCAAGAGGAAATGGAAGATAAAGGCACTTGAGAGCTATGTTAAGGACTCTAGCTTTTAATTTTTAGGGCGTTGAGAAGTCCCTAAATAATTTTTAGCAGGTTACAGTGTTGAACAGAATTTATGGTTCATAAAGATGAGCATAGCAGCTTTGTAGAAATGAACTGGAGGGAATAAGTGAGAATGGAGACCCCATTATGGAGGCTGCAATAAGATCAGGGTCTGGCCTTGGGAAGTGGTGGCTTGGAAAGTCAGAAATAGGTGGATTGAGGGAGACCTGACTAGACATGTTGCTTAATATACTTTATTATATCTTCTAACCCGTAAGTAAAGAAGGAAACCACAAAACTCAAGTACCAACCAACAAAAAGAACAGAAGTGAAAAAGACATTAGTGAAATAAGTGATGGAGTTTTTGTTTGCCCAACAGAAGAAATCAAGGCTACTCCTTCCTGAAGACGATTGAAGATGCCATACTCTACAGAAGAAAATGGACAGCTGAAGGAAATAACAAGGAAAGAGAAGGAAACTGCAGCAAATAGCAGTCAAGGTGGAAATGAGCACAAATACAGGCAGCAGCCCCAAGGCACCTGCACAGCAGAAGGGCCGCAAGGATGGAGAGACACAAACTATATCCTCAGCCCCAGGATGGGCAAACCAGTGTCAAAGCCTCACTCCTGAGGCCCTGGGTGTCTGGTAAACGGCATTACATATCTCAGGACATCTCGAGTTTCACTGCATCACCATTGGAGTGGAGGGAAAAAGTGATAGCACATTTATTTGGACTTAGTAATAACTTAAGTCAAAATATAAACATTTAAGTTTTAAGCCAGCATTTGTTCATAAAAGCCTTTAATAGTGGTGACACAGACCAACTGTGTACTAGAGAAGACTTCTCTAGTGTTTATTACAAAGGTCTTTGAGTAAGGCAAAAGTAAGACTTCTGTTGTTTGTATGAAGGTAAACGTATCTGTAGTTCTCACTATGGGCTGGACACTGTTTTGAACTATCTACAAACTCATTCTGTAGTTACAACAGCCTTATTTGATATAGATACTATTATTGACATCTTACAAATGGGAAAACTAAGGCGCAATTCATGCTTTTGGGCATTCTGGCATATATCCTATCTACAGTATAATAAACCTAAGGGAAAACAGATTCTCCCCCCTCTAAAATAGAACCACTTTTTAAAAACAGATATAATTGACATGTAGCATTGCATTAGTTTTAGATGTACAACATAATGATCCAATGTGTTATGAAATAATCACAGTATGTCTAGTTAATAGCTATCACCAGTTACCATTTTTTTCTTATGAAAACTTTTAAGGTCTTCTCTCCTAGCAATTTTCAAATATACAATACAACAGCACTGACTATGGTCACGGTGCAGTACATTGCACCTCCATGATTTATTTATTTTATAACCAGAAGTTTGTACCTTTAGACCACTTTCACCAATTTGAAGGACCCCTGCCTTTGGCAACCACCAATCCCTATCTATGAGTTTGGGCTTTGTTATTTTAAAAATTCCACATATAAGTAAGATCAGATGGTATTTGTCTCTCTCTGTCTTATTTCACTTGTCACAATGCCCTCAAGGTCCATCCATCCTATATAATAAAGCCTAATATGCTAAGTGTCCGGTCGTCTGTTCAACCAATCAAAGCGTAACATGCTAATGATATGCTAAGACAGCTCAACCACTCACAATGACGTGCACTGACCACCAGGGGGCAGGCGCTGCTGGGGTCCAGCCGATTGGGACTTATTGTGGTTTTGATGGTGAGCACCTTTTCATGGATCTGTTAGCCATCTATCTGTATGTCTTCTTTGGATAAATTTCTATTTTGGTCCTATGTCCATGTTTTAATTTTTAAAAAATTAATTTTTTTCTTTGACTTGTGGGAGTACTTTATATATTTTGGAAGTTAACTCATCAGATTTATAAATATTTTCTCCATTCAGTAGGTTGCCTTTTCATTTTATTGATGGTTTCCTTTGCTGTACAGAAAAGCTTTTTAGTTTAATGCAGTCCAACTTACTTATTTTTACTATAGGTGCCTTTGCTTTTGGCTCTCAAAGGAAAAAAAAACCATCAATGAAAGACCAGATTTTGTGAACCATCATAGTTCAAGGACACGTGCATGTCATGAGGGTGGGTCTGATGATTCATTCGCTGAACAACGCAGTACATTACTATGCATTAGCTACTGCCCAAAGCATTGATGGAATCTCAAATACACAGACAGCCAGGCCTATCTTTTACTAGCAATGAGAATCTGGGAAATTATTTAACTTGTCTTTGCCTCAGTTTCCTATGTATACATAGGGTAATAATAAAATGTACTTCAAAGGGATAATAGGACAATAAAAAGTTTATCATATAAACACTAGAGCAGTGTCTGATACATAAGAAATACTCAATAAAAAGGTAAAGCTAATAACATTTTATCTGAATAGAATTATTAATGAATTTGATTACTCAGGCCCCAAACAGTAATAGAACTAAAAATCCTAAAGAGATAGAGTTTTAATGCTATTATCTACCTGGAATTTAGGAGTCAAGTATTAAAAAAGATTTACAGAAAGTTGTGAATTGATAACAAAATGTTTCCTATTAAATGAAGATATTACAGAGACAGTGTGGTACTGGCATAAAAGATAGACATAGCTCTATGGTGGAGAACGGAGTCCAGTAACAAACCTTCATAATTGCAGTCAATAGATTTTCAACAGGGGTACAATTCAATGAAATGTCTTTTCAACAGATGGTGCTGGGACAAGTCATATCAACATGCAAAAGAATGAATTTGGAGCCCTACTTCACACAACATAAAAAAAATTACTCAAGCCCTGGCTGGTTTGGCTCAGTGGTTGTATCGTCGGCCTGCGGACTGAAGGGTCTTGGGTGTGACTTGTACCTTGGTTGTAGATCCCCGGTAGGATGCGTGTGAGAAGCAACCAATTGGTGTGCCTCTCTCACATCAATGTTTCTCTCACTCTGTCTCTCCCCCTCCCTTCCACTCTCTCTGGAAGTCAATGGAGAAAGTATCCTAGGGTGAGGATTAACAACAAGAAAATAATAAAAAAATAAAATATACTTTTAACAAAAGAATACCCAAACAAAACAAAAAAATTTACTTAAAATAATCACAGCTCTTAAGAGTAATGAGAGCAGCCCTAGCCGGTTTGGTTCAGTGGACAGAGCGTCAGCCTGGGGACTGAAGGGTCCCGGATTCAATTATGGTCAGGGCACATGCTGGGTTGCAGGCTCAATCCCCAATAGGGGGCGTGCAGGAGGCAGCCGATCAATGATTCTCTCTTATCATTGATGTTTCTATCTTTCTCTCCTTCTCCATTCCTGTCTGAACTCAATAAAAATATATTTTAAAAAAATAAAAAGAGAGCAAATCTTTATGACTGTGACATATGCTGCTGGTGGAAATGTAAAATAGTACAGTTGCTTTGGCAAACAGCCTGAAGTTTTCCTCAAAAGGTTAAAAACAGAGTTACCGTATGACCCAGAAATTCCACTCCCAAGAGAAATAAAAATATATGTCCACCCTAAAACTGTACACTAATGTTCACAGCAGCATCACTCATAGTAAAAAAGTGGTAGCAGCCCAACGACACCTCAATGAATGAATGGATCAACAACATAGTCTATCCACTGTAATGGACAGACTGTAAAAAGGAATGAAGTATTGATAGATACTCCAACATAAATGAACCTTGAAAACATTATGCTAAATGAAATAAGGCAGTCACAAAAGGCCACATACTGTATGATTCCATTCATATAAAATGTCCAGAATAGGGGAATCTATAGAGACAAAAAACAGATTAGTAGTTGTTTAAGACTTGTGGGGACAGCGGTATTTGATAGCAAATGAGGAGTGACTGCTAAGAGGTATGAGGCTTCTTTTTGGGATGACGAAACTTCTAAAATTGAATGTTATGATGGTTGTACAACTCTGTGAATAAACTAAAAACCACTGAATTATACTCTTTAAAATGGCTAAACTGTATGTCAATTTTACCTCAATAAAACTGTTACAAAAATATACCAACTTATATGCTTCAAAGCAAAAATATTTCTTTCCTTCAAAGCCTAATAAACTCAAAGCAGTGTACTCTAAGAAGGAACTGAATGACTGACTGTAAAAAATAATGTGGAGGAAACAAAAGCAAATGGGCAAGAATATCTATTGCTAACAAAATGAAGATTATGAAAAATAGTATCTGTTGCTTAGAGATCTATTCATATGCAGTGAAAAGAAGTGTATAGGAACCTAACCTAGAAATCCTGTTTGGAGAACTCATACATAATGCAAAAGAAATAAAAAGTTATGGCATTAAATAAAAAAAAAAAAAGAAGAGTCCAGGAAAAATACTCTTCCCTCTGACAGGAGAGTGCAGCTGAGGAATAGTTCACAGGAGGACTTTAGTGAGGGAAAGGCTGATGATCAGATTTTTTTCCCACTGAGAAGCTAAGTTTCAGGGTGATTTCTTGAGTTGGTCTCAAAATATACCTTAATATGCACAGTGTATTAGTAAATATTGAACAAAAGAATGAAACAGTTATCCGGGTGAGATTACAGTATGTTCAGCAAGTCCATCAAAGATTGCTACCACAATGAATCTGTGCACAAAATGTAAATCTGCAACTACATCACCACCCCAGAGTGCAGGGTATCTGACATCACATCAGATAATGAACACCTTGGTCTTTCTCTGCTCTTCAGTGAATCAAGTAATCAAATGAACACCAAATAATAACTTATGGTAGCTTCGAATGTTACAAATTATATTCCCTTTCATATCTATATTGTTCTTATAAAATCTCATGATTTTAGCTACCCTAAAGCATAGGCAAAGACAACTTTAGAATGTTTAGCTTTTTATGCACAGTTCGATGTTTGTGGTTGTATATATAATCCATTTTTATAAACAGATAACATAAAAATTCTTAGTAATGTTTAACATTTATTTTTTAAGATTCTAATGCAACACTTACCCTAAAATCATTCTTAAATTTCTTTAAGTCATCAATCTGTTTTCTATGCTCGGAAACAACTGGTGATATACCTGTAAAATTAGTAACGATTACAGATTTATTTCTAATCTTTAACTTAAATTCTTTTAGGATAGGATGTTAGAAATTAAAATAAATTTGCCCGGTTGGTGTGGCTTAATGGTTGAGCGTGGACCTATGAACCAGGAGGTCACGGCTCGATTCCTGGTCAGGGCACATGCCTGGGTTGTGGGCTGGATCCCCAGCAGGGGTGTGCAGGAGGCAGCTGGTCAGTTAATTCTTCATTGCTATTTCTATCACTCTCTCCCTCTCCCTTCCTCTCTGAAATCAGTAAATATATTTTTTGAATGAAAATAAGTTATTATCAAAATAATAAAAATTTTAATACATTAATTATAGGCTTTAGCATTTGTCACATTATGCATTTAAATATGCACAATACTAAGAAAAAGTGTTGTACAAAAATACTCTATATTGGGCATGAGATTAGACATACTCCTTTCTATTTCTACAGTTTTCCCTAAAGATTTTTTAAAGCTCTCACCTTTATTTTCAACTTTTGAGAAGCTGGGTGATGTCTCATTGGGCTTCATGTTTTCCTTATTCCCTGCAGGAGAGTTCTGCCTCTGATCTTGAAGCCTGGAATCCTTAGCTAGAAAATAATTTTTTAAAAAATTCAAAGTTAGGTAAATGTTAGAAAAGTAAAATGGGAAAATATTCAAAAAATTTTGTCTCCTACTTTTTTGGAAAATAGTATTTCCATTTAAAGAGGCTTTTCTCCTTTGTAGACATATGAAACATCAATAATTTTATGTTAATATTTACTACTCAAGAATGTTAACTCTCTTAACAAAAAACAGTCAACAATAACATATAAAATTAGCAGTATTACTTAAACAGCTAACTTCATTTACATGAAACTTTAAATGTACACACAAATACCTATCTTTGAATAAAGCATACCATTTTTTGTATAATGTTCAACCTGTAACGCTGCACTCTGCAGACAACAGGACGGATTGGAAGTCCTGTCCTTTCTTACATACCCTCAATAGACGGGGTGACAGCTCTGTTAGATGCAGGACTGGCAGGCGTGGGAGATGCAGCTGGAACAGGCATAGCAACAGCTTCCGTGGGAATAATACCAGCTTGGGGAGAAGCAAGAACTGGTCCACTAGGAGTATTTCCAATACTGTTCTGTCTGGGAGACCTGGGTCTGTGAGTTTTGGGGGATAATCTTGGAACTAGAAGAAAAAGAAAACTTATCCATTACATTCTCAGCTCAAATGTCACCTCGTCAAAGAGCTTAAGATCTAGGTAAAAATAGTCCTATCTGACCCCCATTCCCAATTACCCTATCCCAGTGGTCGGCAAACTGTGGCTCGCGAGCCACATACGGCCCTTTGGCCCCTTCCGTGTGGCCACGAAGTTTCAATCGCACTGTACGTGCACGCCCGCACGTGGTATTTTGTGGAAGAGCCACACTCAAGGGGCCGCAGTTTGCCGACCACTGCCCTATCCCATCACCATTTTTCTTTTCCAAAGTCTTAGTAAAAATGGTAATGATTGAGAATATACTAATAACTAAGTACAACTGTAGTTTTTTCTTCTAACTAAATATATTAAGTCTAAAGGCAATATTTTAAATGAAGTTAGAAACTGGATTTCTAAGGTAAGATAAATGTCACTTTAAAAAATAAAGATAGCAATATTCTCTACTAAAAAGTGAGACAGTTTCTTTAAAAAAAAAAAAAAAAAGTGTGTAGCCTGGCTGGTGTGGCTCAGTTGTGAGCATCCATCTATGAACCAGGAGGTCACAGTTCAATTCCCAGTCAGGGCACATGCCCTGGTTGCAGGCTCAGTCCCCATTATGGGGTGTGCAGGAGGCAGCCAATCGATGATTCTCTCTCATCCATGATGTTTTTCTCTCTCTCCCTTCCTCTCTGAAATCAATAGAAATTTTTTTTAAAGGTATGTGTGTGTGTGTGTGTGTGTGTGGATCCCTAAGAAGCAGGCTTATATATTTCTCCTTCCAATAACAAACTCAAACACCTTTTAGCAGCTTGCAACCAATCCTATATGTTCTCTCTTGCCACATCAAGATCCATTCTGCAGTAACTAAGGAAATCGGGGATTCAATTTAGCCAGGAGGGGAAGATAACCCAAGCAAGGGTTCATATGCACAGCCTCAAAATTAGGTATCTAATTAGTATCTAATTAGGTTTCATATTCTATTATAAACACATTTGTAGAGCTCAGATTCAAAGGTATAGAGAAAATGGTTCAATTTGCTTTACATTAGAGGTTCATTACTTTAAGTCACAAGGGTCATGGAGGGAAATTATTATTCAACATTTGCAATTTTTTAAATTATTATAAAGAACAAACTTGTTATACTGTCCTATATGTATTTATAACAAATATGTTTTCACTCTTTCACTCCTGTAATCATGCTTTACTCTCAAAATTCATTTCCAGATCATCTGAATATGTCACATGATTAATGGTAGAAATGGAGAAATACAGATTTTTAGAAATTCTATTTTGTTAACTGAATTGTTATTTACTTATAATTGGAGACCAAAGAAAAAAATAGAAAGTGCAAAGGAATTTACAATATAATTACACATTCATGAAGCTGAGCAGTGTATATCAACTAAAGACATTTAACAGAGTTGGGTATATTTTTGTTTGTTAAGCTTAAAGGTATTTTTTCTTTTAAAGGTTCGATGCACTGATTAAAATAAGATTGTGACCAAAATACGCAATCACTGCATGCCCTCTCTATAGTTATCATGAAAGCAAAACATAAGTAGAAAAAGCAGTCTTAGTTTAATTATAAGATCGAGTCAAAGTGTGTGTACTTTTTTTTTTTTTAATATATATTTTATTGATTTTTACAGAGAGGAAGGGAGAGGGATAGAGAGTTAGAAACATCGATGAGAGAGAAACATCGATCAGCTGCCTCCTGCACACACCCCACTGGGGATGTGCCTGCAACCAAGGTACATGCCCTTGACCGGAATTGAACCTGGGACCCTTGAGTCCGCAGGCCGACGCTCTATCCGCTGAGCCAAACCAGCTAGGGCAAAGTGTGTGTACTTTTTATACATAGCTGCTGTCAGCACATTCCTTAGGCTAGTCACAGATAAATCTTGGGCCTCTCGTGTGTTTGATATTCCGTGTAAGGGAAGTATAGTCAGTAGTTAGTGCCATATACAGATGCCATAGAAACACATAGCACTGTGAGCCCAAAATAAATGTATGTGGAATGAATCAAGCTACTAAGAGGATAGGAAATATGGTCCCTCCAAACGGCATTACATTCTGTACTTAACTTATATTTCAGTACTTTATATATAAAAAGTATATTCATACTTATAAGTAGCATATGAATCTCATCAAAAGTCCATAAATAGACTAGGCAAAAATTTTACTCACTGAGACACTGAAATTCAGAACGATCACAGATTTGCTCTAACATATGATGAGAGTAAGTTGTAGAGCCCAGAATATATATATTTTCCAATTCCTGGTTACTTCATTTTTAATATATACACATATACTTCCTCAAACAGCTTGAGCTCAGCCCTTTTTACATTTAGAATTACAAAATGAACACTGTCATCATGCTCTAATCCACGTGTTACCTACCCCCGCTGACCACAGATGACCACGTGCCCCCCGCTGGACTGGTCCTTGCTGTGGGAGGAGCCACTGCTTCACTCGGTGGAGTATGGGATACAAATTCTAGTCCACTGGAAATGGAACCCCTTCCAGCAGAAACTCTGTGATTTCGAGGGTGTCGCTGGGCCTTTGGGGACATCCTTGGAGGCCCTAAGAAAGGAAGAGCGAACATCACATAAATGCCACAATGTCCATCAGTACAACTTTTCTGCTAAATACATACAACACCCCATTCACACACATCTGATTCTTTCTCTCTTTTCCTTGGTTTGGGGGGGGGGGCGGCCGCATATATATTTTTGGCCGTATTCTTTCAGGATTATTTTGTAGAATGTTATAAAGTTTTATAAATAAATTTTATTTTATTTCTCTTTATTTTTAAAGAAAGGGAGGGATGAAGTTGATGGTAAGAAATCACACAATAAGATGTCATAACTCTTCAAAGATTTTAGCAATTTAACCTATATCCATTCTTTATAAGCATTTAAATATACATATAAAATGCTAACAGAAGTTATGGCTACATGATGCTATAATTTTTATTTTATCATATATACTTTTAGCTTTCCCCTCAAATTTTCTATATTATTTCTAAAATTATAAAAATATTTTTTTAAAAACTAGGAATCCCTATATATCTTTGTATTATTAATATATATGTACATACCCTCCTTAAATTTCTCTACCTCTTCTGCCATGGTAATCAATTTTACAACCCATGCCTTAATCAGTTCTCACCAGTAAGCAGTTCCTCATTCAACAGGCTATGAGCTGAAAATCCTACTGTTAAGGCATGACTTTTAAAACCAGAATAATTGACATTTGGGGAAGAAATTTGCACGATATGAATTATCAAAATTCTACATAATTAATTCTGTCACCCCCTTAACTTTATTTCTAAAGAAGTCTACTGTACTTTCAAACAAAACAGGTAAAAACTGGACAGAACAGCTCTCATCAGAGAAGCCAGACAGTGCCAACACTTGGCAAAACTCCTTCATGTCAAAGCGCAGGCTCCTCACCTCACCTGCTGCCAACCTTTGCATAATGTCAGATGAGTTTGTGTCCTCGGCAGGAATTTAATCATGGATACAATCTTAAAAAGGATGTTAATCTTACATATTATAGTTTTCAACGGGAGACATAATTGACTTCTATCAAAGAATGATTTAAGAATTGGGTATTTGCATATTTTTACATATTTTTTTATATCTCTTAGAAAAAGACTGCTAAAGTAGGTTGGCATGCCTCAATGAAATCAAACTGCAACTTAAAAAAAAACTCATTCTTTTTGGTAATATATCAAATACTTAGAGAAACAAAATATACTCCCCTCTATTAAGCACAGAAAACCACTATATTTAATAGCTTTAATTTTGAAGTTTACACTTAAAAATGCTTCACTGTCACCTACCTACATGATTAGAAAACATTTTTTAATTCCAATTAGTTAACAAGAAACCTAAGATGCAGCATCCCCGAATATGCAGAAGGTGATTTCTGCCCAAACAGTCAGTCCACAAGCAGCCCATGCACCTCACTATAGACGTTCACACTCACTAAGGAGTCCTGTTTACCCAACATAGTCATGACAACAACATCACTTAATTAAACAACGGCCTTTGACAATACTTTGACAGAATTTAACTTTTTGTTTAGTGGCCACCATTACAGGCACTTCAGAGTAAGGAAGTCACCTTGAAGATCAGCGCAACCTGCTGTTGAAGGTTAGCCACTGTAGTCAAGGTCACACGACCTCTCTGATTGGAGGGCAACAATTTATTAAAAAGCAGGCAGCATAGTTTTCTCCGGGGAAGCACTTTACACCAGAAAACCGTATCAGTCTCAACAGAAGCTAATAAAAGGCAATTTTAATGAACGAATCAGATAAAAAACATTTGATCAAAAGGACATTATCAGTCAAAAAATTTATGCACTGCATTTAAGTTAAAATGTGACCTTTCTACAACACATCCATATATTTGATGTGTAGCAATGGCAAATTAGCATCACATATTGACTGAGAATTATATTCTTTTTTCCTACAAGGGCAAAAATAAATAAAAAACAAAACCCTGAAGATTAAAATTCAGATATGGTTTTTATTAACAATTTTACTTTAGATCCAGAACTTCTTCCAGATTCAAGTACTTTCATCATAAAATATTGCAAAGCTAATTTTTTTTAATTCCCCAAACATAAAACCAAACACTATTGTAATCTAAGGGTTGACACAAAAAGGCAGCTATATGGAATGTCCCTCTCAAAAAATATCCCTAAATCACCACTCCTGCCTACGGCCAACAGGTAGGTTCACTAATACCTTGGCCAAGGAGCTATAAAATGATAGGTTCTACAGTAAGTCCAAGACTGGGTGAAGAGTTCATTGTTCGCCATTAATCATCGTATCGGGGAGGCCCTGGGCAGACCTGCTGGGGCTGTAAAGGAGCATCATTACCAGGCAGAGATAATCCCCCTTCTTACAATTCAGGATAGTTCATAGCTTCACACAGCATTTTATCAAATTTCTCTCTAATGAACAAAAGGTTAATAGAAATAGTTTTAATAAACTAAAGTTAAAACACGGAAATTATAGGTTATCAAATAATGAAGAGGAAACTTTTCTAATTATAAACTCACACAGGAGTTAAACAAAGACAAACAAAAACATGAACAAATTGTGGTATTGTACCTTCTGAAGACATGCGTTTAGGCATAGTAGAGACAGGAGCTGGAGAACCATGAGCAGAGGGGTGAGACGGGGGTCTGGATGGCCGCGAGGGGGGCCTGGAGGGCGGCCGTGTAGGGGTGGCTGCCCGAGGTGGAAGAGAGTTGGGACCTGACTGGTAGCGAGAAGGTGGGCGAGAGGAAGGAGATGGGCAAGGCGATGGCCAGGGAACACCTGACAGAACAAATGATATGAAGGAAAGTATAAAAACTAAAGAAAAAAATGAGGGAAAAAAGTAAACAGAAAAAAAAGTAAAATGACAAAAATGATTTCTTGTACATTTTAACCCTTTGAGGACAGTCATTTGATTTGTGATAAGTTTTAGCATAACTTAAACTGACATAAATTCACATTTTACTTTAACCTCCTTAAAGTTAATCTGTTTAAATGAACACACGTTCCCAAAGGGTTAATTAGGATCTACACATACTACTGAAGAAGACAGTTAAGACTTTGCCTATTAATCCTACTTCTACAACTGTTTCTCAGCAAATAGATAAAAGAAGTATAACATATAATTTCACACAATAAATCAGAAAACTCGGGAATAACATTTACATTAGTTGTAGCTTTTGAAACATAATGAAAATAAGCATCAACTATAAAATCCCATTAAAAATGCTGTTTTCTCATAACCATTCCTGATTTTCATCTAGTTTATACTTGAACATAAACTTCAGTCTGAAATCTCATTAAGCAAGTTCATTCAAGTAGAAATAAAACATTACTTCCACTATTTTCTACAGTCATGGGGGTGACAAAGGTTAACATTCATTGCCTTCTCAAAAAACATTTTAATCTTATCAAATAAGGAAAAGGGGGACCTTCTGTATAATTATGCAGCTTTACTTATCTAAAGATAATTAACTCATCTAAGAAACTGCTTAATGAACAATACAACTACAGAGCAGTCATTACCAAATAACTGACACTGATGGATATGCACAGGTCAAAATACAGCTAACATGTAAACATAGCATATCACTTACCTTCATCTTAGCAAACAGTCCAGGTCTCCTCTCCACAGGCTGCCACACACTTGAGTATCATACATTTCCCAGCCCCTTCAGGTTTTTTACTTTGGAAATTCTGTTCATGAACAACTGAAATTCTTTACTCAGTGAGCAAAGAAATTTCACCCCCAATACTAAGTATACAAAATACTCAAGAGTGTTCATTTGGAGAGGAATTCTGGAGAAAGACTCAATAAAATGAAATTGGAAACTTAGTGTTCTCTATTTTTCCTCCTAACTTTCCAAACTTAGATACCTAAAATGGATTGCCCACTTTCCCCCTTAAGTATTAATTACTATATTTCCATACTGTCTACGGTACTGTCTAGTATACCAGACTTATATTAAAGATCCATGACCTATGAGCTATATTCAATCTAGACTTAGAGGTAGAGTAGAAGTATCTCTTCCTACTAAAGATGCAAGTTTCTTTTACTTAAGCTAAACTACAATAGCCATCTTTACACTAAAAGTTGTTTTGGTTGTTTCAAAGCACATTTCATTCGTCACCTTCTTCACATGACTGTTGGTCATGTCTTGTCAAGTCACCTCAAATCTTTTCTTGAAATAAGCAGAATATAAATATATAAGCAAACAGTAAGTGAAAATGAATCTATATTAACCACTGAGTGTTTCACACAGAATAGGATTTTCCATTTAAATTTTGTGTAAATAACTTTATCATTCAGTGTTTTTAAAATTGAGAACCTATCCAAAGTTTCCAATTTCTTTATATGTGGAGTGTTTTTTGTTTGTTTTTTGTTTTTGCCAAGTGAATGTCTTTGGTTAAATTTAGCACTTTATCTTAATACGTGAGTATTTCTCATTATGCTAAATGTATTCTAATTACTTATACTAACTTTACTAATTTGATATCCACAAAGGTAAATTTAAATAATTTTTTAAAGTGAAAACAACTCCACAAAAATTAAGGTGTGCACATTCTTATCATTATGTAAACTTGTAATTATTTAGAAAGCGATATATTTGATCAATAACATTGACAAATTTGGTCAAAATACTTGCCTCCATTAACTACTCTTTGGTCTGAACCAGAATTCGGGTTGAAATCTGATGTGTGAGAAGTGGATCTTGATGCCATGGAGCCCGGTCCAGGCTGGCCCACACGCGGTGAATTCTGTCGCCCACTTCCCCAGGACATGACTTCTCTATTTCTTTGTCCAGGAGGAATATATTTATTTTCCCTGAAAATGAGAGATCCTCTAAATGACTTTATCCTAATAGGAACCAGGCCAATAAAACAAACCTAAAAGTAATTTAGGCAGAAGAGAATTCTTCTTATAAAAAGGTTAAACACTAAACCCCACTCCCAGAAACCCTTTGCTTCCAATTTACTCTGAGTTCTAGCTCCCGCCTTTCATTTCCCTCAGATTCTCCCTCCTCAGCAAAGTTTAACAGACGTGTGTTCATTCTAATCTACTCTGCCTCTTCATGGCTGACTCTATTAAGCATAGTCTACCTTCCTGAAACTTTGTTCTTCCTTGGCTTTCTCTTTGTTTTCTGAGATCTCTTCTCTCTGTGCCTACTCAAGGTTTTTCATGACTTTAATATCAACAATGCTGATGAATCCCAAGTTCCCCTGCCAGTCCCAGTCTCAGCATCTCCCACTGTACACTTTCATTCAAATCACCAGACTCTCAGCTAGGAGTGTGGTGAAACAGAATGCATAGCTTATGCTGCCAAATATATAGCAGGTGCTTTTCAACACGTGTGAATAGATGAATGGAAGATCCGTGAAGCCCTCAAATGCAATAAACGGCAGACAGACTCATTATATCTCCCCTCAAACCTGCTCCATGTTTTCTGTCTCCATTACCAGTACAACCACCAGCCCACTTAGTTATCAAATAAACCTCAGTCACCCCTGGTTTTTCTAACCTTTCTATTGCTAGCCCTGGTCTAGTTGGTTACCAAGTTCTTACACTTGAACTACTGCAACACTAACTGGTCTCCATGGTTCAGTCAGTTCTCAATGTCCCAGAGTTCCTTCACATCATCCCCTGCCTGCAAGGTGCTCTTTTAATGTGACATGTGAAGCCCTTCACTACCTCAGTTCCTATCACCAGTGGCCACCCCTGCACTCTCAACACTCACCCTGTATCCTACACACATAAAACAACTGGCCTTTTCCTCAGATATGTGGCGGGGTTCTTCCACATATCTTTTCACCATGTGAGGAATTCTTCTATTTCTCTGAGTGGCCAACAGATCTATTATGCTATCACAAAATGTCACCCCCTCTGACCCTACAGGCTATGCTAGTTCCTCCTCACTCTGAACGTCCCTAGTACTTTGAACACACCGCTCATCTAAATGAGCTCTTTCAGACCTCGGCTTACTCATCGCTGTATATCCAACACTTGACAACAGAAAGCTGATGTTCTAAAAATACTTTCTAAGATTTCTATAATCTTTTCTCTAATAGAACCTTAAGCAATTCCATTTGCATTTCCTACCTAAGCTACATTAAAGGAAGATGAAATATAATAATAATAATACACCTTCTCACACAGACCTTGAATGGTGTATCCAAAATACTGCATCATGATTTCCTTTAAATACCTAGTGTTTATGCTGTGACTCTCACGTTCACTGGAATTTCTCTGAACTGCTGTGTATTTTTCTTCTTCACTCCTATCATCATTTTCCAGGGCTACCCGGGCTTTGTACTGGGCACTTGATTCAATTTCTTCTGCTAATTGGTTTGCTCTTGCTTCTCGTTTTAAAAATTCTTCTGAATTATCCCTTTCTAAGGGCACCCTGAAACATGAGGAAAACAAAAAGCAAAGTGAGTAAAGTCATAGTTTATATAACTGTCACAACCAACTATTAAGGGAGTTTAGAGTCTGAAATTCTGGTAAAACCGTAAGAGAGTTACGGTGATATATTTACTGGAAATCAAAACTTGAATTATGTTATCTTTTCCCTAAAGGAATATAACATTTCCAAAACCAGTTAAATTGATTATTCCCCCATAACTACTAGACTTGCTAATTTAGTTTATAAAATGTTTATAGAGCATACATTTAGAGTATATGTAAACTATGTGTATTCCCTGTTTTATTGGGAATTTATCAGCTTAGGGAGTAATAGATAATGCTTTCACAGAATTGTTTAATTTAAAAGCAACAGAATTTATTCAACATCATAATTTAAATTGATAACCAAAGACAAATGCATTAAAGTAAAAGCAAACTTTTTAAACTTACGTATATGAAGATAAACTGCTATCATATGTAGACACTACACCATAATGTTCTTCATTATATCGAAACATATCATTGGGATCCCATCCATTAGACTAGAAGAAAATGAAGCTCATTTTTCAAAATGACAAAGTATTTGTCTTCTTTAGTTCAGTTACAATCAATATCTGCATTAACAATATCTATCCTACTATACTAACACAATCTAGAAAATTAATAGGCAAAATTTTCCTTTAGAAATGTTTTAAGGAAAAACTTTTCTTGTACATCAGCCCCTACAAGTCGGTAAATAACTATATAAAACAATTATTTGACAGGTTATTAATAAAAATTTAGAACATTTCAGTTACTTCATAAAACATGAGCCCCCTTAGGTCAGGATTCTCTCCTTTCCCTACTTCCTAACAGCCATCTTTCTAAAGCAGCAGTCGCCAACCTTTCAGACCTCACGACCACCAGTGGTCTGTGGACCACTGATTGGCGACTGCTGTTCTAGAGGGTATTTACTGGAAATCTTGACTGATCATCAGGTCTGTGCGGGACAAGGGGTGTTTTTTGACAGCCAAAAAGATTTTCAGTGTTTTGGAGGAAGAAAGGGAGAAGCCAAAGCTTTCCCTGCTGCATCACTACTTATAGGTGGAGCAGGGTACCAGTTCCCTGCCATTCTCCCCTCCCTTTGGGAGGGCAGAGGCTCAAAGGGAAGGCAGCATGACAGAATAAACAGGCAACCACTGGACAAAGTCACAAGAGCTAGGTTTTAGAACCAGCTTTGCCATTAGTAGCTATGGTCCTCAGCAATGAAATTCTAGGCCTTGGTGCCCTAACCTGTAACCTCAGTATAGACAACTCTACAATCCTATGAGAAAACTACCATTCTCTAAAGCTAAACTACATACTTAAAATTTTTTTTTCTATTTATTGACTTTTAGAGACAGAGGAAGGGGGGAACAGGAGGCAGGAAAGAGGGAGGAGGGGGGAGAGA
>NW_005368420.1:595996-637039 GCF_000412655.1 Myotis brandtii | reverse complement strand
GGGAGAGAGAGAGAGAGAGAGAGAGAGAGAGGAAAAACGTCGATTTGTTGTTCCAATTATTTAGGCATTTATTTGGTTGATTTTTGTATGTGCCTTGACTGGGATCGAACTTGGCATATCGGGACAATGCTCTAACCAACTGAGCTACCTGGTCAGGGCTAAAGTACAGTTTTTAATCCATAAGAATTAATCCATCAGGGGCAGTGGCGGCAAGAATCTTCACTGGTATATATTAATGTCTAGGTAATCAATCACTTCTCTATTGTTTCAACTCCTTTTAAAGGCCTGACTGGTGGAAAGACCAAAATACAGTCCATAATCATTATCCATCTCAGAAGAGAGAACACAGAATCATCCAAGCAATGTCCATGGCAACTTCAACACTAAAGCTTGCCTCTAAGGTCACCCATCGACCTTGGGTTCTCTGTGTTACTTCAGATAAAACTATAATGTAGCCCTAGCCAGTTTTGCTCAGTGGATAGAGTGTCGGCCTGAGGACTGAAGGGTCCCAGGTTTGATTCCGGCCATGGGCACATGCCCAGGTTGCAGACTTGATCCCCAGTAGGGGGCATGCAAGAGGCAGACGATCCATGATTCTCTCTCATCATTGATATTTCTATCTCTCTATCCTTCTCCCTTCCTCTCTGAAATCAATAAAAATATATTTAAAAACAAAACTATAATGTAATTCCACCACTAAAGCAACTCCTTAGGCCTAACATGGACAGAAAATCAGTTACTTGTGAAGGCTTTAAAATTACTTAAGTAGTTTATGCTCCATGTAAAAAATCTAAACTGCAGAAAGACATCCAATAAAAAGTAAATGTGTGCCTAACCACTACTAACAATTTCTTGGACATAATCCAGACAGTCCCTATGCACATATAATTGGCTCTCTCTTTATTTTAAAACCCAAATATGATCTTCTTGTTCTCCAACGTGCTTTTTCATTCATTAAGTCTTGCATATCTTTCCATACCAAACTACTATTCTTTTTCATGGACATATAGTATTTCAACTGAATGAAGGTACACTAAATCTACTTAACCCACACCCTGCTAATGGACAATGAGGCTGTATCAAATTTTTCACTATCAGAAACAGCTGCAAAAAAAATCCTCATACATAATTATTTTCACGTTTTACGGATCAATTATGGCAAAAATAAATTCTCAGGGGTAGAACTGCTAGACCAAAGTGTATGTTTATTTTAAATTCAGATAAGATATTGCCAGGCCCTAACTGGTTTGGCTCAGTGGATGGAGCGTCGGCCTGCGGACTGAAGGGTCCCAGGTTTGATTCCAGTCAAAGGTATGTACCTTGGTTGCAGGCACATCCCCAGTGAGGGGTGTGCAGGAGGCGGCTGATTGATGTTTCTCTTTCATCAATGTTTCTAACTCTCTATCCCTCTCCCTTCCTCTCTGTAAAAAATCAATGAAATCTTTTTTTTTTAAATAAGATATTGCCAGAATGCTCTCTAGAAAGCATTGATCCACTTATGTGCCTCACTACCAATAAAAAAAGAGTGCCTGCTTCACTACACCCTCCACGCAGGTGCTATGCTGCACAGACCTCAGAACCTTTGCATCAGGTTATATGTGATTCTTTAATGTTTGAAAATTAATAGTGATGTGTTGCCTACGTATTTATAACTGAACAATGACTTAAAGATAAAGCACAGATTGGTTATAAGACTTCTCTGTAATATTCAATGGAAGATTCTTCATACGATTCTAATTTTGCTCCCTAAACACTCATTTTTGGCAAGAGACTTTGCTTTCTATCTCTGCAGTTTAGAAAATTTATTTACAGAATCCTAAAGACAGCCTTTATTAAGCATGTGATTTATAGATGACGTGTTATAGGAAAAGTAAAAATGTTTGCTAAGAGACTTTTATAAATAGGTTTTTGTGGCGAATGATCCTAATTTAGATTAAGAAATTTATTTGTTGCTTTAATTATACAGTTACCTAACTGTATACCTTAATAATTAGTACTTCTTTTTCAGACAAGCCTGAAAGATGTACTTTGACCTCACCTAAAGTCAACAGACAATTTAGACACCATACCACTTGCCTTGGGCTGCCTTATGGGGCAGAGCACTCAAAGCAAAATACAGTGGGGCCTTGACTTACGAGTTTCCCGACTAACGAGCCGTCTCTCAGCCGATTTTTTGCTTTGAGTTGCAAGCTAAAATTCGGGTTACGAGCCAGCTTCAGATACCCCACCGCTAGTTGGCGCAGTGAACGCCACAACATCAGCCCAGCATCACGTGTCTTACTCGTTCAGTTTTTGATTTGACATACGAGTAATTTGAGTTAGGAGCTCCGTCACGGAACGAATTAAACTCGTAAGTCAAGGCCCCAGTGTATTCTGGCATTTCCAGTTTCCCATGGTTTAGATTTGAAAGTTGCTTATTATAACTTACTTTAAAAACATAGGAATAATTCATAAGCATCCCAAAGAAACATTTTTTCTGTATTTACCACCCTGGGGTGGGGGTTGGGGGGTGGGGGAAGGAGGGGAAATACAGGCAACAATCTACATTTACACAATAAAACTGCTGCTTTAAATATAATTACAACAACAACAACATACTTAAATTGAATCCAAGTGACAGGATGTCATACCACATCACACGGCCATAGTCGGTTAGTAATCCAGAGACTGTACTTACGACGTCGTTCTCCAAAGCTTCGAGCTCCTCACTGGCAGCGAGCTCCCCTGCATCCCAGGGCTCCAGGTCCTTCTCCTTGTGCTCACCGTTCACTTTAGCACCGATAGCTGAGTCAGTGAAAGCATCTGCAAAGGATGTTTTTGGTTGAAAGATCATACAACCACCCACACAATGGACTAAACTATACACATAAATTACCAACAAAGATGTATGCTAAAAAATAATTATGAAAAGGGAATTTCTAATGCAGAAAGAATAACATTCATTAACAGTATGCTTTCAGATATCTGATGCTTCTAACTTTAGAAAACTTAATTGGCATCATAGATAATTATTAATGAAGATTATGTTTTCAATATAATTTTAAGCCACATGAAATGTTTTCATATATTCACAAGTCATTAAATTATATGAAAAATAATTACTTGGTGTTTTTTGAAGTAATCCAGAAAATTTCTATCCATCCACCTAAAAGGATCTCTTTTGTTAAAAGAACCCAGTAATTAGACATACCCCCAGTGGTCCTGCAGCCAAACATGGGAAGATTTTTCCACTTTCTGAACCCATGTCTATATGCAAGCATCAGTATCCTAACATACTTTTGCCATTAGTAACTGAAGCTATTCTAAGTGACCCATTCTCCACAGAACCCATTTTTCCCTACAGCTTCCCTGTTACAAAGTTCAGGCCCTACAGTGTTTCCTGTCTCCAGAAAGTTCACATGGCAGGGCCATCTGAACTTCCGATCCATTCTTTCTCACTTGTGTCTGCTTCTCCTCTGCTAATATTACTGAGGAGCACTAGCTAGTGAAAGCAACACGGCATCAGTATGCTTGGCTGACGGGAACTATCTGTAGCAGCTATCCCAGCAAAGAAAAATTTTCTCTAGTTGGGAGTTAGGACTCAGTTAAATAAAGGTCCACTGGGGCAACGTTAGAAAATGCTTTGGAGATAAAGGCTTGCACTTAAGTGGCTGGACTCTTATGGCATCATCTAGCACAGGGCTAGACAGTGATACTTCTGCTGATCAGGCTCCCAGTCATTATGAGCTCACCCCTACTACAAGCTACCACCACGGAAAAGAAGGGAAGAATCAACAGCTGTGTCTCCTCAAAAGAGCCAATTCCAGAGGGATTTTTTATTTGATACTGCTTTTGTGACTACTAACAGCTCTCCAGTGGGCAAGGTGATGACAAAGTAAGAAATTTGTGCCAGCAAATTTATGGATGGCACTACAAGCCTAACTAGCTTTTACTTCCCCTCATCCCAAACCAGGGGCGGATGAAGGAGTGGGGAGGGATGGGGGTAGCACACTCACTAGGAAATAAAGACATAACTGCACTAATGGGCTTAGCTGCCAGCTCTACCAGCAGCACAATTCTCATTGCTAGCAGTAATAAACGCCAAGAGTGTACGCGGGGGCCTCCCCAGAGATGCACACTACAGTTGAGAGTGGGAAGGAGTACTCACTAGAAGCGACTCTATTTTGGGAAAACTTTCTAAGAGTCTAATAGACTGATGCTGACTTCATGTCATCTTCAGCTGGAAGATGGTCCTAAAAACTTGGCTTTACATGACATTCACCTAAGTCAAGCCCTACTCTGTATTATCTTAAAGTTACACAAATTCTTGGTAAAAATTAATTTTGGCATGTGTGTTTTCAAGAATGTGAAATGCTCTAAAAAAATCAAATAATAACTTACATTAGGATGCTAAAATTCACTAGTTTAATTTTCACAAAACTAGAACAGAAAACTAGACTACAGAAAAATTCCAAACCAGTCATGTTATCTTCTGCAAGAAGCAACAGGATTATTAATTTATAATTAAGATCCTGTTAATGTTTTAATCACACTAATTTTAGAAAAGCATACATTTTAAGTAAATAAAGCACATACTTAGATGGAAATCCAGTATTAAAAGTAGCATTATTTTTATTCACAAAATTAAAGCTCAAAGCAGCGAGAGATTTTTTTTTTTTTTTTTTACACAGCAACATAAATGGACTTTTTCTCGCTGCAGGAATGTGTGTGTATGTATGGCAAAGTATTTGGAAAGAGTAGAGACCAAGCCAAGCTGTCCTGAAATTGAAAAATACAAAAAAATAACTTAAATGTACTTTTATAATAATATATTATTATTCTAAAACAGGGGTCCTCAAACTACGGCCCGCGGGCCACATGCAAATACAAATATTGTATTTGTTCCCATTTTGTTTTTTTACAAAATAAGATATGTGCAGTGTGCATAGGAATTTGTTCATAGTTTTTTTTTAAACTATAGTCCGGCCCTCCAACGGTCTGAGGGACAGTGAACTGGCCCCCTGTTTAAAAAATTTGAGGACCCCTGTTCTAAAAGAAAACAGCAAGGCTTTCACTGAGGGTAAAAAAAAAAAAGCAGCCCTGGCTGGTTTTGCTCAGTGGATGGAGCGTCGGCCTGCGGACTCAAGGGTCCCAGGTTCAATTCCGGTCAAGGGCATGTACCTCGGTTGCGGGCGCATCCCCAGTGGGGAGTGTGCAGGAGGCAACTGATTGATGTTTCTCTCCAATCAATGTTTCTGACTCTCTATCCCTCTCCCTTCTTCTCTGTAGATCAATAAAACATATTTAAAAAAAAAAAAAAAGCAAACTTCACTAAACCAAGTTTTACTCTGCTGATCAGAGTTTAGGCTGTAGAAAGAGGCCATTTATTAAATAACCTATTTTTCCAATTCTACATTATCTTAAATCTTCTGTTTACAACACCAACCTTATAAAAGGAATTAACTATTCACCTGTTTTTACTTGGAGCATTATGGTTTTATTTCAAGGCAGAAATGGGGGAAGGGAAAATGTGAAAGTGTTTCTCTTAATAAGGAATGATGTTACTTTTAAAATTTCCCCCAAAGAGCCCTAGCCGGTTTGGCTCAATGGATAGAGCATCTACTGCAGACTGAAGGGTCTCGGGCTCGATTCCTGTCAAGGGCACATGCCTGGGTTGTGGGCTTGATCCCCAGGAGGGGGCGTGCAGGAGGTAGCCAATCAATGATTCTCTCTCATCATTGATGTTTCTTCTATCTCTCTCTTCTCTCTCCCTTCCTCTGAAAACTAAAAATTAAATTAAAAAATAAATAAAATCAGAATTTCCCCAAAGACAATCCCTTTTTAAAGACGAGTAAAAAGTTTAGGGAAAGATGCGCAGAAGTGGGGAGTCAACACAAAATGAGGCTATAGTGTCAGGATGCTGGAGAACACCCTGGTCATAAATACTCTACTTCAGATCAGCACTGTATCATTAGCTAAAAGAAATCAAGACCTGGATATTCCATTCTACACTGTTACCAATAACCACTACTGTAAATTCTAAAAATGCTTTATTAACAGCCATGTTTGGATTTTTAAAAACACTGTTGGTATTACATAGTACAATGTTGTATCCAGAATGCCAGCAAATTTCAAAAAATCAACTGGCTATAATCAATTGCAATTGTGGGAATTTGCATGTAGATTTTTCTAATGTCATAAGTCAGAGTATATTAATTTTCCATTATCCACTATGGTAAGAAACAAAAGCATTTATAAAGGCAAGATGCAAGAATACAAAGTGACTGTTAGAAAAATATTACCTGTTTCTGAAGCAACTACAGGTACAGAAAGAAAAAAAACAAAACACAATAAAAATTATCAGATGAAATAATGGATATAAATTCATCATGTGCTTAATTCCCTGCTTTATAAACATCCAATTTACAAAAATCTCTAGACTATAAGGAAAAAGTAATATAAAACTATCTTTTTTTTTTACCCCTACAGCAGGTGGGCTCTCAAAGCCTTCCTTCTGATTCTGGCGGAAACCCAGTCATTCTGAGCCAGTGGTGCCACCTTGTGGTGATTGGAAAGAAATGCCTCAACCAATATGTTTCCCCCCCATCCCCCATAGGCATTCCCTCAGCCCCATACCCAGGAAATAGGATAGTGCTCTCCTCAAGTTTTCCTCTTTTACTTCTCAGTCAATTATTACTGAAGAAGCAAAGTTGTCAGGAAATATTTTAAAGAGCCAGAATAGTGGTGAAATAAGTTAAAGGCTAGTAGCATACCATAAAATAATATAAATTAAATTTATTAAAACTACAAAATGAGCCCTGGCTGGTTTGGCTCAGCGGCTAGAACATCAGCCTGCGGACTGAAGGGTCCTGGGTTCGATTCTGCTCAAAGGCACATGCCCAGATTGCGGGCTCTTGCGGGCTCGATCCCAGTGGGGGGCGTGCAGGAGGCAGCCAATCAATGATTCTCTTTCATCATTGATGTTTCTAACTATCTCTCCTCCCTTCCTCTCTGAAATCAATTATATATATATATATATATATACACACACACACACACACACACATATTTAAAAACTACAAAATGACATAAAACTGGAAGTTTAAAAATCATTATTAGACTTAACATCAGAAACCCTTAAATACTTCCAGAAAAGTATTCACCAAAATCCTCAAATATCTAGTTCATCTTTCAATTAAATCTGTTTTGTCAAACACTGAAATTTTTAAAAAATAGGTATTTTTTAATTTCAGAGAGGAAGGGAGAGGGAGAGAAAGAAACATCGATGATTGGCTGCCTCCTGCACACCCCCTAATGGGGATCCAGCCGGCAACCCAGCCTTTGTACCCTTGACTGGAATCGAACCTGGGACCCTTCAGTCCGCAGGCTGACACTTTATCCACTGAGCAAACCAGCCAGGGCTCAAACACTGAAATCCTAGGTAAATGAAAAATTCCATTTCAATGACATCATTCTATTTTGACCATTATTAATAATGTGACTTTTTCAACGACTTTAAAAAGTATTTTCTTATCATGTACCATCAATTATACCCGGACCAATCTATATACAATAGAGTCTACAGTTATAGTGGGTGCCAACCTCACAAATGAGACCATCTTTAATATTTACTGAGTATTACTGAGTTTGGATGAGCTGGGGATTCATATCTGACTAAGATAGAACCCCTGACTTTTCCTGCAGGAGCTCCTAGGTATGGAAGAGTAGTTACAGATTGAAGCAAATCTTTAGTTCTGAGAACTAGAGGCTGTGGCCTTAAAAGCAACAGTTGATCAAGGCCTTCAAAAACACAAGCAAGCCCTGACTGGTTTGGCTCAGTGGATAGAGCATCGGCCTGTGGACTCAAGGGTCCCAGGTTCGATTCCGGTCAAGGGCATGTACCTTGGTTGCGAGCAGATCCCCAGTGGGGGGTGTGCAGGAGGCAGCTGATCGATGTGTCTCTCTCATCGATGTTTCTAACTCTCTGTTCCTCTCCCCTCCTCTCTGTAAAAAATCAATAAAATGTATATTTTTTAAAAAACACACAAGCAAGAATTAAGTAGGGGTGCTCGACAAGTGTGAGCGTCAACCTATGAACCAAGAGGTCAGGGCACATGCCCAGGTTGCAGGCTCTATCCCTGGTAGGAGGCATGCAGAAGCAGCCGATCTCTCATCCTATCCGATATAATAAAAGGCTAATATGCAAAGTATCCCTACAGGCGGGAGTTCGACCAACCCGGAGTTAGATGTGTGCTGACCAACAGGGGGCAGCGCGGAACATGGCAGGTGTTGGCAACGCAGCACTGGCAGCAGGCGGCAATGGAGGCGCTGCCAGCCCAATGGGCCCCGAGGAGAGCAGGACTGCAGCGGGATGGTGGAGCAGGTGAGCAGGTGGCACCAGGCCAAGGTGGGTGTGAAGGGAGGCCTCAGCCAGCAGCTGCTAGGGAACCTACCTGTGCACAAATGCACTGGGCCTCTAGTCATTAATGTTTCTTTCTCTCTCTCTCTCTCTCTCTCCCTTTCCCTTCCTACCTGGGGAAAAAAAAATAATCATACATATATATAGGAATATATAAGAATTAAGTAGGGGGAAGAAAAGGGGTTACAATATAGACTAGAATAGCATTAAAAATAAAATTTCTGCCCAACCAGTGTGGCTCAGTGGTTGAGCATCAACCTACGAACCAGGAGGTCATGGTTAGATTCCCAGTAGGGGCATATGCCCAGGTTGCGGGCTCCATCCCCAGTGTGGGGTGTGCAGGAGGGAGCCGATCAATGATTTTCTCTCATCATTGATGTTTCTCTCTCTCTCTCTCTCGCTTGCTCTTGCTTCAATAAAAAAAATATATTTAATAAGAAATAAAATTTCTCCACTGTACACAAGTCCATAGGTGAGATTACCCTGTGTTTTACTCATGTTTTTATGAATTTTCACACCATAAGTATATACTAAACCAGACATTTTATTATATAGGAAATATTAAAGGGTATAATATTAAAGAATAGTGTGAAGAAACAAGATGGGGATAAAGAGCACAGTGAGGGCCCAGGTTGTGTGGGTAGGAACAACAGAACCAAGTAGACTAGTGGAGGCAAGGTCCTCAGGCAGGAGAGGGAAAAAGGATAAGAGAGGGTTTCAGGGAGATGGGGCACAGGGAGCCTCTAGATTAGGGATTCTTAACCTTTTTTCTTTGATCCATGTATCCCTCTGGCATTTTAGGGAGCTTATGGGTTTAATTGCATAAAAGACATAGGAAATCAAATATAATGAAATGCCGTTATCAAAACCCAAAAAACCACATTTGTTCCATAGTGGTATATGCTTCTTTATTAATTCAGTAAACAATAAAATCTAACAGCAAGTTACTATTGCAATTTTAAAGAGTCAACGAGCATTAAGTAATTTTTGAGATATCCACATCCATACAAGTGATATAAAATTAACTGAATGCTATAGGTGCTAGAGTCACAGATACTGCAAATACTAGTGATTTTTTGCCTACATTAATAACGGAGGGAAAAAAGCTAAATTTCAATTAAAAGGTAATGAAAATAAAAATGTAAATTTCTTCCCCCATCCAAGTTCAAAAATGCCCTGAGTCCACTCCACAAACCATTTGGAAATCCATGGATCCAGGTTAAAAATTATGCTTTAAAAAGTAGCAAGGAAGAACTTTCTGCTGTGGATAAAAATGACTGGAAAGAATGGTCGTTAAGGTTGTAGAAACAGGTTAAAAAGGTCTGCTGAGCCCTCCTAAAGCTCTAGCAAGAGCTAGAAACTAACCAGCACCGTAATGGGATGTCCCCAGCCACACCCAGCAGGCTGGCTATAGGAGTCTACAGAGAGGAGTTTAAAAATGGAAGGCCAGAGGAGGATCAAACAAATGAACCCAATTCTTTATTTAAACCAATGGACGGCCAGGGAAGGGCCAGAGAGCCCTCTGAGGGGCACAGAAGAAAAGGAGTAGAAGAGTCAAGGTTAAGTTGGCTGTGGTCAGAGTAGACCCTGGTCAGAGTAGATCTGGAAGGGCATTCTGGAACAGAAAGCAGTTATAAGCCATGACAAAAGTCATAAAAGCAGGCTGCTAAAATGAAATGGAGATAAAAGACACATATGTAACAGAGCTCAGAAGGCTAAGGAATAGTGTTCAGTTCCAAATAACCGACTTGAAAATAAATTTTTGTAAAATCTACCATTTGCACCCTAACCTTGGAAGGTATCAGGGTCTTAGCCACAAACCTATAGGAAACCTGAAAGCCTCTGATCTAAATACTAAGAAATTATAGTTACATTACAAAATATACCAGACAAGCACTTGCCTATTAAAAAATGCAAAAGTGGCCCTAACCGGTTTGGCTCAGTGGATGGAGCATTGGCCTACGGACTGAAGGGTCCCAAGTTTGATTCCGGTGAAGGGCATGTACACCTTGGTTGCGGGCATATCCCCAGTAGGGGGTGTGCAGGAGGCAGCTGATCGATGTTTCTAACTCTCTATCCCTCTCCCTTCCTCTGTAAAAAACCAGTAAAAAATATTTTTTAAAAAATGCAGGAGTGGATACTGTTCATTTTGAATGACCACAACTATTTTCTAATTGTAATTCTGGGCTATCAAGCAGAACTATTTCATATTAGAAGTAGTACCATGGAGATGACAGTTATATAATAATAAATTCAAGTCTTTTGAGGTTAGATCCATAAAAGTCAGTCCCAAAAATTTTCCTTCAAATGAAAATTTTTTTTAGGGAAGAATGAGTCAGGAAGAGCTAGAATAAAGTAATAGATTATCCTGAATTCACACTTGGTAGGGTCGGAACAGGAAACCAGATCTGTCCTGCAGCACATATACCCCAAAACAGGCAATAGAGCCTTCCCTGATTACACTCGCTTCTGGTCCCAGCAGCTGAGAGATTCCACAAAATGTTAGATTTTTTATTCCTGCATTACCTCCAAAAGATATCAGAAGACATTCTAACAGTGATGCCAAAACAAAGACAGTTTGTGGAGTGAGGCATCAGGAGGTGGGCATTCTGTTTCAGCTTCTCCAATGGCCTCTGGGTGCAAAGCCCCATTTTGAAGGGAAAGAGGAGCTTTTAGTCTGTGCTATTTGGAAAGGCAAAATGGCTCCGCTCCAATCAGTGTTCGAGCATTTTTTTATAAAAGGAACAGTTTTCATCTCAAAAGTTAAAGAATGAGAAAGGAAATAATTTTGTACAAATTTAGGGCAAAAAAAAAAAATACATTCAGAAATATTCAGGAGTCAAACTTAGTAACTGAACCACCAGTACTAGTAGCCAGCACAGTAGTCTTTTTAAAAAAAACTTGAGAATTATAGCAAAAGTGTCCAGAAATAGAGAAAGTAAATGAAATTCATTCCAATTCTTACAGCTATATGCATGCCTTTCTGTTTCCTTGGCAAATATAAAGAACAGTTTAAAGATTCAGACTGTTCTTTTCTAATATAAATTAGAGGAACAACTGTTCAAATGCACATGCTCATTTAAAATTCTGAGCCAGGACTGATCTGGGTAAAAAAAGCAATCATTTCTCTATTTAGTCAGATTGAATAGAAATTAAAATGGAGACAATTTACCCACATTCTCTCACTGCCCTACTTTCTTATTAGTTTTAATATATATGCTATTGATAAAGACACCACTAAGACTCTGCAGACCAAGAGAAAATAAACTAAAACCAGATAGTAACTGGGTATAGCATCACATAATACAACCAAGTAAACTGTCTTCCTGAAAGTGTCCTGGACTCATTTTCAATGATCTACTGGAGAGTTCAAGAATCCTACTTGTTTTTACTTAAACTGTCCCACTAGGACAGTATAAGTCATTTCTTGAGTCCCTCACCATCACAAGGTTAATATTCATCTTTCTCACTTTTACCATTCAGCAAGCCTGAGAGATGAAAAATCACATTCCATGCCTTTGAAACTACACACCTTTGATTACTAGTGAGGTAGACTATCTTTCCACATGTTCACTAGCCATTTGTAAAACTTATTTTATTCCATTTCCCCAGTGTGGAGCATGTCTTCTAAATTTTATGGCACTTCTGCATACATGTACGTCTTTAATATTTTATAATCAAATATTTAAATCTTTTACTTTATGAATTTTTGCTTTGATGTTCATACTTATAAAGTCATCCTCTATCTCAAAATGATATAAATTCATAGACTTTTTCTAGAATTCCTATATAGTTTTAATTAAAAAATGTTTTTTCTTTAACCATTTAGGTTTTATTTTGGTGATAGGTATAAAGTAGGAATCTAATTCCTCCCAAATGTCCCAACAGCATTTACTGAATAACCCACCTTAACTCCATATATTTAAGTATTATTATCTTTACCACATATTAATAAAATGCTCATATAAATAGTCTGTTTTGGATTCTCTATTCTTTTTTTTTTTAATATATTTTATTGATTTTTTACAGAGAGGAAGGCAGAAGGATAGAGAGCCAGAAAGATCGATGAGAGAAACATCGATCAGCTGCCTCTTTCACACCCCCCACTGGGGATGTGCCCGCAACCAAGGCACATGCCCTTGACTGGAATCGAACCTGGGACCCTTTAGTCCTCAGGCTGACGCTCTATCCACTGAGCCAAACCGGTCAGGGCAAGATTCTCTATTCTTTACCACAATGATCACTATGCTTTAATTCTAATGCACTTTACTGTATGGTAGGACAAGTCATCTTTTGTGACTCTGGTGGAAAAGAATTTCCAAAGTTCTTCTGTTAATACATAATACTTTATAAACTTTACAATCATTTTGTCAATTTCTACAATAGAGATAATATCATCTTTAGATATTACTTTCAGGAGAGTAGACAACTGTAAAGTATTAAATATTTCCAGTCAAAGTATGGAACATTTCTCCATTTAGTCAAATCTTATTATATCCTTCCGTAGTGTTTTCATAGTCTTCAGCTTAACCACATATGTTTATTTTTACACTTTAAACTCTGTTCCTATTGTAAATGTTTTTATTTTATACTGTCTAGCTGATTAACGCTATTAAATAAAGAGGAAATCAATAGTTCTCATACATATTGTGATTCAGATCACCTTACTCTTATTAGTACTAAACAATATTTTTATTTTGTTTGTCTAAATAAAATTCTACTTTATGCTGTAGGTTTTTTTGCCATTTTATCTTTTGTTTTTAATAAATAAAGTTATTACTTTGACCTTAGCATACAAATGAATATAGCAGAGAATTTCTATTTGCTCTAAAAATGTATAAACAAAATTTAGTGGAAGGAGACCTTTTTTTTTAAAAAAAATATTTTTATTGATCTCAGAGAGGAAGGGAGAGGGAGAGAGATAGAAACATTAATGATGAGAGAGAATCATTGATCGGCTGCCTCCTGCACGCCCCCCACCGGGGACCAAGCCCGCAACCCAGGCATGTGCCCCTGACCGGAATCGAACCCGGGACCCTTCAGTCCACAGGCTGATGCTCTATCCACTGAGCCAAACCAGTCAGGGCAAAGGAGACTTTATTTTAATAAGTATGCAATACTTCCCTATGAATACCTCAAATTACTCCATTTAGCTTTCCCTCACCTGGGTCCATTATACCTGCTTCTTTTTTAAATCTCAATTTCTGTGCCACCTAAACACTGGCCTCAATAAATGCTAGTCTCCATTCACTACTTGCTCCCAGCACAGACACACATCCTTCTTTTACTAAACCACAGCAAAGCTAAGGTAGTAAACTTCCTAGTGGTTCCATTTAAGGAAAGAATATCAGATCATGGTGTTTCTTAGAGTTGGCTCACTAGAAAAGCTACAAGCCCAAGTCAACCTCCTTATAGGGCTTTCCTGCCCAGCTACCTGGGCAGCCCCCAGCCACAAGATATCCATCACCTCATCTGCCTGCCTACCACAGGGCCTCTCCTCCCTCTTGCCCAAAGGGCAGGCTATTGATCCTGATCACTCGACGAGCTTTAAAGCTGACTGCCCGTCCAACTTTAGCATTTCCTGCCCTTCTACAGAGCCTACTGCACTCTTAGCTACAAGAATGTGTCTACTCAGCTCCAAGGCTGTGGCCTGCCTGCCCTACCAGAGCACCAACCATAAATGAATCTGAACATGTTTGACCCCCTCAGAAGCCAAGACTTCCTAGGCCATATCCTGCTCTATGATCTGTCTCTTCCTTCAATGACTGCCATGGCATCCCAATGCATGCCCTTTAGAAGAGAGCCCTCTCTCTGCTGCTCAGAGGGCCTTGTCCTATCAGACCTGCAGGGCAACCACAACATTACAATATTAGAAAAAAATAATCTGTATGACATTCTCTCTCACTGCTCTCTAATCACACATTCACACCCCAACTTCCTCCAACTACTATAACTAATACAATTCTTCCTATCTCTGGACTCCATTTGGAAAACAATGCCACCTATTTCAACATTCCATTCTTCTTGATTTCTTTCACATGCCTTGGGCAGAGCTTCTTAACATGGAATATATGAACTCCTTAGGGAAATATGAATTAAATGTAGAAGCCTGTGTGTGTTTTTCTAGGATTAGGGTATACAGTTTCACTAAGTTTTCAAAAGGGACCCAAAGTAGATTAAGTCTTGAGTTTCTCTGTACTTCCCATAGTGACAAGCACAGCCATGGACACATTCCACAGCTCATTAAGTATTTGTTGGCAGGCTGTATACATAAGACACTTATAGCTTTCTCACTCTTTACATGAAGGCTCTAATTTCATTTGTTCAAAAGACATTTATATTACACCAGTACTATGTGCCAAAACACTATACCAGGCTCTGAGGACAAAAACAAAAATACAGTACCCACATACTAGTACAAGGAGCTCAAAGTATAATAATGAGGGAGACAGAAACATCTATTTATCCTATATAATAAAAGTGTAGTATGCAAATTGTCCCCTCGACCGGGAGTTCATCTGGGAGTTCGACCAGGGGGCAGGGCCGGCTGGAGGAAGGAAGGGAGGCCCCAGCCGGCAGTGGCGGCAGGGGGAAGGGAGGCCCTGGCGGCAGCAGGCAGCCGGGGGAAGGGAAGGAGTACCCAGCAGGCAGTCGCTAGGGACCGTACCAGTGCACGAATTTTGTGCACTGGGCCTGTAGTGTACATATAAAAGCCTAAGCAACCGGCCAGTAGCTATGATGCGCACTGACCACCAGAGGGCAGACACTCAACATAGGAGCAGAAACCACAGGCATGAAAACATGGAGACTGATGAATCTCAGGGGAAAAGGGGGATAGAGGGGAGATGAGAAAATTAACCAAAGATCTTATATGCATACTAGAGGCCTGGTGAACGGATTTATGCATTGGTCGAGTCCCTCGGCCTGGCCTGTGGGGATCGGGCTGAAACCGGCTCTCCAACATCCCTCAAGGGGTCCCGGATTGCAAGAGGGCGCAGGCCAGGCTGAGGGACCCCACCAGTGCACAAATCCGTGCACCGGGCCTTTAGTCTAATTATAATACAATATGTTATAAGGGCAATGATACAGCCATTATGGGGAGGGGCTTATATGTGCTAGCTGAAATTATGAGAGCATATAAGTGACTGGTATGTGGTAAGCAGGGGGCAAAGAAACGAACATTGGGGACACAAGCACATGAAGGGCAGTGCAGTGTGATAGAAACAAAGCCCAAGAATAAAGCAGAAAAGGAATGATTAATAAGACACATGAGGAATAAAGAGCAGCTCTGAAGGAGGGTGAAATCAGCAGTGTAAAATGCAGCAGTAAAGACTTCAAAAGAGTCCAAAAACCTACCAATTAGAGGTTACTGGTAGCCTCAGAAGTTTCCAAGATGTGAGCACAAAAGGCAAATTACAATGGAGTGAGAAGTCAGTGGAAAATAGTAGTTAAAATGTTTGGATAAGAAAGGAAGAAAGACAAGATAGTCACTAGAAGAACTCAGGATTAAAAGGGATACTTTTTAGGATAAGAGGGACTTGAATAGGTTTTCAGGCTAAAGGGGAAGAGTAAGCAGAGAGGAAGAGGTTGAGAGTTTGGAAACAGAGAGGTGATATAAAAGAGCAAGAACCAGGAATGGCAGAATGGACAGAGTCAAGGGCATGACTGGAGAAGTCGAGATTAAGCAGGAGGTGAGACATCCTCTTCACTAAAAAAACCAAAGGAAAGAGAACGGTGATGGCAAAGGGCGAAGATGCCCTGGCCACGTAGCTCAGTTGGTCAGAGCATCGTCCCGATACACCAAGGTTGGGGGTTCAATCCCTGGTCAGGACACATACAGGAATCAACCAATGAATGCATGAATAAGTGGAACAACAAATCTCTTTCTCAAATCAATAAATAAAATTTTAAAAAAATGAAATTACACAGTATTAGATTACAGTCAAAGCATGAGTTTAGAGACAAAAAGTATGTTCTGTGTTATTTCACCAAACCCAGCATGGTATGTATTTTTGATCAGCCCTAACAGCCCATATGCAGTAGGAAAAATGATATAGAACTAAAGTAGGCAAACTTTTTCTATAAAGTTTTCTATAAAGTAGGCAAATATTTTTTGGTTTTGCAAGCCATATAAGTCTCCATTACAACTACTCAACTCTATCACTGTAGCATGAAACACGGTCACTAACGATGCATAAAGGAATGGGCATAACTATGTTACAATAAAACTTTATTTACTGATGAGTGGATTTGGCCCACTTGACCCCTGTTCTCTAGACTGAGAATACTACAATGGAAATAAAGCAGTAGAAAGAAATATGAGGGAGAATGAAATAAAGAAATAGACAAGAGAGCACAGAACTGAAACAGAGTTGAATTGGGATATTAAAGAGAAAAAATATAAATGAGGAGCAATAAGAAGAACAGAAAGAGGGCAAGAGAAAAAAGCAGGTGAGAAAGGAACATTGGAAAGAGACAGGAAACCAAGTTAAAATAAAATGCCAATTTCAAGGTATGTATATGCCGGTCAAGGGCACGTACTTGGGTTGCAGGTTCGATTCCCCATCCGGGTCATGTGGGAGGCAACCAATTGTGTTTTTCTCACACTGATGTTTTTCTCTCTCTCCCCCCACCCCTCCCTCCCTCCTTTTCACTCTCTCTAAAAGTCAATGGAAAAAATATCACTGAATGAGGATTAACAAATAAACAAATACAAGATAGACATTTGAGGAGATACAAGAACAGGACACAGTGCTTTCATCAACACTGTAACGCAGTTACAGAGTACCTAGGATGGCTAGCTTCTGAAAAAGCAAGCTAACTATAGGTGAGAACCTTGTTAAGAGGTCCAAGAGAAAAGCTTTAACTTTCTAGTGGCTTATAACTTCTAAATAACAGTGTAGAAAAATTAGCACAACAGAAACAGCTGTTGGCATAGACTGAATCATAAAAATTAAAACTTGCTGAGTTATGATTTGCAATAGAATTGACTATGAAATTTGACCAAGAGAAAAAATCAATTTAAGAATCAAGTTCAAAATTGCCCAGAAGAGCCGTACAATGTTATTGAACATTCAGCACTATAAAATATGCTCTCTAAATGAATAACAGCAACTCTGACATTTTTCTCCTCAATGAACAGTTGAAACATACTAAATTTTAATATAAATACATCACCACTTTTATATTCTCTAAACGTAGTCCCAGACCCTGAACGTTTTTTCAAATATGTATGGTTCTCCTTTACCATTTGTCTTCATTAATCATTTTCTATCCACAGCCCTCTGCCTTTCTCCCTTAGCTCTGTGCCTTTGATTTCTTTACAGAGCATTTATAAAACTGAAACTAAAGCATTTATAGAACTATAAGCTTAATACAACTATGTGTTATTTATAAGCATTATAAAATGAAAAATTTATAAACTAAAGCATTGCAGAACAAATGGGAGAAGAAATTTTCCGATGAGTATAACAGTAGCATGTTTAACCATGATACTGTAGAAAATCCTTTACAAACTATTTTTTAATAAGAACACAAACTCTCATTATTTATCCTACTAAAAGTAGCAATGAATCTTCCACTAGTTTTTAACATTTTCCAACAAAAATGCATTATAATCCCCATTTATCTTAATCAGGTCATTTTTTAAAGCCCATATTTCTTTAAAAAAATGTCTGTAGAGTCTGCTTGAACAAATTTTATAAACCATGAAGCATACTTAGGAAATCAAAACTCACCTCTTCTTGCATAACTGGAGTCCATATCTTTAAACTGTACCACAACGAAGTCTGAACACTTAAACAGAATACTCTCCATTATTTCTTCACGTTTTGGCCCTGAACTGGATTCTGTACTTTTCTCATGTGCAGCATCAAGGACCAAATCACACTAAAATGAAAAACGTGAGTAAATATTTAAACATTTATAAAATAAACTTGACATGACTTCTTCAGCACATCAAAGTACTATGCTTACATGCCTTTGGCAAAAAATAATCTATCTCAAGAGAACTATAATTATACGTTTTCCTCAGAAATATGAACTGTTTCCCATTCCATCTTTTAAAAATCCTCTCACCTAAAAGTTGGTCCTTGCTACCATGGTATGCCTCGAGAACATTAATAGTAATAAAAAAGAAAACAAACAAACAACCCAATTTCTCCCTCTTCTGGTCCACAATACTTGAAAAGGCCAAAATATTTTTGTTGTTGTTAATGCTCACCAGAGGATATTGATTTTTAGAAAGAGTGCAGGGGAGAGACAGAGAGAAACATTGATGTGAGAGAGACACATCAGTTGGTTGTCTCCCACATATGCCCCACTGGGGATAAGGATTGAGCCTACAATCGAGGTAGGTGCCCTTGACCAGAATCGAACCCGGGACCCTTCAGTCCATACTCCATCCACTGAGCCAAACCAGCTAGGGCAAGGCCAAAATAATCCTTTTGATTATACATACCATCTATAAAATAATCAGTATTTGAAACTGAAGAGCAAAATCATTCAAAGTGGTTTTAAAAAGTGCTTTTAAGGTAAAGCACTGAGCATGAAAATGTGACAAACATACCCACCTCATAACTATAAATTGCTAAATCAAAAACCAACAAGCACTGTCAGGAAGCCACACAAGCACAGGGCAGTTAATGATTCATGGGGTTTCACATTTAACAAAAAGGAAAAGAGTAAAAATTACCTTAGGACTGTATGTTTTAAAAACTCCTTCATATATACCTCCATTTTTCACTTGTACTTCACATTTGGATCCCTAAAAACATATAATTAATTTATCAAAGAAACAGTGTGATACCCAGTCATGGTGGTAACTGTTTTCAATTTACGTTTTATAGCTCATCAGGCTTCATTCAACATATCAGGTGCTCACTGACAGAACAATAAAAGTTTTTAAAATATCAACAATACACAATTCTCACAGGATTCTACTCAGAATTTACAGCATGAACTTAAATACTGAAGTTAAGTATTTCTGACTCCAGTCCTAATAAGGTGACAAAATAATGCATCATAACAACTACTGATTATTATGTACACAACAGGGTTAACAAGAATGCTTTTTATAGTGAATTACAGTAACTTGGGTAGAATTCTAACCTCCAAAATTCTAGTCAGAATTCCTGATTAAACATGACCTAAGAAATGTTACACAGAGAATCATTCAGCCACATTTTAACTTCATGAAATTATTTTATTCCACTCCCAAGGCAGTTTCTCCCCAATAATCTGATAACTTACAACAACTGATGTAAGTATATGAACCATCCTCATATTTGCATAGATTCCATCAAAAGAAATCTGGAACATTAAGAAAAAAAAAACATTATTAGCAATCAATATTTATCCTTGCACATACATTAAACATTTATTTTGTTATAAAATATTTAGTTAGGTTTGTAATACCTTACATGCATTAAAGGAAGATTTGGTTTACTATAGTCTTTTGCTTCTTTAGAGAATCGAAACTTAGGTTTTCATACCAAATAACAATGTTTTGACTATGCCTGATATAAAAAGCAAAACTGAACTTACATGTATGAGGAAAAGACAAAGCCATAGGAATAGAAGAGACAGATCAGTGATTGGGGAGATTTCACTATAAAGTGACATGAGGGATTTTTAGAGGCAATGTAACTGTTCTACTATTTTGATTATGGTGGTGGTAACACAAGTGTATGCATCAAAATTCACAGACCTGTATACTAAACAGGGTTAAGAATACCTTAACTAAATGGGGTAGAGTTGTAGAAAACCCTGGATTATCTGCTCTCAGCACGTATGAATCAATGACAGCGCTCTAAGGATTAATCAGTCACACCACTCATTACGTAAGTGTGTGTCCTCCTGATTCTAAAGAAGAAAAACTGCCCAATAAAGACAAAGTCTCAAAAATTAGTGAGTGGAACTTATACCTTCTTCTGTTTGTGCCCAATTTAAACCCAAAAGGCCCTTTCAAAGGAAGAAAAATGAAAAGAATAAAAGATAGCACATTAACTCAAAATCAAAACCCAAAGAGCTCTGCAAACTCCAGTTCTGGTATTCCACTTATCTTTTAGGAGTTAGATTTGCCTTCGGTGATTTATAAAAGAAGAAATGACATTACTATGCATGAAAAATATTTCTAGATAATATTACATTTTATACAGTCATCATCAAAATGACATAGAGCTAATAATTTTATACCAAACAGTACTGATCTGTAAAAGATATCGGAGATATAAAATTGAAGAGGGAATTTTTTTGCCTTGACTTTTGGTCTATGGTTTCAAAATCATATTTCAGTTACCAGTTTTTCCAAATAAATAATATTCAAATTACTCACCGTAGACTGAGGCAGTCCCTTGTTATTGTTTCGACCTCTGAAAAGATTAAATATTATGTTTATTAAATTCAACAGGCTAAACAAGCTAAAATATTTTCAAATTTAAAATATCTTATGATTCCATTCATAAAGCACAAGTGATCAATCTGTGATCTAATATTAAGTATAAAAGCTATCTAAGAACAGTCCCCCCCCCCCGCCCCGCTTTGCTGGCTTTGAGGCCCAGAACAGGTATGGGTCATGGAAGGAAGGCAGGAGGAAAGAAACTGAACAATATCAAACTCAAAATTTAGTACTGGAATAACCAATACTAAATATAATAATCTTTACTCCAAAAGTAATCAATCGTTCTGTCATGAAAAGCTACTCAGGAGCAAAATATAGATTCTGTTCCTGATGTGACTGACATCAAGTCACTTCCTATGTTTTTCCCTCACCTCTAAGAATAGGTACTGTGTTTACAACTGCAGAAAAACGACTCAAAATAAGTAAAATTGGCCCTAGGAGGTTTGGCTCAGTGCATAGAGCGTCAACCTACGAACTGAAGAGTCCGGGGTTCAATTCTAGTCAAGGGAACGTACCTCCGTTGCAGGCTCCTCCCTAGCCCGGGCCCTGGTCAGGGCGTGCAGGAGGCAACCCATCAGGAGGCAACTAATCAATGTGTTTTTCTCACACTGATGTTCCTCTCTGCCTTTCCCTCTCTCTTCTACTCTCTCTAAAAATCAATGGAAAAATATCTTTGGATGAGGATTTTAAAAAGTTACATCCTGTTAAATAGTAAGTGCCTTCTTCAGAATCTAGGTAACAAGTGCCTTCTGAAACAATGTAGCACACCAATGAAGCTGGCTGTCAAGTAATTTCTAGTAATGTGGACTCTATTTTCAATTTTATTATAGAACATAATACACCCTAAGGCTTGTTCAATTAGAAAAAATTAGAACCCTTAGGAAATTATAAAAGCACTAATAAAGTGAAATGTTATATTCCTAAAAACATGAGTTACTCTAGAGTAACGGAACTGGGGTCTCGTTTTGATAAAATCACAACTCTCAAATTAAGATACAAACTTAAGGGAGAGATCAACCAAAGGACTTGTATGCATGCATAGAAGCCTAACCAATGGACACAGACACCAGGGGGGTGAGGGCAGGAGGGGGGAAGGGGGCAATGGGGGGATAAGGACACATATGTAATACCTTAATCAATAAAGAAAAACAAAAAGATACAAACTTAAACCATTCAAAGAGAAGTACAATTCAGGTCTAAAAAGTCTAGCAGAGCCCTAGCCGGTTTGGCTCAGTGGACAGAGCATCGGCCTGCAGACTGAAAGGTCCCAGGTTCGATTCCGGTCAAGGGCATGTTCCTTGGTTGTGGGCACATCCCCAGTAGGAGATGTGCAGGAGGCAGCTGATAAATGTTTCTCTCATCGATGTTTCTCACTCTCTATCCCTCTCCCTTCCTCTCTGTAAAAAATCAATAAAATGTATTTTTTTTTAAAAACAAAAAACCTTGGGTGTGCCATAAAAACACCCTATTCTAAAAAAAAAAAAAAAAAAAAGGTCTAGCAGTTTTGAATGGTGTCAATTCCCAGCAAAGTAGCACTGCCCTTAGCACTGAGGCCAGGGCCAATTTGGTCTCCAACTCTGTCACCTTCCCTCATCTAGAAGATAATGTCTTGAACCAAATCACCTCTGGGATTCCTTCCATTTCCAATATTCTGATTCTGTGACTGCCTCACACACAGCACAGAGAACTTCCTAAAGTCTAAATATGACCAATAATTTACCATTTATAGAACTGACTAAAAACCAGACACTATGGTAAGCACAATGTCAAATCTCTCATCCCTCCTTTAGAGGCTATGAAACCAAACCTTGGCAGTTAGTTAAACATCTTGACCAAAATCATTCAGCTCATGAGCAGGAGGTGGTATGTGAACCAGGTGATCCAAAGTCCAGACTTTTCATTTCTAGGTTATGCTGCCTCTCTGAAATTGCATCACAGGGAATAAACTAGCCTCACAATTATGCCTAATCAAATTTGTACATTTTTTCAGACATTATTTGAATAATTTAGATTTTTCTATTTATTTGTAGTCTGTAGCCAAAAGCTAAAAAATGGCTAAATCTTGTTTAGAAGGGTTATCTCATCTTAGTGGTTGCTGAGATGCCATCGTTAGAAGACTTAAGCAAATGCCTCTAATTAAGTGCCCTTAAACTCACAAAGCTACTTAAGAGTTTAAAACATAAAACTCGTTTATAGTAGTCACACTATTTTTATTATTACATTTCTACCTTTGACTAATAAAGAGCAATTGTTTTGACAATCCAATTTACTCAGATCAAATAGTTCAACAGGGAAAATAATAAAAGACTCAAAGTTGTATAAAGTGGTACAAAGTGTGGAAACCACTGATTTCTCCTGGTACACCAGGTGGTTGGGCACCCAAGGTGGAATGTTAGCATATCACAGCAGCATTCTCTGAAACTGATAAAATGCCAAATGCATCCTTGTTTTTTCTCTCTTTTTGGATCTACTCAGATTATGCTTTCCTTTTATTTCTCTTTAGTATTCTGAAATAGGTATCCTAATATTTCATTTAGTTACAAAAAAATTGAATCTCAAAGAAAAGCCAAGATCACATTCTAGTCCTAAATATACTTATGATTAGATTGATCAGATTTAACAAAACTATACCCTGGTTTCTAAGCTCTTAATAGTTATTAATTAGGTTAAAGTGTGATTCAATATGCCAAATTCACACAAAGAAAGTTACAAAAATAATAGTGTATACTGCTTCAAAATAATATAGGAGGTGCCCAGATGGTGTGGTTCAGTGGTTGAACATCGACCCATGAACCAGGAGGTCTCAGTTCAATTCCCGGTAAGGGAACAAGCCCAAGTTGTGGGCTTGATCCCCAGTGGGGGATGTCCAGGAGGCAGCCGATAGATGTTTCTCTCTTCTATCCCTTTCCCTTCTTCTCTCTAAAAATCAATAAAAACATATTTAAAAAAGAGGTACTTCAGATTCAAAGATACAAATGTATTAAAAGTATAAAGATGGAAAAGGCTATCGTGCAAACAGCACATACAAGAAAGCTGGAATGACTGTACTATCAGACAAAACAGACTTTAAAACAAAAATGTTAATGAAGATAAAGAGGGATATTTTACAATGATAAAAGGGTCAATCCATCTAGAAGAAAGGCTTTCTACTTGGACCTTCTGTACCTTTCACATAGCTCCCAGGTTATGGAAGGTGTACTCCGCACAGAATCGTGTGCCACCCCAGCCAGAGCCCTGCCCCTACATCTAGGGCAGCAGTCGCCAACTGGTGATCTGTGAGATCCAAAAGGTTGGTGACCGCTGACCTAGAGAGATCATCTTATGCTCCATCTCCTAATCATACTACCAACCTGACAACTGAATTCCAACTAATAAACGTATTAGGAATGATGGAATTAGAGGATTACCATTTGGTAACCACCATAATAAATTTTTCAGGCAAAAAAATCACCAATGGATGCTAAATCTGGTAGTCACAAAATAACTCCCCACAAGACTCTGATTAATGACAAAGTAAAAAATAACTTCACAGTAAAGGAACCTAGCAGACACCACCCTAATCAAGTGATCCAAGTTAACAGCACCAGCAATGGGACAAACGAACCCCATGCACCTGATATCATACAATAAGAATACTCGGCCCTAGCCAGCTTGGCTCAGTGGATAGAGCATCAGCCTGCAGACTGAGGGGTCACGGGTTTGATTCAGGTCAAGGGCATATGCCTGGGTTGCAGGCTCAATCCCTACTGGGGGGTGTGCAGGAGGCAGCTGATCAATGATTTTCTCTCATCATTGATGTTTCTCTCTCTCTCCCTCTTCCTTCCTCTCTGAAATCAATAAAAATATATATATTTTTGGAGTCCGATACCGATCCTCTTAGGTCCCGGAGACGCAGAGCAAGGGAAGGGTGTCTCCCCCTCCTTCCCTCAGCCCGAGCCATGGCCGAGTTGGGGCCAGGCTGAGTGAGACCGTCACTGAGACAACGGTTACCATGACAACCGAGCCCGAGAGAAACGGAGCCTGACCATCAAACTGCGGAAACTGAAGCCAGAGAAAAAGGTGGAATGGACGAGTGACACTATGGACAACGAACACATGGGGCACCGCTCATCAAAATGCTGTTGTATTTATGAGAAACCTCGGGCCTTTGGTGAGAGCTCTACGGAGAGTGATGAGGAGGAAGAGGAAGGCTGTGGGCACATCCCCAGTAGGGAGTGCGCAGGAGCAGCTGATCGATGTTTCTCATTGATGTTTCTAACTCTATATCCCTCCCTTCCTCTGTAAAAATAATAAAATATATATTTTTTAAAAAGTGTCAAGTCATGAAAGATGAAGAAAAACTAAGGAACTACTTCAGATTAAAGGAAGCCACAAAGACATGACACCTGAATGAAACATGCAATCCTGGAATGGTTCTTGCAATCCTGGAATGGTTCTTGGAATACAGAGTAAACAATTGGTAAAATCTGAATAAGGCCCGTAGATAACAGTTTGACATAATATTAATTACCTGTGGTCTTGTAACAGAACATCCTTGTTATTAGGAAATACTAGAGGCCTGGTGTACGAAATTTGTGCACTCAGTGGGTCCCTCAGCCCGCCCTGTGCCCTCTTGCAGTCAGGGAGCCCTTGGGGGATGTCTGACTAACTGCTTAGGCCCACTCCCTACGGGGAGTGCACGGGTAGGGTCCCTAGGCCTGGATGCAATCAGGGTTGATCGGGAGCTTCCAGCTGCCAGCTGGGGCCTTCCTTCCCCAGCTGCTGGCTGCTGGCCGGGGCCTTCCTTCATTCCACACCGCTCCCTGGTGGTCAGCGCACGTGATAGCAAGCGATCGAACTCCAGGTCTCCCAGTCGAACTCCCGAGGGGACACTTTGCGTATTAGCCTCTTATATATATAGATACACTTACTAAGTATTTAATAAGTCAATGAGCCCAAAGAGAAAGAAAAAAAAATGGAAATGCAAACTTTCAAAGTAATCATTCTCTAAAACAAGAGTCACCAAACTACAGCCAACAACCTGTTTTTGTCTGGCCTTTGCGGTTAAGCATGTTTTTTAAGTTCTTAAAAGGTTGTTTTAAAAAAAGAAAAGCCAGGAAGAATATGCAACAGAGAAGTTATATGGCCCAAAAAGCCTAAAATACTTACTGAGTCATTACAAGAAAAGCCTGTACTAAAAAAAATGGGGCTTCGATGTCAATAACTGCCATTTAACCCTTTGAGTGCCAACCAATATCCTAGGAACTATGCTAAAATTGCCAAGGCATTTTTGCTGATTTTACAGTAGTTTAAGAAAAAAAATTGTGAATCGCAAGTAAATGAAGTTACATATTCAAAAAATTAAGGAAACCTTAAGTTTACTACATTTGTTTTCATCTTTGACATATATTGTTTGCTGATTGTATTACAAAATACTAGTAGAAAAAAAGTTTGAACAAAACATATGTTAAAATAGAGGGACACCCTTCTCCAATATCTTCCACAAAATCGTCATCTTCACAGCAAGAATTGACATATTTAGCAATATCATCATCACTAATAAAAGCAGACTTAGAACTGGACACCATTTCGAAGCTTTAGGGCTACAAAATCTGAGTAAACTTCATAAAATCATAGTACCTGTAAAAAATTAGGCAGATAAATGCCAGTGGTCAATTTTAGAACTACAAACATTCAGCATCATAAGTAATCTGCACTTAGGTGCCATCTGTCAATAAAGAGTGAACTACTAGCATCTAATAGTAACACTGCAGGAGGAGCGTGATAACGCTCCCGGTACTTTTGGCAAAAGACAGGAGGAGCGTGATCGTGCTCCCCGGCACTAAAAGGGTTAAAAACAAAGTTTATTGCTGTTTTATATGAACCAGTACTTCTACAAGAATCTTTGACAGTATTACTTTTCATGAAAGTTTAATCTGTACATAAGAAATGTCATGAAAGTGCTCTTATTCTCATTTAATTATTTTTAAGCTTTACAACAATATTCAATTGAGGTTGATCCACCTATTGAAAAAAACATCAAGGTATGTATTTTAATAATATGCATTTGATGACAACACTATGAGCAAGTACCATAAATGCAAGGACCTTGTACTGATCACTGAATTAAAAGCAACTAACATAAAATGAAGGGTTAACTGTAGATAGATTAAAATAGACTTGAGACATATCGAACAACTTGTGAACCTCATGTGAATCCTGATTAGAACAAATTGTAAAAGAAAAATAAACTGATGAGATATACACTCAAAATGGTGCTTCTAGCTTGTGCAATAAAGGCAAAAAAAAAGAAATAAAGGCTTGCCCTAGCCCCGTGGTCAGCAAACTGCGGCTCGCGAGCCACATGCGGCTCTTTGACCCCTTGAGTGTGGCTCTTCCACAAAAAACCACGTGCGGGTGCACACGTACAGTGCGACTGAAACTTCGTGGCCCATGCGCAGAAGTCAGTATTTTGTGGAAGAGCCACACTCAAGGGGCCAAAGAGCCGCATGTGGCTCGCGAGCCGCAGTTTGCCAACCACTGCCCTAGCCGGTTTGGCTTAGTGAATAGAGTGCTGGCCTGCAGACCAAAGGGTCCTGGGTTCAATTCCAGTGAAGGGCACATACCTTGGTTGCAGGCTCTTCCCCAGCCCGGGCCCTGGTCAGGGCTCGTGCAGGAGGCAGCCAACCAATGTCTTTCACATCAATATTTCTCTTTCCCTTTCTTTTCCACTCTCCCTAAAAATAAATGGGAAAATATCCGCAGGAGAGGATTAACAAAAAAAAAAAAGAAAAGAAATGAAGGCACAATGATTGGATAGGAAGAAAGAAAACTGTCTTTAAAAGACCACATAATTGTCCGGCCAGCATTGCTCAGTGGTTGAGCACTGACCTATGAACCAGGAGATCGTTGTCGAGGCACATGCTAAGGTTGCAGGCTCAATCCCCAGTAGGGGGCATGCAAGAAGCATCCTATCAATGATTCTCTCTCATCATTGATGTTTCTATATTTCTCCCTTCCTCCATACAATCAATAAATACATTTTTTTAAAAGACCACATAATCATTTATGCAGAAAATCCCAAGTGAATCTGCAAAAAAGCTACTACAAATAAGAGCTTAGCAAGGCTAACTCAAAATGGATTAATGGCCTAATGATCATAAAAGGTTTAAATAAAACTTTAAAAAAAAAAACATGGGAGAAGATCTTTATGACCTTGGATTAGACAAAGATTTCAGATAGAACAGAAAAAATAAAAACGATAAAACAAAAAAAACTGATAAATTAGGCTTCACCAAATTTTTAGTCTATTCTTTTTTTAAAAAAATATGTATTTTTATTGATTTCAGAGAAGGGAGAGAGAGAGGGAGAGAGAGAGAGAGAGAGAGAGAGAGAGAGAGAAACATCAATGATTAGATAGAATCATTGATAGGATGCCTCCTGCACATCCCTTACTGGGGATGAAGCCTAAAACCCAAGCATGTGCCCTGACTGGGAATTGAACCAGTGACCTCTTGGTTCCTGGGTAGATGCTCAACCACTGAGCCACATCAGCTGGGCTTAAGTAGTCTATTCTTTGAAAGATGCTATTAAAATGAAAAGTCAATCCACAGACAAGGAAATGTTTACAAAATATATAATAATGGGCTTATACCCAGAATATATGAAGAACTCATATAACTTAATAAAATAAAGATTAATAAAACAGTAAGTGTGGCCTTAGCCTGTTTGGGTCAGTGGATAGAGCGTCGGCCTGCAGACTGAAAGGTCCCAGGCTCGATTCCGGTCAAGGGCACATTCCCCGGGTTGTGGGCTTGATTCCCAGTAGGGGGGTATGTAGGAGGCAGCTGATCATCGATGTTTCTATCTCTCTCTCTCCCTCTCCCTTCCTCTCTGAAATCAATAAAAATATATAAAAAAATAAGTGTGCAAAAGACTTACACACTCATTTAACCAAATAAGATTTAGTGGGTAAAATTAAAGACTCTCAATACAACTACTAGTGAGGATGCTGAGCAACTGAAATTCTCATAAACTGCTGGTGGGAAGGGAAAATGACAGTCACTTGGAAAAGTTGGGCAGGGGTTCTTATAAAGTACAGTGGGGCCTTGACTTACGAGTGTCCCGACTAACGAGTTTTTCGAGATACGAGCCGTCTCTCGGCCGATTTTTTGCTTTGAGTTGCGAGCTAAAATTCGGGTTACGAGCCAGCTTCAGACACCCCACCGCTAGTTGGCGCAGCCAACGTCACACAGTGAACGCCACAACATCAGCCCAGCATCACGTGTCTCACTCGTTCACAACTGATTTGACATATGAATAATTTGAGTTACAAGCTCCATCATGGAACGAATTAAACTCGTAAGTCAAGGCCCCACTGTAAAACATACTTAGACAACCTAGCAATCCTACTCCTAGGTAATTATTCAAGAGCAATGAATGTGAATGTTCCAAGTTGGTTTATTCATAATAGCCAAACACTGAAAGCAGCCCTGACCGGTTTGGCTCAGTGGATGGAGCGTCGGCCTGCGGACTGAGGGGTCCCGGGTTCGATTCCGGTCAGGGGCATGTGCCTTGGTTGCGGGCACATCCCCATTGGGGGGTGTGCAGGAGGCAGCTGTTCGGTGTTTCTCTCTCATCGATGTTTCTAGCTCTCTGTCCCTCTCCCTTCCTCTCTGTAAAAAATCAATAAAACATATATTAAAAAAAAAAACACTGAAAGCAGCCCAAATGTCCAGTATCTAGTAAATAAATAAGCAAGTTGTGATAATACAGTCGGCCCTCTGTATCATTGAATTCTGAGGGTTCTTGGGGGGAATCATGCAATTTCTATTGGTACTGTCACCATACAAAATAATTAATTATAGAACTTATTATTTCATTTTTCACCATTTTGCTCATTTACCACCTATTTTTCAAAACATCTGACCTACACATCATTCATTCATTTCTACAACTATTTCAACATGCCGATCAATGACTGTCTCTCATTGATGTTTCTATCTTTCTCCCTTCCTCTCTAAAATCAATAAAAATATTTTTAAAAAACAACCAAAAAACCAAAGTGGCAATGGGAGTGGGTCATGACAACCCAAACGTAGAGGTTTTTCTGTGTTTTGTTTTGTCTTTGTTTTAGCAAGACTGTAGAGTTAGCCAGACCTTTTTTGGCAAACAGAGGTGGGGTGGCAATTCTAAATTTACGCAGAACTACCAGATTAATCCCATCACATAATCATCTAGAATCCATGTTTCAAAACTATCCCAACAAGAAATAATTTCAGTTGTCTGCAAACTGCATTGGTTCAAATCCTGGCCCTATCACTTCCAAGCTGTGACATTAACCTCACAACTTCAGCTCTTTGTGTCTCAATTTCAACATCTATAAAATGGTGATTAAAGAACAATGTCTGGTACATTACTGGGTACCTAATAACGGTTAGGTAACCCAATTATTTTCCTCATATTCCAGCACACACTACACTTGGGAGGGGGAGGACCTCTTCACAGGAAGTTCTACTTAGAAGGGATAAGAGGCCATAAAAGCCATGCATTATTAGTTATGCACTAGGCCAGTGGTTCTCAACCTTCTGGCCCTTTAAATACAGTTCCTCATGTTGTGACCCAACCATAAAATTATTTTCGTTGCTACTTCATAACTGTAATGTTGCTACTGTTATGAATCATAATGTAAATATCTGATATGCAGGATGGTCTTAGGCGATCCCTGTGAAAGGGTTGTTCGACCGCCAAAGGGGTCGAGACCCACAGGTTGAGAACCGCTGCACTAGGCACACCCAATGCTACACAGGACCCCGATAAAAAAGGATCTTGGGGCTCAAGTACAATGCTCCCCAATAGAACTTTTGTAATGATTTTTAAAAAAACTTCTATATCCATGCTGCTCAATATGGTAGCCATTAGGCACATGAGTTGACCAAAATATGGCTAGCATGACTAAGAAACTAATCTTTTTAAACTTTAATTAACTTAATTATAAATGTAAATAGCCATGTGTGGACAGTAGCCATCATATTGGACAGTGCAGTCCAGTCTGCTCAGCAAGTTTCTCCAGCAACAGGAACTGTCTACCTTCCACTCCATTCATCCCCTCTGGCTAAGGCACCAAGACTGCTTCCTTTAAGTGAACTCAAGTCTCTCACCCAATGGTTGTACACATTGGTCATTAATCTTTCCTGGGCCTCAAAACAACTTTAACCCCCTTCAAAAGACTGACTAATTTCAGAGGGAAGGTGGGGGTGGGTGGGAAGTGGTTAACAGGGAAACTTATATGCATATATGCATAGCCCATGGACATAGACAACAGTGTGGTGAAGGCCTGGAAGGGGCAGGTACAGGGTAGAGGGGGTCACGGGAAAAACAACAAAGGGGACATCTGTAATGGAGAAGAGGGAAGTGTAGGTGAAACAGGATGAGCCATTTACTGATAATACTGAAACTGATAAGATACACAAGGCTCATTAAACTGTTCTTTTTTTTATATGTTGACATTTTCTACTAAAAACTTAGTATTAATTTCAAGCTCACTTCATTTATTCTCTAACTACAAGAGCCTTCAATTCTTCTACCACACTGTGAACCAAGTTTTTATTTTTATTTTAATGTTTGGGTGGGGTTTTTTTGCTTTTAATGGGGACATATCATGTGTGTGGTGGTGTCTACATGATTATGTTTGTCAAAACGCAAGAAACCATACACAAAAAGGGTGAACTTTATGTAAAGTACTAGTGGCCCAGTGCACGAAATTCATGCGGGGTGGGGGGGGGGGGTCCCTCAGCCCGGCCTGCACCCTCTCCCATCTGGGACCCCTCGGGGGATGTCCAACTGCCGGTTTAGGCCTGATCCCACAGTCGAACATCCCTCTCACAATCTGGGACCGCTGGTTCCTAACTGCTCACCTGCCTGCAGGCCTGATCGCACCTAACCACTCTGCCTGCCGGCCTGCTTGCCCCCAATTCCCCCCCTGCCGGCCTGCTCGCCCCCAACTGCCCCAAACTGCCGGCCTGCTCGCCCTCAACTTGCCCCGCCCCCCACCAGCCTGCTCGCCCCCAACCGCCCTCCCACCGATGGCCTGATCGCCCCTAACTGCCTCTACCTCGCCCCGCCACCATGGCTTTGTCCAAAAGGACATCCGGAAGGTCTCCCAGTCTAATTAGCATATTACCCTTTTATTAATATAGATACCTCAGTACATCTAATTAAACAGCAATCTACCACAGTAAGAAATAACTGTCTAGTAATTTGAGCTAAATCACGTGCACTGAGCGATGAAAAATGTTGTCTCTTCTGTATATCCAATGTGTTCCTAAGCCCAGAATGAACAGGGGGAGGTTTTGAAGCTTGCAGACCCAACATATGAACATTCTATTGGGTATCTCTTCCCAAAAATAACCTTCTCTTAAAAATCCCCTCAGGTGTCATTGGAGAAGCGTTAGACCAGTGGTTCTCAACCTTCCTAATGCCGCGACCCTTTAATACAGTTCCTCATGTTGTGGTGACCCCCCAATTTCATTGTTACAAATTGAACATAATTAAAGCATAGTGATTAATCACAAAAACAATATGTAATTATATATGTGTTTTCCAATGGTCTTAGGCAACCCCTGTGAAAGGGTCGTTCGATCCCCAAAGGGGTCGCGACCCACGAGTTGAGAACCGCTGCTTTAAACCCTTTAATCAATGGCCTGGGAAACTAGCATTGTTTGTAGGTCTGACAAAGTTTCAGCAGTTGCACTTTAACTACTGTAGCTTTCTCCCAAACTTCTCTCATCTTTAGCTTCAAACTTCCAAGTTTTCCCATTTCATTCATTAACCCTTTTCGGTCCAGCGTGGAGGCTGACTCGACAGACCAGGCGCTAGGAGCAGGTCCAACGTTGAGGCTGAGGTCGACACCGCAAACCGGTTCAACATTCAATCCCGTCAATTAATTTGGACCAGACTGTTTGAATTCCAAAAATAAAATTGGACCGCAAAGGGTTAATTCTCTTTTATCTTTTGCTGATTATTACTGACTAAAGATGGCACTTTTTGATTAGTCCTTCAGAATAATTTATCCGTCCCAAGCCGCCATTTCCTAACTACTTATAATTTTTTTTAAATCTCTCATTTCTATCACAATTAAATGCTGGCACTATCAATACTCAGTACTGCACTTGTTGAAAGTGATAGATTTGACAACAAACTAGGTTCAAACACAGTAAACACACAGAATTTAAAAATGATAGGAATGGTTGACTATGAAATGACCATAAACAAACGAACAAAAATACCACCTGCTGGTAAGGTTAACCCACTTTTGTTCTGGGGTATAATGTAACTTTGCTCCTATCTCACAGTTCATCCTAAGGAGAAAGTCTGTAAGTGGAGGAGCAGCAGAACTTAAACATAAGGTACTGTGCAATGAAAGCCAAAGCTATAAGAGGAAGGAATCACATTTTCCTGGGGTAAATATAGTGAGACACTGTGCAAGAGAGAATCTGGGCTAAGCCTTTCAAGACTTAAGCTTAAGAGGACAAGATGACTAGATTGGAAGAATCTGATTTATGCTGGAGAATAAATACACTGTGCAGTCTGTGGATGGACTTGACTATCAGGCTGAATAGTCTGGATTTGATTCAGCTAGTAATGAGAGCCACTCACAGTTTCTCAATAGAAAGACGACACGATGAAAGATGTTTGGGGAGATTGTTATGGCTCTGAAGTGTGTACAAGTATCTGGATAAGAAGTGACCAATCAGGAGACTTGCTAAGTACAGTCAGCAAATACCTTCTGGTACCCATGACAGGAGGGAAAAAAAAAAAAATCACCCACCTTCTCTATTCACAACACTTCTCTAAAAGTTTATTTTGAATTCAAGTTCCTAAAAAAGACAAACACATTCTTCCACTTGAAGAGTGACAGAAACATGTGACAAAAAATAAAACAGCAAAGTAGAGCCTTTGCTAATTGGAACTTTTAGAAAATGACTTTTTCTGGATAGATCTTTTCTTAGATTACTGAATAAACATCAAATTTTGAAAACAAGTGAAATGCTACAGGTCCTAGCTGGGTTAGAGCATTGTCCCCATATGCCAAGGTTGTAAGTTGGAATCCCGGTCAAGGTACACATAAGAAGCAACCAATAGCCTTGGCCCGTGTGGCTCAGTTGGATGAGTGCCATTCCATGCACCGAGAGGTCTCAGGTTTGAGTACCAGTCTGATTCCTGGGCAGGGCACATCCGGTTTTGGGCTCCATCCCCAGTAGGGACCATGCAGGAGGCAGCTAATCAATGTTTCTCTACCTCCCTCTCTTTCTAAAGTCAACAAAAACATTAAAAAGTATTAAGAAGCAACCAATGAATGCATAAATAAGTAGAATAGATTGATGTTTCTCTCTCTCTCAAATCAATACATTTTTTAAATAAAATGTTAGGAAAAAGGGAACAAGATTCTAAAGTCAGCTGTGCAGCCAAGTTTGACAAATAATCTCTGTGGCCTTAGTTTCCTCACCTGTCAAGAGAATGAAAACTAAAAATCACCAGAGCCACTTCTAACTCCAAATCTGTATGATTCTCAAATACTGAGGGTCTACGACGTGCCAAGAGTGGAAAGTAATAAAAATGTGGTATCTCATTTTTAAGGAAGGTATTCTTTCCTCCTTTTAGTGGATACAGACACTGAGTCTCTGAGCGAGTGACTTATCCATTCATTCATTCATTCAAACACGTGACTCTCTTAGTGCCAAACCTGTTCGGGGAAATTGGGATAGAGCAATAAACAAAATAAAGTTTTCACCCTCACAGAGTTGAATTTTAGTTACCAAAGGGTGAACTCCAATTCTAGCCTAGACTGGGGTTGCCAGATAAAATAAAGGATGCCGAATTAAATTTAAATTTCAGATAAATAATGAATAATTTTGTTCCATATAATTTGGGACATATTTATACCAAAAAAATTAGTCACTGTTTACCAAAAGTTCAAGTTTAACTGGGCATTCTTTATTTTTATTTGCTAAATCTGGCAACTCTAGCAGAGACATAACTGCAAATCCCTTCCTCAATCCTGTTAGTACATCTAAGTATATCTACATAGTGACTGATTATACCAATGAAAAATTAGTCTACATTGCAACATAGTATATATATATATATGAAGTGAAACAGAAGTTCTTTAAAACAATTCTTAAGCCCTAACAATGCAACACATTTTAACATCTTGCATTCTTTTTCATTTTTCTAAAAATGCTGGTCATGACCCACTGCAGTGGTTTTACAATCTAAGGAGTCATGACCTGCAGTTTAAAAAAATGTTTTTGATATGAAAAACAAGTTAACCTTGTTTTGAGTCTCCCTCAAGAGCACAACAAGTAACTACACTGTGCTATAAAACAGTAATGCCTCTGGGGGTCTACTATGGCAGAGCTAAAAACTTAGTTAATCAGGATTATATACAGTCATGCACCATACATTTCAGTCTACAATGGACCACATATATGATATGACAGTAGACCCATGAGATTATAATGGAACTGAAAAATTCCTATCACTTAACAATGCTTTTACTCACGTGTTTGTGGTGATGCTGTTGTCAACAGACCTGCGGCATAGCCAGGCATATAAAAGTATAGCATGTCCAATCACAGTAGTAAGCTATACCGTTTAGATTTGTGTAGGTACACTCGAACTTCGCCTAAGGACACATTTCTCAGGGCGCATTCCCATCAATAAGCAGCTCACGACTACTTTTTGAGCTCCTGGGCCCCTTTTTTATAATTCTCCCAACTCTTAACTTTCTATCATACCACTATTATTTCTAATTGCTGTCAATATGTTTGCCCCTAAACGTTTTACCTTTCTACTTGCTGGCAATCTGAAATAAAAAAAGCAAACTCTACAGAATCATGTGTTAAGTAAAAGCAAATAAACTCTGAAAGATTCCCTGAAGAGCTCTCCTTTCTGTAATCTGCAAAGACCTTAACTCTTTTCTCTGCTGGATTTTCATGTGTCTCAGGAATGAAAATAAGGAACTACACAAGGTCCATAAAAATGTTTCTGAACCCCAAAAGAAAAATGCATGATTTGGTTTAAAACCAGTCTTTTCTTTCTTTAAACTAAAACTAATCTTGGCTATTTACAAAAATTGCTAAGAATATTTTTATTTTATTTTTTGCTAACAATATTTTTAACCTATGATTTATAAAAAGCAATATGAACATAAACTGGTAATCACAAATACTGACAACACAGTTGAAACAAATCCTCTCAAAGTAATATTTACAAGAGGACAACATTCTAAAGTTGATACACTTGATAAAAAATAAGCCACACTCATTTATAATTACATTACAGACAAGCCTCATACCACAAACTGATTGGATTAACAAAGACTCCATTATAGAATGCTGTTTTATCCAGTTTCCAAAATGCAGTTAGCTATTCATCATGGCATGAAATTGATATTTTATAGCCACTTGACTCAACTTCAGGGCTTAAAGTATAAATTAACTACCTAAGAATGTTTTTTAATGTAAAGGGAATTCCATATTTCATATGCATACAACTGCAAATAATTTTCAGCAAATAAAATCTAAGATTAGTAATAGTTGTGGCAAATTTTCATAAACCCAAATCCATAACAATACTACACCATTAAAAGTAACAAAACCGAGGAGTTAACATTAGAGTTCATACCACATATGTACAAAATCATGTATATGTGTATTTTAAAGATAAGAAACTAGACTTCCTATTTTAGAAAGCCAAACTCAAGGTTACAAAAAGATATCCTGAAGGGCAAGGACTATCTGTGGTTATATATTCTTTAAAATGCACATCGTGATCTTGTCTTTGTCTGCATTTATTTAAAGGGAGGGATATCATATAAATATATTGCAATGAGTTAAGTCCCCTAACCTCTCAAAGCTTAGGGTTTCCCCCTTCTGTTGAAAATAAGACTTTCTGTTATCCTTCATGCTCAAATTCTAGTTTTAGGAGGGAAACAAATATTTAAAAAGATAATAAATACTGCTGAATCCAAAACAGTAAGCACCATATGATGCCATTCTATTTAACGTATGTATATATATGTTCACAAATATCTCAAAAGAAAGATTGTAGGCTATGTTAACTTTACAGGAATTTGGGCTTTGTTTTTTGGTTCTCTGCATTCTTACTTTTCTACAGAGCATTTAAAACTGTTTTTCAGCCCTACTGGTGTGGCTCAGTGGTTGAGCGTCAATCTATGAACCAGGAAGTCATGGTTCAATTCCCTGGTCGGGGCACATGCCCAGGTTGCAGGCTTGATCTCTAGTGGGGGTCATGTGGGAGGCAGTCAATCAATTATTCTCTCTCATCATTGATGTCTCTCTCTCTCTCTCTCCCTCCCTGAAATGTATATAAAGATTTATTTTTACAAAACTGTTTTTCAAATTATAGGAGGCAAGACTTTCAATATAACTGACATAATACTTATACAAAGACTGTATCAATTTATTAATTTCAAGAATATATCTGTTCTGGACACTAGTTCACGTACATCTCTTTTCTCTATTTTATTATAAGCAGCGTAAGATTAGGGACCACATTCTACACATATCCGAAAGCTCTAAATTTTATATATATGCTATATAAAATCTCTCGAAATGATGTTTTAAATGGAAGTAGTTTACAACACATCTGCCTACAAAATTGCAGCTCTAATTTGTTTGGCAAGCACCTTTATGGAGAATTATACTGTTCTACGTAGAATGTTCATCTTCAAAAGCAGAAGAAATTCTTTTTTAATAGAAAAATATACTTTAAAGAATATCAAGAACATTAAAATATAGCTCAATCTATTTCCAATCATAAGTAATGCTAGTAAAGGTTAAGGGTTCAAGCGACTACATTACAAATTCTAGATTTAGATGCTACAATCTCTCAAAAGCTTTATGCCAGCTTCATATTCATTGATGAGTAAATTTTCTAATAAAAATATCCCTATTTTTGAAGTCTAACACCCAAGAGGCAAAAAAAAAAAAAAAAAAAAAAAAAAAAAACACCTCAAGAGGAAAAAGCACTCTATTTTTATTTTAGTAACACTCTTGCTAAAAAGACCACTGTGTCAACCTCTTAAAATCGTGGTATGGTAACAGTGATAGATGACCCATATAACCTTTGAAAAAAGAAAAAAGTAGCTTTACTTAAAAAGATACAGTAGCAGCCCTGGCCGGTGTGGATAGAGTGTTGGCCTGCAGACTCAAGGGTCCCAGGTTCAATTCCGGTCAAGGGCATGTACCTTGGTTGCGGGCACATCCCCAGTGGGGAGTGTGCAGGAGGCGGCTGATCGATGTTTCTTTCTCATCGATGTTTCTAACTCTCTATCCCTCTCCCTTCCTCTCTGTAAAAAATCAATAAAATATATTTTTTAAAAAAGATACAGTAGCAGATAGGCCTGTTAATAATCTCTATTTACATCTCCACTGAAGTTGTCACAATCATTTGAAATAGCTACAAAAAGAGGGTTTTGTTCAAGCTCAACATTTTATATAGTATCAAAATACTATTACTATCTAGCCAAAACAGAAAATTAAAAGTTCTAGGGGGAAAATTTTCTAAAAACTTAAAATCCATTTCAAGGTATAAAAACATTATGCTATGGTGAATGTAAGTTCTAACACAGCTGTAGCTACTTAGAGCAAAAAAAAATCAAATCCTCCCCCACTAAGTCGAAACATATGGCTATTAAATAGCTATATGAGTTAACATCCCTTTCGTAAAACTGTAACTGTTTCTCTAATTAGAGAAACACAGAAAATACAAGTTTACATTAATTAAAAAAGGAACACCATGACTGATACCATTGTTTTGACTTTTAAGAATGCAAAATCTTTAAAACCAACTATAGACATTTTTCTTTGATAAGCAATATGATATAGGTTTTTGCCCAATTGTAAAAAGTATATTTTCTCTAGATACTTGGAATGAAAATTAAACTGATTAGGTAATATAAATAAGCCAGATAAAGAAACAAAATGTACCTCTTTTAACAGCCATTCACAGCTTGCCTCTAATGACTTAACTGCCAATTAACTTTTTTGGTACAACTTCAAATTTGGTTATTATCAATAACCACATAAAAGAATGAAATTAACAAAGGATGATGCAGTTTAAACCTTATAAATTACAAATGGGGCTGTGACTAATTAATCTAGATAAAAAGCAAATGACTGCCTCCTTCAAAATTTTGCTCAAATGTTACCCACTCTCTGCCCCCATACTCCCATACTGCTCCCTTAATATGAGATTAGAGGGGAGCATAAATACAGCTTGCTAATTTAATGTCATGTTTATGGTCCGGTTCATCACATTTGAATGTAAATACCAAAATAGCTGTTACCTTTTATTCACTGGCGTATTCCAAGTACCTATACCTGTCTTATACATATCTTTTCAATAAATGTATGTATTGAATAAATGTACATGTTTTTAGACGTTTCTAACGGTATTTAAAGAGATGAACATATCACTGATATTTAAATGGGAGCATGATGAACAATTACACTAAACTGCAGCATAAGTTCTTTGTTGAAAGGCCTTCAGAGAAAGAAGCAGTAAAAACACTAAATAAACTGGTCATAGAGTAATAGCTAACAAATACTTTGATGAATGAGGGAAGTTAACAAAACAACAAACCACCAAAAAGCTTTAGAACAAGTCCTCAGAACTTTTATTCCTCTACTTAGTAGAAATAGCAACACAACAGATAAACCATGTGTTCTCCTTAATACTAACAGTCACAGTTTTCAAAGCAGCTTCACATATATTGTTTCATTAAATCCTCAGAGACACCAAATTCAAACTCAAAGTGCTAACAAAAGCACTTAATGTATGCACTTGGCCGGTAAGTACACCTTTTCTCTTGAAAATCCCTCACTGTGTCTGACAAACTACAAAGAAACCATTCTATAGAAGAGCCACCTTCTTGGCATTGGAAACTTACCCAAGTCCTCTGAAGAGTAATATGGCACAGCTAGCAAGAGCCATAAAAATCTTCAAGCCCTTTGACCTAGTAAAACCACTCCTGGGAACTTTCTCTAAGGAAATAATTAGACTGAACCAAAAAGCTATTAGTATAAAGATGTTTACTGCACCATTATCTATAATTTTGAAACCTAATTCCCAACTAGAGAATGGTTAAGAAACCTAAAAAAAAAAAAAAAAAGGTGAAGAAAAAAAGCTAAACACAAAATAACACATCCAGTCACTAAAACTACGTAAAAATGAAAAGGTAAAAAGCCAAAATAAGAATTGGAATTAAGGTAAAATCATGATTAAACATTAACAGTGTGGTTACATTGTTCTAAGAAGGGGAAAAAAAAAAACACCTTCTGAAACACATATGACAATTAAAGACAGAATAAATTTGGAAAGCCAAACAAATCCATTATTTACCCTCCCCCCAAAGTCAAATATGAAGAAATACTGTATTATTTAAAGCAGACGAGAATTTCTAGACTTTCAAAAATATTTTCCTATCTCTAAACAAGGCAAACCCAATGTGCATTGTCTTTCTTCACCCTCAGTCCCAGAACTTATTTTAACGGCCAATACACTCCAACACAAGTGAGGACACTTGAGAAATAATTGGTTTATGAAGAACCCAGTTAACAGTGATTCAAATGGAAAGAATTCTATGAGTACATTAACTAAAGACCTGCACAAGAATAAAACTTCACATTCTATGAACCCAATGCATCAAACAAAACTTCACATATTTATCAAAAAGAGGGCTACAACTTACAAATTGTAAAAGTAAAAGAACTTAAAGCCTAAAGAGAGCCTATGCAGGTTAAAAGCTTAGTTTTAATTCTTATTTGAACGAGTTGCACCTATCTGCCAGATTTCTATCTGATACCTAAGAAGGAAAAATCAATGCATCCTTTTCTAAAAAAATTATATTAAAATTTTTTCCATTTGTCACTATGGATGCCACTGAGAACGAGAAGCTTAAGTTACAGAATCCTAAGTGGACAAAGTGGGGAAAACGGGCACTTCATTTGAACTACTGGATTAGCTGGATGCTAGAGAGCAGAGCTCCTGTAGGTGAACTGTCCGGGGAAAGGGGACTAGGGCAGGAGTCGGAAAACCAACGAAGGCAGCAGCACGACGGGAAAATCAGTGCCGTTTCATCTAAAACGGATCGCTAAAAACCTGTTTCCAACCAGAAAACTCCGTGCCTTGGGGGAGGGGGAATCCCTAGCCCCCCCTTCGCCAGCCCCGCCTCGGCCTC
>NW_005368420.1:595760-595984 GCF_000412655.1 Myotis brandtii | reverse complement strand
GGCCCCCCCCCAGGGAAGGGCACCGGCCACAAAGGAACGGAGCCGATTGACAGGCGCTGCCCCGTCCGAACACGAAGCATTTTCTCGGTTCTTGAAATACGAACTGACAGCCACCACCCCCGCACACACACACCCTCCCGAGACAGACCCGCTCCCCGAGACCACGGGGGCCCCCAGGTTCTCCCGCAAACCTGGGCTCCGCGGCGCTGGGAGGGGAGACCACG
>NW_005368420.1:580343-593959 GCF_000412655.1 Myotis brandtii | reverse complement strand
CGGCCCCTCCAGCCCGGATCCGCCCTCCTCGAGGCGGGCCTGCCCTTTGGAGAGGGCGTGTCTGTCTTCGCCTGCAGGGCGGGCCCAGTGCGGGGGACGGGAGGGGAGCGTTTCTTCCCCGCCCCCCAATATTCCTTCAACGTCCGCCGGCTGCGAGGCGACCCGAGATGGCCCCCACCTGATGCCGCCTAAAAAAAGGACAGCGGGTGCCTTCGAGGCGGACGTTGTCTTGATGCGTGCGCGGCGCCTGGAACACAAGCATCCCACCGTGGTCTTTGTGTCCCCGGCACCTGGCACGCAGTGGGCCCTCGGGGTCACCGCGTGTCTCAAAGACGGGCCGTCCTCTCCTTCCTGCCCGGCCGCCTCCCGGGGCCGCTCACATCTGGTCACCTTTTCCCCACTTCGTCCGTCCCTGCAACACTAACCAGAAAGCGCTTGGGCACCTGACCTTCATTTGAACCCTCCTTCCCTCCCTTGAACTTCTTTTTCCTCATTCATGAGGCTCGAAAGGAAGTGGACGTGATTGGCAGAGCGGTGGATAATGGGGTCTCCCCCGGCGGAGACCGAACAGGCCTCGTAAGAATGTGCGAACTTTAGACCTTGGCCCCTTTTGAAGTTTTACTTTAACTTACTTAGGTTGCTGGCCAGCACAGTAGTCCGTTTTCAAAATGTGTTGCAATGAAACTGGAAGCAAGTAGGTAACTTGATTTTTTTTTTTCCAGTGAAGAATCTAGTTTTTTTTAAAAAAGTGAAATTACTTTAGGGAATGAGAGGAGGAAAACACCAAAATTCCCCTCGATGGCCCAGAACTATCAGATAAGAAGGTAAAGACGTAGAAAAACTTGGAGAATGATTACCACGAGTCTCCAGCAGCCAAAGTGAAATTAATCTACACAGTCCAGGCAGCAATGAGCTTTACATTCTTCAAACAGCTGAAAAGTAGGAAATTCAACTATCTTCTGAGATGAAAAGGAGATTGGGTGGGGGTAGTACTCTTTTAAACCAGTAGTTGCAAAATCCTTTAAAAATTAACCGAAAGGAAACTGAGACTAATGCCAGAGGGGGGGGGGGGGGGGGGGGGGGGGAATAGAAGGGCCATAACAGAAATACAATCAACTTTCTGTGGCTTAATGATTTGACAATTAGCCATATCAGGGACCAAGGTCCCAGAATTCAATCTTAGGACCAAATTTCAGACTGATGGGAGGAAAAGGGAAGTGGCATAAGGCCTGAAGCTGACACAGCTGAACTAGATTTAATTTATGCTGAGCAAGCTCGTTTTCACCCATTATCATTGAAAATATTTTTATCAATTGTATTAAAGTATAAATTACATGTTATGAGATTCACCCATTTTTATACAATGCAATGATTCTCAGTAAACTTAGATTTGTACAACCATAGCCACTAATTTCACATTTCCCTCACCCCATAGGATCCTTCATACCCATCCTCAGCCCCAACAATTAATTTACTTTCTGTCTCAGCGGATTTACCTGTTCTAGACAGTTCATATAAATGGAATCTTACAATAGATGGTCTTTGCCTTATTTCTTTTTTTAAATACATTTTTATTGATTTCAGAGAGGAAGGGAGAGGGAGAGAGAAACAGCAATGATGAGAGAGAATCATGGATCTGCCTCCTGCACGCCATTAGCTTCTGGCTCTGCCTGCCGGACTGACCTTTAAGAACAGATCCCCACCCCCCTATTTTTCTGATCTCTGAGGTGGGTGGTCTCTAGGTGGGCACTAGCTTACCTTAGGGCAGGGGTGGGCAACCTTTTTGTGAGTGCGTGCCAAAACCAGCAAAATCTCAAAATTCTTCTGCGTGCCAACCCTAATTTTTTGAGAACATGTTATGCCTACTTGATATCTCTTAAGGTGTATGTATGTGAAGAACCTTGAAGAAATAATAAAATTCATTCGAGCGACAAAACCACAGTATATGATGATGAAAAATACATTTATTTTTTAATGTATACATGTACACTGATAGTCCGACAGAAAACTTTATGACTCCATTTGATATCAGTGGGACTTTTGCTGCCGAGAGAAACAGAAATTTATTCCCCTTCATCAGTACCGGTGGGCAAAACGAGAGAGAAGGTTTCATTTTTATAGAGTGAAATTTTGAATAAGTAGGTGAGGCGGTCGTCTTGTCAACGAAAACCGTTGCGTCTGAGGCTGAAACCAAAACACTGGTCGGATCTAGGAAGGCAGGGAGAGTTAAGGCAGAGGCATAGAAATTGCTCTTCCCCTCTCTCGTCAATCCATGTCTATGGTCTTTAAGATAACTTGTTATGTAAAATTATTTATCTAAGATGCACCTACACTGAATTTATCTGAAAAATAAAAAAGTCGATATTAAGAAAAAAAATTGTAAATGGAAGATTATAAGAGAGGGTTTCGCGTGCCATGTTTGGCACGCGTGCCAGGGTTTGCCCACCCCTGGGCTAGGGCTTGTCTGCCTTCTTTCTCATATATTTTTTGTGAGGTTTATCCATGTCAGCGTTTCACTCCTTATTATCACTGGGTAGTTTTTGGTTGTATTTGTGTATCTACTCACCAATTGGTTTAGATTGTTTCAAGTTTTGGGCTGTTATGAATAATGCTGTGAACATTTGTATACATCGTATCATCATATAAACATGTTTTCATTTCTCCTGAGTAGATGCCTAGGAATGAAATGTTTGGTGATATGGCAAGTTTATATTGATTTTTTTAGAAAGAGAGAGGAATCGGGGGGAGAGGGGAAGGGGGGGGAGATTTATTGTTCCACCCATTGGTTGAGTCCTGCATGTGCCCTGACCAGGGATCAAACCCAACCCAAAACCTCAGCACATTGGGAGGATGCTCCAACCAATTGAACCACCCAGCCAGGGCTATATTTAAGTTTTTTAAAGATACTATCAAACTTTTTCCCAACATGACTGTGCCATTTTACATTCACACTTGGAATGTTTGCAGGTTTATCATTAAAATTTGACTTCTGGCCCTAACCGGTTTGGCTCAGTGGATAGAGTGTCAGCCTGTGGACTGAAGGGTCCCAGGTTTGATTCTGGTCAAGGGCACATGTCCAGGTTGCAGGCTCCATCTCCAGTGGGGCGCATGCAGGTGGCAGCCAATCAATGATTCTCTCTCATCACTAATGTTTCTCTCTCTCTCTCCCTCTCCCTTCCTTTCTGAAATCAATAAAAATATATTTTTAAAAAATTGATTTCTGCTTTCATATTAAAATGAAAACCAAGAAAACTTCTGTTGTCATGCTGTTTTATACACCCTCCCCCATTTTTCTTTATGGAAGGATTACCACCCCAAACCAAGGAATATCTATTATTGCAAATTCCTCACCTGAATTCTAGACATCATGGTTATTTAACAGCCACTGTGGTGTCAGAGGGCTTTATATCTCATGACAGGATAATACACCTTAAGACAAATGGTGTGGGAGTTGCAACTGAGAGGCTGGCAAGTTAGGCGGAGAACGTTGGAATCTGCAGCAAGCAAGCCTCGTGCTCGCTTCAGTGCCTGGCTGCCGGCCGCCATCTTGGCTGACAGTTAATTTGCATATACTCACTGATTAGCCAATGAAAAGGGTAGCGGTCGTACGCCAATTACCATGTTTCTCTTTTATTAGTGTAGATGACAGGATAATACACCTTAAGACAAATGGTGTGGCAGGCAGCCTTTACGATGACCCCATATGAACCTGTTCTGGTGTTCAGACCCTGTGAAATACTCTCTACTTGAATATGAACTGGACCTAGTGGCTTCCTTCTAACAAAAAGAAAAAACTAAGCGTTTTCACTTCCAAGATTAGGTTACAAAAAGACTGTGGCTTCTATTTTACACTGCCCTCTCTTGCCCACTTGCTTTAAAGAAAGACAGCTGCCATGTTATGAGCTGCCCTATGGAGAGGCCCACATGGCAAAGAACTGACGTCTCCAACCACAGCAGTGAGGACCGGATGGCTGCCTACAGCCACGTGAGAGAGACTGGAAGCAGATCATCCCCTAATCAACCCTTGATTATGACCTCAGCCCTGGTCAATGCACCTTCATTAGGCTTTGTTAGAGACCCTGAACTAGAGATGCTTTGCTAAGCCATACCAGATTCCTAACTCTTGGTGTTTAAGTTAATAAATTTTGGGGTAACTTGTACGAGACCAGAGATAATATAGACGACCCCCCAAAAAGTGATTTCCTGTGATTTCCATGTGCATTCAGAATTCTTTAAAGACAAATGCTGAAGTCGGAAACTAATATCATATCCAATAAAAGTTAAATTTTCGAGTGCCCACTCCATCCCAAATGATTTTGGGGCAGCCATTTAAACAAAACCAAGTATCATTGGAGATTTGTCATCGAAGACTGTAAGGAACACTGTCCTGAAAGAGTTCTGATATTAAGAAGTATTGCTAAAATATTAACTTCTAAAAAAGCAGTGACCACCCTAACTGGTTTGGATCGGTGGATAGAGCGTTGGCCTGCGGACTCAAGGGTCCCAGGTTCGATTCCGGTCAAGGGCATGTACCTTGGTTGTGGGCACATCCCCAGTAGGGAGTGTGCAGGAGGCAGCTGATGGCTGTTTCTCTCTCATTGATGTTTCTAACTCTCTATCCCTATCCCTTCCTCTCTGTAAAATATCAATAAAATATTTTTTTTAAAAAAGCAGTGACCATTTCAACCACTATTTCAGAAATGAAAAATAGTATCAAGTGAGAAGTCATATAAAGACTTTCAAACCTGGGAATCGAGTCCTGTGGATTATGTACTTGGTTTCTGAAACTCAATGACCCTTCAGCGAACCACATGGCCCTCTCATTTTCATCACTTCAATGATTAATCAAGTCTGAGGATTTGGGATAAAAAACCGATACAGCCATGCAAAGAATGATTTGCTATCACTCTGTACAGCAGCATGCATCTGATGATCCAGTATTTCCAGCAATTCGTTTCTCTGCAATCATTTCTCTTCAGTGCTCTTCATTTGATCATGTTTAATGTATGATGCTACATTACTCACTCAATACTCTTGATTTCGCTTTCAAAAGCATGAAAATTAATTCAAATCAAAACTAACATGCACTGGCCCCCCCATCTACAAAATCCATCCTCTTAAAATTTTTGCAAAGACCAAGCCTCATTTAAGAAAAGAGAGAGAGCAGATGTAATTTCAAAAATAGGACCATGGCTAATTAAACCAGTGTTGTTTCTTCTAACCATGGTTACTCGGAATTCTTAAAGGCTAATCTATTTGTAGACACTCCAGGAATCCCAAAAGACTAAAAGCAATAAAACTTTTTAAAGTGTGTGTGTGTGTGTGTGTGTGTGTGTCAGGGGGGTTGCTTCTAAGAGGCATTATTTATACACCTGGTATGCAAAGTAACAACTTTCCCATAGGTTCAAAAAAACCCTGAGGATGTGTGGTAAAATAGGAGGGAACACAGCAACATTACTTGAAAAAGCTTTTAAATGAGCCCTTTCCTCCACACAAGCACACTTCTGGTGGTTAAGTTGCTCATTTTGTTTTACCTTGAGGGACAGAATAATGATGTGGTGACATTATTCACAAGGCAAAAGCGGGATGCCAGCTGAAATAGATACAGAAGAAAGAATTCTTTATTTTTCATTGGAAATGCTTGTGCTGCAGAGAGCCAGAAATTTAAAGAAACTCAGTCTTTTTGTTCTTCCTTATTCTCCCTTTTTGTTTTCATTGGCCCCCTTTTTGGGGTGACTGTTGTGGGCAGCCAGTTGTTTCAAGGGGCCATAGATCCATGGAAAGCCAGAGATGTGAAGTATGCACCATTTGGAGAACTCGGGAAGGGATGTAGAACGGATGTGTGCAGCACCCGTGACAGCTGAAGTGGCCATTAGCATGGGATCTTGTTAAATGTGCTACAGGATACCGGGAGCCCCACAATGGAACCCCGGAGGGATCAGACTATAATTAATACTGACATTGCTGACCTATGATCTTAGAATAGGGACTTGGATTCTTGTTCCGGAGTGGAATCAGATACGGGCTTAATAATGCTCCCTGTCTTGCTCAAGCCCCCATATTATCAAAACTATTTATTTTCCGTAAGGTAAGCCTTAGGGCTCAGGAGAGATAATGATGATAATAACTGCAGGCCTTTATATAGCATTTATTATGTACCAACTCTGTTCTAAGTGCCTTTTACATAATAACTCACTCATATAATCTTCACAGTAACCCACTGATGCTCAATGGGAGGGGAGAATTTTGCCTCCCCCGTCTCCAGGGGCCCATTCGGCAGTGTCTAGAGACATTTATGGTTGTCACAATTGAAAGGGAAAGGCCACTGGCATCTTGTGGGTAGAGGTTAGGGATGCTTCAGTGCATAGGACTGCCACTACCTCAAACAGAGAACCATCCAGCCCTACATATCAGTAGTGCTGAGGGTGATTGAGAAACCCTGCAGTAACTCTATGAAGTAGATGGGATTAGTCTTTTTATCTGACAGACAGTTAAGTCACTTTGCCCAAGGTCATACTCAGTATGAGCATGTTAGAGCTGGGATTCGAACCCAGGCAGTCTGTCTCCAACATCTGGGCTGTGAGCCACTTTGCTACATGAAATAGTAAAGGCGCAATTGCTCTCTGGGAAAAAGAAACTTCTCACCTTGGGTTCATCAAATGCAAACTTCTAGTAAGCTGGCACCACCGATGACTGCCTGCTCATAAATTAAAGAGGGAGCTTACTATTATAAAAGTCACCATCTGCAGGGGACACGCTAGCAGTGCCTATCAAAACTGAAATAGCACCTTCCCAACAGGGTGAAAACTGAATGTACAAGGATAATCATCACAGTGTTGTTTGAAACAGAGAATAGGAACTCCAGCAGGAGATGGTGAAATGCCTTGTAGGGTGTCCCAAATGCAATGGAATACAGAATGTTCCCAGCTGTTCAATGAGAAAGAGGTAGATCTTTGCACTGATCTGGAAGGATCTTTAAGAACCTGTGTTTAAAAAAAGGAAATTCAAAAGGTAACTATGAGGTGATGGATGTGTTAATTTACTGGATTGTGGTCATTTCACAATGTCTACAAATATCAAATCACATTGTACGCTTTAAATACATACAATTTTATTTGTCAATTATACCTCAAGAAAGCTGGGCAGGGGAAAGACCTGGCCAGTGTGGTTCGGTTGAGCACTGACCTATGAACCAGGAGGTCACTGGTCGATTCCCAGGTTGCAGGCTTGATCCTCAGTGCGGGGCATGCAGGAGGCAGCCAATCAATGATTCTCTCTCATCATTGATGTTTCTATCTCTCTCTCCCTCTCCCTTCCTCTCTGAAATCAATAAAAATATATTTTAAAAAATTATAGTAAAATAATGAAACGTACATAAATGTGCAGAATATTTTTATGTTGTACACCAATTTGTGTTAAACCAAAGGGAAGTATGTATGAATATATATAAATATGTGTGTATATGTTTCTATTTTTTACTCCATATGCATAAAAAAACTGATACTAGGAAGGAGGGAAACTTATCGTATACCTTTGGACTGTTGGAAAATTTACTTTTGAAAATTTATTTTACCATGTACACATGTTACCTTTTCCAAAAACGTAACAAAATAAAAGGGTAGGGTATCAGAAGGAATAAGTCATATTTGTATAGCACTTCATGGTTTACAAAGCACTTTTATTTGCATTGTTTCCTTTGGCGCTCACCCCAGAGATGGCAACACCAGAGCAGAGAAGTGGCATGTGCTCTACCCAAGGTCACTCCCTGCCAATTCCCCCACATGCTGCCCTTCCTCGTTTCCCACAGTCAGATCAATTACTGTCTGCACCACTTTAATTTCGTTTTATTCAACCACAAGCTGCCACTCTCAAGCTCTGGGCAGTAAAACCCTAAGTCACATAAATAGGAAGAAAGGCCTGTTTCAGGAACTTTTCAGCCTGCATCCCTTTCTGTCACATTTGTATTGTTTTCTCCTGAAATACCATATTGGTCAGATACAGGAGCTGCAGAAACAGATTCTTCTCTCCCCCATCAATGTAGAGTCCCTCTGTGTGTAATGGGCACTTAACAAACCTGAGTTGCTTTGATTGGATAGAGACTAATTCTTTCACTTAATCCATGTTTGCTTCTTTGAGCCTGAAATGCATATGCTTCCTATTCATACCTGCTCATTGCTACCAGCCATGAGCCCCCATGATAGGGCCAACATCCAGGTCACCCCCTAATGACCCCAGCATTTCCAGGCAGTGAGGGGGACAGTTGGACAACTAGCCTTCCTTACCCATGTTTCACTCACAGGTGGTTTGGGCAGGGTTTGCATTCACCCCTGGATAAAGTTTAGCTCTCTTCCAGTGAATAGCTTGTGATGTGGCCTTGTAGGCAGTTGGGAAAGTGTCCATAGTAGTTCATCAGGAGACACTGGAGCCAAGAAACCATGAGGGTCCTTCTGGAGAACTACTTTTAGTCACTAGCCTCCTGCAGGCTTACAGGAGGTTGGAGCTGAGGCCCTATGAGAATTGGTTTCACTCTCCTTTGATCAGGGTTTTCTTCTATTGCACATGTGGTTCATTTCTGTCCTCAGCGGATCAATACAAGGCAAGTCTTCACATAGCACAGCGGTTCTCAACCTGTGGGTCGCGACTCCTTTGGGGGTCGAATGACCCTTTCACAAGGGTCGCCTAAGACCATTGGAAAACATATATGTAAAGCTCCTTGAAGCTGCGCTAAGAACTGCCGAGGGTCCAGGGCACACATAGAGTTGGGAGACATTTGAATTCCAACCAACCAGAAAGGAGAGAACTTCTAAAGAGCTGGGATCTTCACTAGAGACTGCGGAAAGGTCAAGCCTTATTAGTAGGACCAAACCAGTCCTTGAGTAATGGCTACTGTAGACCAACTCTAACAATGATTAGAAACAATCTTGAAAGGATCAAGTATCCTCAAGGAATTTAACTGCCACTTAAAGAAAACTCAACACTCTTTAAAAGAAGAGAATAGCCCAGCTCAGCGGTTCTCAACCTGTGGGTCGCGACCCCTTTAAGGGTCGAATGACCCTTTCACGGGGGTCGCCTAAGACCATCGGAAAACACATATATAATTACATATTGTTTTTGTGATTAATCACTATGGTTTAATTATGTTCAATTTGTAACAATGAAATTGGGGGTCACCACAACATGAGGAACTGTATTAAAGGGTCGCGGCATTAGGAAGGTTGAGAACCACTGACATAGCAGGAAGCAAATGCTAGGCTTCTGGTTTCCTGAAAATGACTCAGGAATCCTGATACTTGAACTTTTTTTTTTAAAGTTATATAAGCCTTTTTAAAAACATCCTGAATATTTGTGTATTGGTTAGCATTCGCTGTGTAACAAACCACCCCCCCAATATAGTGGCTTAAAACAACAAACATTATTTTATCTTAAAATTCTGTGGTTAGTTGAACAATTCTTCCATTCTGGGCTGGCTCATCTGGGATTGAATGGTCCAGGATGGCCTACTGTCACGGGTAGCAATTGGCTCCCTATCAGCTGGGGATGATAAAGACAACATGGCCACATGTCTCTAATCAGACAGCAGACTAGCTTAGGCGTGTTCACATGGTGATGGTCACAAGGTTTCCCAAGAGCAGCAAAAGAAGACAAACCCCAAGGCACCGGCACTGTTCAAGTCTGTTCTTGTGTCCCATTTTCTAATGTCACATTAAGTCAAAGCAAGACAAATGGCCAAGACCGGGTTTGAGGGTGGGAAAATAAGACTCCATATCACTTGATGGAATAAGCTGCAAAATCACTTTGCAAAGGATCAGCATGCAAGGTGGAAAGAATTTGCAGCCCTTTTTTTGTGATCTATCGTAGTGAGATGGGATATTTGAAAATCAATTTTAAAACTTTAAAAAAACACACACACACACACAAGATGTCTCCTAATATTCAGAAGAAAGCTGAGAAGCCTACTTTTATCAATCTGATGACTTTCAAACCTCCAGTTCTTGTCACCTCACTCAGGACTGCTAGAACCATCCTGATGAAAATAGCACCAGGTATTGTTTCTGCAAAGCTGACTGTGATGATTAATTTTTTTAAATATATATATTTTATTGATTTTTTACAGAGAGGAAGAGAGAGGGATAGAGAGTTAGAAACATCGATGAGAGAGAAACATCGATCAACTGCCTCCTGCACACCTCCTACTGGGGATGTGCCTGCAACCAAGGTTGTGCCCTTGACCTGAATCGAACCTGGGACCTTTCAGTCCGCAGGCCGATGCTCTATCCACTGAGCCAAACCGGTTAGGGCTGTGATGATTAATTTTATATGTCAACTTGACTGGGCCACAGGATGCCCAGATATCTCATTAAACATTATTTCTGGATGTGCTTGTGAGAGTGTTTCTAGAAAAAAAATTAACATCTGAATTGTTAGACTTAGTAAAGCAGATGGCCTTTTCCACTGTGTGTGGGCAACATCCAACCCATTGAGGGTCTGAATAGAACAAAAAGGTGGAGGAAGGGAGAATTCTCTCTCTGCCTGACCACTTGAGCTGGGACATAGGTCTTCTCCTGCCCTCAGACTGGGAATGATGCCATCAGGATTCCTTTTTCTCAGGCCTTTGGACTTGGACTAGAACTTATACCATCAGTTCTCCTGGTTTTCAGGCCTTTGGACTTAGACTGAAACTATATCACCAACTTTCCTGGGTCTCCAGCTTACAGACAGTAGACTGTAGGACTTCTTAACCTCCCTAATCAAGTGAGCCAAGTCTCTCTCTCTCTCTCTCTCTCTCTCTCTCTCTCTCTCTCTCTCTCTTTTGTTTTTAATTAATTAATTAATTAATTAATTTTTTCCCTATTGGTTCTGTTTCTCTGGAGAACCCTAATAGACTGGTTCTCCAGAAAGGCAATCACATGACCTTGGGAAGGTTATCCTCATTATCTTTTTTCGACAATGAGAACTACATTAGATGTTCTTGAGTTACATAGGACCTTTCAGAGGCTGTGTTGGAGGAAAATGAAAGTACAGGCCACACGCTGAATGGCCCAAGCCCTGCTGGTAGAGATAAGATGTCCAGGCATGGGGCTGAAATTTTCAGCTTTCGTCCAGATTTTTGGCATGGTCTTTGAGTCTGTGATTTTCAGCTTTTTCTCCTCTAGGCCTGATTAAACCCTTTGATCTCATTTTATTGGGCAATATTATTACACCACTTTGCAAATACACTATTTATTCTAGGCTGACCTTAAAATCTTTTTCTTTCCCCCATTCCTTGAAGGGCATTCATGGTTAGTAGAACATTCAACAATGCTAGATTAAAATGGGGGAAAGGCATATAATAGGTGCTAGAAAATATTCAAATAGCCCAACCGGTGTGGCTCAGCGGTTGAGCATTGACTTATGAACCAGGAGATCACGGATCACGGTTCGATTCCCAGTCAGGGCACATACCCAGGTTGCCCTCTTGATCCCCAGCCAGGGATGTGCAGAAGGCAGCTGATCAATGATTCTCTCTCATCATTGATGTTTCTATCTCTCTCTCCCTTCCTCTCTGAAATCAATAAAAAAAAATATTTTTAAATGTTCAAATAAATGAAGGCCAGGAAAGGAAGAAGGAGAGGAAGGCAAATGAAGAGAGTCCCTAAGATATCCAAGTTGGACTATTCTTTTTCTAGCTTTGCTGACATAAAATTCACATTCTATATAATTCACCGATTTAAAGTGTGTACAGTTCAGTGTTTTTTAGTATATTTACAGAATTGTACAACCATCACTACAGTGGGGTGGTGAGGCCCTTCCCCAAATCTTGGGAGGTGAATCATACTTGGCCTCATGGAATGAAGGAAAGTGTCTTAAGAGCGCTTCTGTACCTGGTCTTTGGTAAGGTTGCTAAGCCGCTCATTTAATCAATCCAGAACTTGACCTACCTCCATTCTTGCCTTGTGAGATAATAAACCCCCTCATTATGGGAACCATTTTGAGTCGGGATTCTGTTACTTGCAGCTGAAGGCATCTCACTCATCCATTCCTCCAACTCACACAGAATTTGCCCAAAGCAATACTCTCCAAAATTGCCTTAGCATTCCAGATAGAGGCAGGCCAGAAGCTCTGTCCTTTCAGGTTCATCCCAAATGCCACCACGTCCCTAAACCATTCCAGGCATGCACAGTCATAATCACCTTGCCCTTTTCTCAGTCCCTCAGGCGTTTTCCTTATTGCCCTTTCCAATACATTGCCAGCGGTTATTACCGTACATTCCCCCATACATTCCAGGGGATGTGCTAGGTGCCAGCATCGTACAGGTGAGGATGCCCCTTACTTGCCTTCAATCATGCAAAGTCTGCTTGATTTCATCTGCTGAGCCTGTGTTGGTTCCTTCATGCCTTCCAGCAGTGCTGCGTTGAGAGGATTCTCTGGACCAAGCCTTGTGCAGATGAAGGAAAATGGTCCCAGCTTTCAAAATGCATGTTGTCTAGCTGGGGGAGAATGACAGATATAAGCACAGAGTCCAGCAGGGAGCAGGACAGGAGCCACTAACACAACAATCTTGTGAGGGGCAGATATTATTATCATCAGAGATGTCAAATAACTTTCCCTAGATCACTCAGCGAGCAGTAGCAGAGCTGGGATCTGAACCCAGGCAGGCTAACTCCAGGCCCAGGCACAAACCTCTGCACCACACTGCTGATGCAAGCTTGGCCAGATCTCTGCTTGCCAGGAGAGGCCTGGAGCAGAGCCTTCCCTCACGCCCTCAGGAGGAACCAATGCTGTAAACACCTTGATCTCAGACTTTTGGCTTCTAGACTGTGAGACAGTAATTCTCTGTTGTTTACATCATTCAGTGTGTGGTCCTTTGTTATGGTGGCCCTAACAAAGGAATACACCATGCACGTCTCAAGGTAGCTGGGAAGAAATAGAGGAGGAGAGTAGAATGAGATGAGATTAGAAAGGCAGGTCAGGGCCAGAGCACACAAGACCTTGTAGGCTTAGGTAAGACTTTGGATTTTATTCTGAGATCCAGGAAAACCATTAATAGGTTTTATAACTGTTTTCTGCAGAGCTTAAAGTTGACGATGGGAATAGGAGTTGGCGAGGTGGAAAAGAATAGCTGTCAGAGGGAACAGAAGCAAAGATTAGTGTGCTAATTTCTGAGATATCAAAGTACCACAAACTGGAGGGCTTAGAACAACAGAAGTTGCTTCTCTCATAGTTCTGGAGGACAGAAGTCCGAATTAAGCTTTTTTTAAAGTTTCTATTATTATTATTATTATTATTTGCATATAATCGACCATGGAGGTATTCCCTGACTAGCCTACCTAAAAATAGCCGTGCCCTTCTATCCCTTTACACCATGTCATTTTTATTCCTATCATTTATTCCTATTAGAAATTTGTTTGTTTGGGGGATGGCAATGACTGGGACTGTTATATTTGCTGCTTCATCCTCCAAATCTAGATAGTGTCTGGCACTTAGTAGGCCTTAAAGTAATTACTAAAAGGACAAATAAACCATCTACACTAATAAAAGAGAAACATGGTAATTAGCGTACGACCGCTACCCTTTTCATTGGCTAATCAGTGAGTATATGCAAATTAACTGTCAGCCAAGATGGCGGCCAGCAGCCA
>NW_005368420.1:577674-579041 GCF_000412655.1 Myotis brandtii | reverse complement strand
GACCCCCCTCCCCCCGCCCCCCGAGTGCACAAATTTTTGTGCACCGGGCCTCTAGTCCTATAATAAAAGGCTAATATGCAAATCGACCAAACAGCGGAACGACCAGTCGCTATGATGCACACTGACCACCAGGGGCAGACACTCAATGCAAGAGCTGCCCCTGGTGGTCAGTGTGCTCCCACAGGGGGAGTGCCACTCAGCCAGAAGCCCTGAGCCGGGCTCATGGCTGGCGAGAGCAGTGGCAGTGGCAGGAGCCTCTCCGCCTCCGTGACAGTCGGACATCCCCCAAGGGCTCCCGGACTGTGAGAGGGCACAGGCCAGGCTGAGGGACCCTCCCCAGTGCATGAATTTCATGCACCGGGCCTCTAGTTTAAAAACAACGTGCATAGAAAATGCTGGAAGAAACACTATTAAAGCACTATAATGATTTTCTCTCTTGAGATAAGGGTGCTTTTAATTCTCCTCTGTTTTTCTGCTTTAAAAATAAAACATCCTGCCAGGACCGGTTTGGCTCAGTGGATAGAGCGTCGGCCTGCGGACTGAAGGGTCCCAGGTTCGATTCCGGTCAAGGGCACGTACCTTGGTTGCGGGCACATCCCCAGTGGGAGGTGTGCAGGAGGCAGCTGGTCGATGTCTCTCTCATTGATGTTTCTGACTCTCTGTCTCTCTCCCTTTCTCTCTGTAAGAAATCAATAAAAATATATTTTAAAAAAATAAATAAATAAATAAAACATCCTACTTTTAAAGGGAGATGGAAATGATCTACATCTTGATTTGGTGGTGATCACACAGCTGTATACAATTGCCAAAACTTATCCAACGGAATGCTTAAGAGCTGCATTCTATTATATATTAACTAGAGGCTCAGGCTCAGTGCACGAAATTGCACAAAATTTGTGCACTCAGAGTGGAGGGGTCCCTCAGCCCGGCCTGTGCCCTCTCACAGTCCGGGAGCCCTTGGGGGATGACCGACTGATGGCTTAGGCCCGCTCCCCACGGGGGGCCTAAGCCATCAGTCAGACATCCTTAGCACTGCCACAGAGGTGGGAGAGGCTCCCATCACCACTGCTGCGCTCACTAGCCATGAGCCCGGCTTCTGGTGCACTGATCACCAGTGGGCAGCTTCTGCATTGAGCCTCTGTCTCCTGGTGGTCAGTGCACGTCATAGCGACCAGTCATTCTGCCGTTCGGTCAATTTGCATATTAGCCTTTTATTATATAAGACTAGAGGCCCAATGCACGAAATTTGTGCAAGGGGCTCGGCCCTCTCAGCCCTGGCTTCATCAGGAAGGTCGTCCAGATGGTCGTTCTGCTGTTCGGTCTAATTAGCATATTAGCTCTTTATTATATAGGACTAGAGGCCCAGT
>NW_005368420.1:540799-575293 GCF_000412655.1 Myotis brandtii | reverse complement strand
TAAAATATATTTTAAAAAAAATAAAAAATAAATAAATAAAAATATAACGCTCTTGTTATTATTTTATAGCATTTAGAATATATAATTATAAGTAGGATAAATAGAAATAAGAGTTACATAACACAAAATAGGTATTGGATCTATAGTATAAATTAAATTTGACTTGCTATAATATTTTAGAAAAAGCTCTTGGGAGACATTTGCACACCACACACATACCACTTATACCTGCAAATTAGCACTGCTTTATAATATCCCTCAGTAGTTTATAACAATTTTGTTCTAGGCTTTCTCTCTCCCCTATTTTTCTGTAATAAATTGAAGCCACCAATTAAGCTGATTGTGCCAGAATCTAAAGTTTCCAGTTAGCCTGTTTATGCCTGTTTGACAGTGCCTTGGCAGGCAGTAACTGAGTCTACACTCTTGAAAAGTCTGGACTTTTGTTCTAGAAGCAACTTTTCCAGCTAGGGAAGCACCTTGGTTTCCATGAAGCTCTGTATAAAAGAACTGAGGCGTCAGCTTAAATGGTTGGTGTGTATTGGGCCCCAAGCCTCCCAGAGTGAAGGGGCCACAATAGGCATTGCAATGATTTCCCAAAAGCCAGCCTTTGGACACAGTGGGGAAAGCCACTGGCATTGTTTATAACCTCCTTTATCAGCTCTGGCTCAGGTCCCGGTGAAGTGGGACAGAAGACAGTGAGAAGTCAGAAAGTCCCGTGAAGAGGGTAAGTATACAGGACAGGTTTATTTACTCAAACATGGTCTTAACTCAGTTTTCAGCTTAGTTAAGCAGATGTACTGAGTTAAAGCAACCACAGAACAGACACTGGGAACGGTGTCCTTTCTGCTCCCAAGATCCAGAGTTAGGGGAGTAGGGAGGGGAGGAGCCCAGGTTTGGGGGCCAGAGAATGCTGAGGTTGTGCACCACCCTCTCACATATTAGCTATGTGACCTCAAGTCAATGCCAGTCGAGTCCTGAACTGTCTCCCACTGAGCCCTGGCTTCCCGATTTTTAAATGGGGCAAACTCTACCTACCTCACAGGCTGATGTTGAGGATTGAATGAACACAGGACATGGCAAGTGCTCAGCACCGTAACTGTAGTTGGGTAAGTGATTCGAAATCCAAGAAGTGGAGCTAGGCTTGGAGTCAAACGTCCACAGGGCACGACTTGCTTCCGCCTCTGGTTTCTCAGTGAGTGCCAGGTGCCTGGATCAGCTTTGGGTCCTACCAAATGAAACAGAGATTTTGGGTCTGCCCCTCTCCCTCCACATTGCCTACCTGGGGTAACCAGCACTGGAAATGAGGTCTCTCATAGGAATGTTCTTCTAGGTTTTCCTAGTGGGGCTCCCACAGGAGAAGAATAATCCAATCAGGGATTTTCGCGTCAATTGCCTCCCTTCCCACAAGAATGTTATCTCAGAAGGTGAAAATAACACTGGTTTTAAGAGTTCACCAAAAAGGCAGCTCTCTCCTGAGGGCTAACCAAGAAGATGGGGGGCGGTGGGGGGCTTGGTGTGGGTTATCTTTTTCGAGCTTATTCTGGTTCTGAGAAGCAGGCATATTTACAACGGTGAGGAGCAAAGGGCTGCAGGAAGAGGAGGATCCAACATAGAGGGAGAAAGGCACAGGGGAGAGCTTTAGAGTTTCTCCGGCTCTAGAGAGCCAGGAATCTCGCCAAAGAGAAAGTGAAGTATTGGCAGCAACTGAGAGATCCTGTGTGGACTTTTAGGAAAGATTTTGGGCTGCAGCACGAGGCCTCCTTTAGCAGGGCCAGGAGAGTTCTGGCAGCAGCCCCCAGCCCAGGCATGTTCCCACATAATTGAAGTCGAATGTGCTGGGGGGAGGGTGGCCGGAGGAGGCCTCCGGGTTCTTCCTGGCTGCAGAATCTCAGCATTCTGCAGTTGGCCCTGTTTGGGATCCAAGCCAGTTCGTGTTGATTTTCCGCAGCATGGAAACAAATGCAACGAAGCTGTTTTCCTGAGGCGTGCATTTTGAAAAGAGGATTTTAATTTTTTTCCTCTGAGGACAGGTGGAGTGGGGGTGGGGGACAGGGGAAGCTGTGACGTGGCTCTTCCATTGCTGTCCCTTTTGCAAACCCGTTCCGGCTGTTTCCGAGTAAGCATAAACTAATGAGTGTGTGAGTGGGCATAGCTGTGATGAAGGCTAAGTCTTTCACAAAAGCTAATTCCTGGAAAATGCTGCTGGCGGACCCTCTGGCTATGTGCGATAAATCACAATCCGCCTTCCGCTGGAATGTGTCCAAGAGAGCAACTCTCCTCGTTCCTCCTAAAATTTTCCGCTTACTCTTCTTCTCTTCCAGGTCTTTCTCAGTGATCGGTTCTTTCTGCCCAGAAATTAGTTTGGGCTTCTTCTTTTTAGTTAGCACCCAAAGTCTTTTGGTGCTAAGTATAATTATATTAATGATGTCAAGTGATACAGGAAAGTTTTCTCGAGTGGCGGAAACAACTCGTTCTTTTAATGGCAGCGGTTCTCAACCTGTGGGTTGCGACCCCTTTCGGGGTCGAACGACCCTTTCACAGGGGTCGCCTAAGACCATCGGAAAACACATATATAATTACATACTGTTTTTGTGATTAATCACTATGCTTTAATTATGTTCAATTTGTAACAATGAAATTGGGGGTCACCACAACATGAACTGTATTAAAGGGTCGCGACATTAGGAAGGTTGAGAACCACTGTTTTAATGGCATTCACCTTCTCCCAACCCCCTAGGGAAGATCTGAACTTTTGGCTCATTGGGCCACAACCCAGGGATTGAGAATTTACAATCAGGAATTGATACAGCTGGAGAGGGGGATCTCGGTGGGCTCTTCCTTTTTAAATGAGGAGATTTGTTCTGGGACCTGCTGTTTCTTGCAGCCAAAGATGGCAAAAAACATGGAGGCTGCCCAGCTGGTGTGGCTCAGTGGTTGAGCATTGACCTATGAACCAGGTCAGGATTCGAGTCCCGGTCAGGGCTCAGTCCCCAGTAGGGGGTGTGCAGAAGGCAACTGATCAATGATCCTCTCTCATCATTGATGTTTCTCTCCCCCTCTCTGAAATCAATAAAAATATATTTAAAAAACAAAACAAAAAATGTGGAGGCCAAGTCAGAACTGTTTTTCCTATTCAACATTTATGTGCAGTGCTATAGGGTTATCTTTTGGAAAGAACTGCACCATCAGTCATGTGCTAGGGTAGATTTATCCTGGGTATCATAAACCTTCATGCTCCAAGACCTTGCAGGTGATTTCACACTTTGATTGGCTTCACCCACTGGACAAACCTCTCTGCATTTATTTTGAGAGACTGAATCTGAAAGGAGTCTCAGGTCAGGGGATTTAGAACTTGGTCTGCAAAAGAGCAAAACGGCTTTAGTTCACTTAGTGCGCTTGGTAATTAGCCTTGGAGTAAGGCATGTTATCTGCACCAGCGCAGCCCCGTGCCAAGTACCAAACCACATTTTCCAGATGAATCCAGTGAGAAGTTTCTGACCCGAAACAATTCAACATTAGGCCCCAAGGACCACAGTCATGTTGTGTAAAACAACAGATTGTTCATCTCTCCCTGGCCTTCTTTACCACAGCAAGAATGCAAAATCCAGATTAAGAACCAATGCAGTGCCCCTTTCATGCTCTCCTAAGCTTCCGAATTACAGTGAGAGGCTGCTCCAAAAGTGTACTAGAGAAAATGACTCTGAAATAGTTTTGGCTCCTGGAACGACAGCTTTCAAAATTAATGTTTGATGGAACCCATTATTGATAAGTGTCTGAGCATTCCGGGGTGGGCGTGAAGTTTCAGGCATGCAAAGTAAGGTTAGCATTAAGTGGTAAAGGGTTACCATTAATTTAAAAAAATGAAAAGAGCAGGTAAAGGAATAGATTATGAGATTAGCCAGAATAAACAGGCCACAACCCTTCCCATAAAGATTAAAAAATAAAAGAAGCCCTATTAAGTTCCCCTGAAGTCCCCAAAAACCCAAATCCAAAGACTGGCTTTCCATTCGCTCCAAGCTGACCGCAGTACAGTGTTTGGGGGGAAATCAACTTCAGAGGACACACTTGGCTTTGGCTCTGGGGTAAAACTCGGGGTTCCTGAAGGGAAAGGCTTTTCTCCCTATTACCACTTCGCTCTTTCTTGTCATTTAAGCATTTAACTTTAAAAGCTCCATCTGCTGGTGAGGCCACTAGGTAGATATTCTGGGATTCCCGTTTCAGAATTTTTCGCAGGCAAGAATGAAGTCTGGCCAGCGCGGAGGCCTGCCAGGGAACACTTACTTGGTGGCTTCCTGAACTCGCCAAAGGTGATGTCTTTGAGTGGCTTAATTGTCCCTCGGCGCCATGAAGGAGCAGGAGTCAGGGCTGGAGACTCCTGAAAAATGCCCTTCTGCTGCCAAGAAAGAAGTACCATAGCAGAATCACCTCAACAGTTAATTCAGTTTTATCCTGGAGAAAATGAAATAACTTCCCTCAAATGCTGTGAGTGGCTTTCCTATTTTAGATCAGCCCATGGACTTCATCACAAGCAATGTGGCATCAGGTATAAAGCAGCCAAATCTCAAGGGTAGTATTTGTAGCTTGTGGATCCCAACTACACTAGGAGAGGGGTTTCCAAGTGATGACAGACGGTCGTTCATTTGTGATCTGCCAAATTCTCCACACTCAGCTGGCTGGCTATTTAGGTAGGAGTTCCTCAGCCCTTTTGATGAGGACACTTTCACTATGCAAGCAAGGAGGGGGTCTGCCTCTGTGTATCCTTAGGAAGTCACATTTTGTGACAGTTTCCAAAAATAAAACAATCTCAGCATGGTGTCGGGCCTAGGAAAAAGTCTTAGGTGTATAAATTCATTGCTTTTGGTTTGCAAGAGTTGTGCCTGGGTCTTCTACCTCGAGCCTCCAAATTAAAATAATTTTTCCTATCCTGTATCTGTTCAGGTACTTATTGTTAGGAAAGTTGGGAGCAAAGAGGCAGAAAAATGAATATAATCTAGCTGCTCACTACATTGTTGCAAGATTGAAATCCAGGCCACTGACACTTTCTTACATTATTTAGATATAAACTCCCAAGCAAATGTCAATAGGAGACACACAAATTTCACATGAAACAGAATCATTTCAAAGTTTGGTTACTTTAATGCAATGTCATTGTTCAAGATAGTATGGGTATGTTAAGTGGTTCATTTCCACCCTGAAGAAAACACTGACAGTGTCTATCTTATGTAATTTTGTCAAATTCAAACATAACTCTTTAACAGGTTTTTAAAAAACATTTTCTTTCCATATCTTAATAAGATTTTTATTTTCTGCAACATTTTTTAGAAACCTTCAAGTAGTTTGGAAACATTTGCCCATTTGCTCATTTCTCTGGGAACAGGCTTCCAGAACATTTATCCCACCTATGCAGAAAATCTACATTTTCCCAGCTGGTGGTAGAGCTGCTTGATAGAGGTGATCACAGAGAAATGAGGAGTGTGCAAGCTTTGTAAAGCACTTGTAATTCTCTTCATTAGTATGCTACAATCCACCCCAGCTTCTGCAAGGTCAGACATGCAAGACAAGTACTTGGCCAAAAAAGCAGGATTCTAACTAGTGTAAAAATAGATTTTAAATAAAATAGAATCTCTATAGGAAAGGGAATTAGGTTATGTTTTACATTCCCACTGTTGCTCTAAGATATCTGAGATATCTGGTAAGTCCAAAGAGGACTTACAGTCGGTCTGCCAAAAATTGAGAATGTCTTAAGTACATTCATTTTGCAAAGTTACAGGTAAGGTTCTTTGGGAATGCTGCAGCACATCCCACAACAATGGATGGTGATTAGCGATACAGTTGGTGTGCTAACAAGTAACTTGTAAGACATTTAGGTCAAAGGGGATGAGGCCTACCCATAGGCTGGCTAAAAAAATTCTGAAATGTGATAATTTGAACTTTGGCTAATTATAAAGCAGAAAACAAACTCATCATGTAACAGTATGTCTTGTTAACCTATCCAACTTACCACTTTTGAAAGCTAAATTCCAACAGCTCTTATTTTAATTTTGCTCATTACTGCATATTACGAATTATTTGGAGTTTATGTTTTTAGAGAAAGTACACAGCCCCTCTGTTGGCCTACAACAAGCATTACATGACAGTTTTAAAGGGGGCTCTGTTAAAATTCTAATTTTTGGATTTAGAAACACCCTTTGGTTACAGCTTGAAAGCATAATTGAAAATCTGCCCAAGCTCCCTCTAGCCGCAACCTGAACATGCAGCCCAATCTTTTGTAAACATTCAAAAAATACTGATTCCAGCAAAATACACAATCAGCTAGTCAGAGGCCTCACTCTACATTTTCACATGGATGATAAATCTGACTGCTCATTCTTGCTAGATGCAAGGAAATTCACTCTGAGATTTGAGTCTTGGAGTCACTATTAAGTTTCCTCCTTATTTGAGGTTCATGGGGAGGTGTAGAATCATCAAAAGCAAACAAAGTTGCCCTAGCCGGTTCAGCTCAGTAGACAGAGTGTCAGCCGGCGGACTGAAGGGTCCTGGGTTTGATTCCAGCCAAGGGCACAAGCCCGGGTTGTGGGATCATTCCCCTGTAAGGGGTGTGCAGGAGGCAACCAATCAATGATTCCCTCTCATCATTGATGTTTCTCTCTCCCTCTCCCTTCCTTTCTGGGAGAAAAAAAAAAAAAAGGCTTAAAAAAAGAAAAAAAAGGAAAGAAAAAATAAACAAAGTGGAAACACCATTTTTCCTACACTGGGTCTACTCAGTCTGCCCTGGATTGTTGTTTTTCCTGGCTAGCCCTAGAGCAAGAAGATATGGCTGCTGGAGACAAGCCAGTGCCTGGTTTACAGGCCCAGCCTCTTTTCATATAACATTCAACCAGTCCTTCAATTCCCTAGAGGAAGGGAGGGATGACAATGATATGAGACTAATGCTCTGGAATTTTCATAAATCCTCAGTAGCCAATGCAAACCTCTCTCCCAGGCAGCTTCTACGACCTCAGGGAGGTTTGGTGCTTTAGGACTAGGAATGTTACCCACCGACCCCATAACTGAATGTCAAAAACACCAACTCAATAAATACAACAGAAAAATGTACAGCAGATTTGGGGCATCTATCAAGTAGGAAGGCAAAATGGTCATTAGAATGTCTGAGGTTAGTGAACTATTAGGTTGAAAAAAGCAGCCACCATTTAAAACATTCCCCTTTCCATCAGTTCTCCTAGTTGTCAACCCTCTACATTCATTACACCAAACACTAGCAAATGAAAGATCCAAACAACTGCAGCTTGATCCTCACTTGTACTTATTTCGGGCCCACCCTCACATTTAGGCCCCAGCACACCCTCGCCGTGCCAGGGAAAACAGTCTCAGGGACACCTGTTTCTGCAAAGGTCACTTGCCCCTCTTGCTGCGGCTCTTCCTGGAGGGCAGCTTCCCACTGCCCCCGGAAGAGGCGGGGCTCGAGGCTGAGGCCATGGCAATGTTGATCTGCCCCTCTTGGATTTCCTGCCGGGTCTCAGCAGGCAGGTGGTTGATCTTCTGCTGTGCCTCCAGGTAGAACATGACATCACGCAGCTGCTCCTGGATCTCGGTGATCTGCAGATCCTTCTGGTCACAGGTCTCCTTCAAAACCCTCTCCTCCTCCTTCAGCTTGTTCTGCAGGAGGACCTGATTGGCTCGCAAACACTTGTTCATTTCCTGCTCCTCTTTGAGCTCTGTGGTGAGTTTGGCTACTTTTGTGTTTAGCTGAGTGCACCTTTTACAAAACAAAGGAAGACAAAAGCACATTTTTCATTTGCTGACACAGACCTTTATCTACTGTGAGCTTGAACAGAGGAGCTATGATCTCAGAATCATTTAGGGTGGAATCCTCCCTACCTGTTCAGGGAGACTGGTTTGCTACCATTGCAACAGCTACACAAAGCAAGAATTTGCACTACTTAACCCAAGTATAGCTTTAAGACAATTTTTCATTTTTAGGCATAGAAATTTTTCCATAGCAGAAACTATTCTGCGATTCATGGTTTATGGTAAAACTTCTACTGCTTCTCTTGTTTTGCAGTAGTGGTTAAATAGGTTTCAGAGAGGACAATGGTGATAAAGAAGTTATGAGGAAAAGTTACATTCTTGGAGAGTCAAGTGATCTGACCTCACTGCATTTATTACTCATAAGTAAAGAACCACAGATTTAAACACCATTTTTATGTATCAGAATGCCAAAGAGCTCACACACATGGGAAGAGGCACTCCTACACATGGCACTGGAGTGGGAACTGGTACAAATTCTCAGAGTTAACTTGGAGCTAACTAGAAAGTCGAAATTTCACATGGTCCTTTGATACAGCTACTCTACTTTTAGGAACTTATCCTGTAAACTAGATATACTCAGGAATGCGCTGAAAAGACACACGGAGAAAGATGCTCATCACAATGTTGTTTACAATAGTGGAAGACTTGAGACAACTTAGATGTCCATCAATGGGAACTGCCTGAAATTATTATGGGACCGCCCTAGCCGGTTTGGCTCAGTGGATAGAGCCAGCCTGTGGACCAAAGGGTCCCGAGTTCAATTCCGATCAAGGGCATGTACCTTGGTAGCAGGCTCCCCACCCAGGCTCTGGTTGGGGCTTGTGCAGGAGGCAACCAATCGATGTGTTACTCTCACATTGATGTTTCTCTCTGTCTTTCCCTTTCTTCCAACCTCCCTAAAAATAAATGGAAAAATGTCCTTGGGTGAAGATTAACAACAACAACAAAAAGTTTGCCTTAGCCAGTTTGGCTCAGTGGATAGAGTGATGGCTTAAGGACCGAAGGGTCCCAGGTTTGATTCCGGTCAAGGGCACATGCCCAGGTTTCGGGCTCAATCCCCAGTGGGGGGTGTGCAGGAGGCAGCTGATGGATGATTCTCTCTCATCATTGATGTTTCTCTTTCTCCCTCTCCCTTCCTCTCTGAAATCAATAAAAATATATTTAAAAAATTACTATGGGACCTACACACAATGGAATACTACACAGCCATTACAAAGATCATGATAGAGCTAAAATGTGCCAGCATGGAAAAAATCTCCAGAGTATTTTACCAAATAGAATACGTAGTATTATTCTAATTGTGTAGAAAAAAAAGACTGTGTATGTGAGATGTTTATATAGGTACAGCAGATCTGTAAGAGTAAATATTCACTGGTACTGTTAAATAATGGTTACTTCCAGATATTGGGATCTAGGAAAACACCTCCAGTTTTCACTTTTTAATTCTTTAATATAGTTCAATTTATTAAGGTGGTAAAAGTATAGGAGGATTTTTAATTTGTATTTCTACTAATGTTGGGATTTTATCACAGTGGTTTTTTTTTTTTAAACCTTTGGTGAAGAGTTTCTGTTTGTGGTGATGAGAAATTTTGGAAACAGATGGTGGTGACAGTTGTACAACATTATGAATGTATTTAATGCCACTGAACTGTACACTTAAAAATGGTTACAAGTTTTTTGTTACATAGATTTTTACCACACACATATAAAAAACTATTTTTAAAAATCCAACTTTTGGGGGAATGTGTGAAGGGTATACAGGAACTCTGTGCTACCTTATAACCTCTGTAAATCTACATTTACTCCACGATAAAAGGTCTATTAAAAAACTTTTAAGGAACAATTATCACCCTTACATTTTTTTATACATTTGTCTGGAGGTAAAAATCCAGTTATTTTTGTGAGTATAACATAGACCAGAAAAGTAATTTCAATCAGTAATAACCATCTTCCCATATAGCAGGGGTAGAGTGATGGTCTTGCCATGCTGTTCATGATGTTTTTGCTCCATATTCAATATCATTGGCCTTTAATTCCTGTCTAAGGTCAGAACACATGCCATCTCCAGCTTAGACACGGTCTCTTTCCTATCATTTCTCAGCCACCATGGCTCAGAGAAGCTACAGGCTCTGGGAACAAGGAAATTACTTTCTACAGGCAAATGTAGAAGATATTTGCACATTTCAGGAGAGAACACTGCATTCCCTACAGCATCCATCTGGCATGAAACACTGTGATTTTAATAAATAGGAAGTCACAGTAAGTTTGCTCTACATATAGATAGACCCCTGGAAACCTGGTGATACACTTGAAAATGAGTATTTCCTTAGGAGTGAAGGAAATTATCTGTTTATGTTGCCTGTTACAATAAAATGCCTCCTTTAAAGAACAGACCAATTATACCTACTTTCTTTCCATAGACTGCTTTTCTTTTAGAAGGTCATTTAGTCTGTGCTCCAGATTATCACATTTCTCAATTGTTTCTTTAAATTTGGTCTTCATATTGTTAATCTGAAAAAGCAAACAGAGATCAGTTTCATTTCACAAAGACAAAGTTGTGTGGCCTTTGGAGCTAATTTCTCAAAAAAAATTTTTCCAGTTACCTGTGTATAACTTTGACAAGCCAATTTTAGAAAAGGTGAGATAATCATTTTAAAGAATTCCAGTAATAGGAATAAAATATTTGAGAAATTCTTTTTTTGGTTACTATTTCTCTATACCAGGATGAACAAAGGATCAGGAGCTGCTGAGGGTCAAGTGAAACTGCTCGGAAGTAAAGGAACAGTTCCAGGCAGTAGAGCAGGAGATGGTTTGTCAGAGACACTGGAACGGGGCCTCCCCTCCCATGCTCAACTCACCATCGTTTTTCTCCTCCTGAGATTACATTCCAAAAACTATTATCCAAATAATGCAAGAAACTCATCTACTCTAAGAATGATGTGATAACGGATTCTGTTTGGGGTTCCCCAACCCAACTCACTATTCAATTTCTCATGTACCATAAAGCCATATGGTACATGAATCGGTTCTTGTTTTATTGAGTTCATTTATAAAGGCAATATATATGAACTAATTCTTATTACACTGTCTTAAAAACTTACGAGAATTGAAAAATTCTGCTGTTTTATGTCAGATGGCAGCAATCCTAGCCAAGAGTCTACTGAAGTCTAGCTAGGCAGACACTAGATTCACTCAGGTGTGAAGATTTGGGAAATGTCTCAACTCTACCATTCTAACAACATGGGAAGATTAGGTGAAAGGGGAAGTAGTGAGGCTAGGTCGGTGGTTGGCAAACTCATTAGTCAACACAGCCAAATATCAATAGTACAACGATTGAAATTTCTTTTGAGAGCAAAATTTTTTAAACTTAAACTATATAGGTAGGTACATTGTTATTAACTTAATTAGGGTACTCCTAAGGCTTAGGAAGAGCCACACTCAAGGGGCCAAAGAGCCGCATGTGGCTCGCGAGCCACAGTTTGCCGACTACGGGGCTAGGTGAATGGTGAGGCAATAATCATAGGAACTGATAGTAACTGAGAATTTAAATCCTATGGCCCAGGCACCTGCTAGGTGTTTTGTAAGTAGTATCTCCTTATAATACACCTATGATTAGGTATGTCAACTTTTTACAGAAACAGAGGCTTTCAGAAAGGTGAGGTAATATACCCAAGGTTTACCCAGCTAAATAAAGTGTGGTGGGTCCAGGACTGGACCCCAAGTCTGGGTTCAAAGCCAAGTTCTAAACCTCTCTATAGCAAAAGAAAAGTGACCTCCGGGTGAGTTCTAAACTCAGCAGAGATCCAGGAGAAAGGGCCATTGCTTTTAGCATTTCCTTTTTAAACACTTGCCATATGGCCTAACAGGTCTCTAAAAGCACTGTCCACCTTTTTAAAAAATATATATTTTTATTGATTTCAGAGAAGAAGGGACAGGGAGAGAGATATAAACATCAATGATAAGAACTGATCGGCTGCCTTCTGCATGCCCCTACCAGGGATTGAGCTCACAACCTGGGCACTTGCCCTTGACCAGAATCGAACCTGAGACCCTTCAGTCTGCAGGCCGATACTCTATCCACTGAGCCAAACTGGCTAGAGCTGTCTCCCTTTCTGAATAATAAGAAAAAAACTACTTTGGAGAAATTAACTTTATAGCCAACTACCATTAAGTTATAAAAGCATGCAATTAAAGGGAGATTTCTGACAGTTTTTCTATGTCATAAAAATAAAAATAGCCTTAAAATTGCTTTAATTCTAGTTTGGTATTCACTTTTCTCCTCAATATTGCTTTAACATAAAAGACCACTAAATCCTTTGACATTTTCTCCTAAACTGGCTCCTGTTAGTTTAGGGGAATTGGAAAGGACAGAAATGGAATCAAATTGTAATGTTTTGGCCCTAGTTGGTTTGGCTCGGTGGCTAGAGCGTCGGCCTGCAGACTGAAGGGTCCCAGGTTTGATTCCAGCTGGGAGCACATGCCTGGGTTGTGGGCTCGATCCCCAGTAGGGTGCGTGCAGGAGGCAGCCGATCAATGATTCTCTCTCATCATTGATGTTTATCTTTCTCCCTCCTCCTTCCTCTCTGAAATCAATAAAGAAATATATATTTTTTAAAAATTGTAATGTTTTGGTCACTAAAGTGACTTAAACCGAACACATTTAAATCAAAATGAAAAATATCAAGCAACACCAAGAAGCTTTCTAATATTGCTATAGATGATGTTACAATGGGCTAAATTAGTGCTTTTGAAAACATTTCTGACGATTGGCCCAAAGTAAGAAACACCCAGGAACATAAAAAGACACAACTGAAACAGGAGTTTTGGAAAACAATATTTAAATGTGATGCACTCTGATATTTTACGCCTATCCTATTCTGTTTAATAAAAATGCCAGTTGTGGTCCACCAAACTCATTTCCCACCCACGGCTGGAGAAAAACTGTCTGAAAACATGGGTCTAGAGTTCAGAGAGAAAAGCGGCACCTGTGTTCTTCATATGTGGCCCCGTTAAAACTAAGCACCTTCAAGTGGGGATGAGCTTCATTTTCTAGCACAGACTCTGCTCACGTGCTAGAATAATTGTACTACCTAAGGCATTGGGGGACAGGAATAGTATTATAACTGAAGTTCACAATCCATTTCAACCTTCACCCTCCCCCTCCCCCTCCCCCACATTAACTTTTTATGAGGCCCATGAACAAGAATCTCTGTCAGTGAGATCCACGTTGGTTACTGTTAATCCTTGCACATGCTGGAGGTGCCAATGGACAGAGAACTGGGCAAAAGGAGGACAGTGGCAGGAACAAAAGGCTTGAACCATCCATTACCTTATGGATAAGCAACATTTGTTATTAGAAAACAAAGCATTCTTTTCAAGCCCTTCAAGCTTTTCATTTAGGGCCTCCATATTACCACTTCCTAAATGGAAACACAAGTTTCACAGTTTTTAGCTCCCCTGTCCCTGGACTTTTCATGGGCATGTGTTAGAGAATGCAGTTAATCCTAAAGAATCTTAAAAGGCAGAGAATCCTGAACTTAGCTCTCAAGGGTCTGCATGAAGCACTTCATGGTCACGCTGGGATAGCCCGTGGAAAAACCCATTAGTGAGGCTGCTCGGGTTGCCAGCTCTCTCCTGAGTGCTGTCAGAGGTGTGTCCTTCCCCCATGTACCCAATCAAGCCCTATTCAGAACTTGAGTGCCTCTGGAAAGGCATTTCCATTACTTGGAAGGGTCGTAAAGAATTTCATCAAGAACTTTGAACTAAACATCATTTTAAAGTTGGTGTTAAGCCTTATGTTTAAAAACCCAGTTTCTCCTCATTTGTAGGCACATCCAGAAACCAGGGCCCCTGGGCCTGGCATAAAGTGAGAGCTCGGCCCTGCCTGCTAAGCTCCAGGATAATGCTACTTGGAGGTGAGCCCCAGGCCCAGCTCTGCATTCTCCATCTGAAGACCCAGTTACTGGTGGGGATTCACAAAATTATTAAGACAATCATTTAAAAAAATCTCAAAGCCTTTATTTAATACTAAGGGAATTGATGGATTAAGAACACTGTCCATAGGTTCAGAAAATGGTTTCTAGCATCCTAATTATACATGAACCCTGCAGTGCTCACTGGTTTTCAACCTCCTTCTTTGGGAACCTCTGGACTCCTTGTACAGGCTGGAGACAAAGGGAAAACCAAGCAGGTGGAGCTCTGGGCCCTTCATCTAGGTTTCAACCAAAACCAAACCACTTTTCTCTTTTAAATATTGTAGTGAGTGGCATCTCTTTGAAAATGGCATCTTTGTTAAAATCTGAAGACACTGCCTGAGACCAGCAATTTTTAACCTTTTTCATCTCATGGCACACATAAACTAGTTACTAAAATTCTGCAGCACACCAAAAATGTATACTTTGCAATCTGAAAAAAAAAAAAGGGGGGGGGTATACATTTTGATTCATTCCCACCAGGCAGCTATTGCTGTATTGGATGTTGTCATTTTTTTTTATTTGACAATCTAGGGCAGTGGTCAGCAAACTCATTAGTCAACAGAGCCAAATATCAACAGTACAACGATTGAAATTTCTTTTGAGAGCCAATTTTTTTAAACTTAAACTATATAAGTAGGTACATTGTTATTAACTTAATTAGGGTACTCCTAAGGCTTAGGAAGAGCCACACTCAAGGGGCCAAAGAGCCACATGTGGCTCGCGAGCTGCAGTTTGCCGACCACGGATCTAGGGGAAAAGAGGTCCGTGCCCTTGACTGCATAGTCAGGTATTCTATGTTTTAAAAATTCACACTGGTGTGCCATGGAACAACCAGTTGAAAATCACTGTCCTAGACCAATAAGGAAACATGGTTACCATTGAAGTTCTAGCATTTCTGCCCAATTTTGTTCCCATCAACTTCTAGAAGTAACATCTTGTTGGCTCAGAGGCCCATGTTCAGCTCCCCAAAGCAGCTGTTCCCAAGTTCACAAACCAACTGGCTGACTCAAATTACAAACTCTCATGTATATACTTCTATTTTTTAAATAGAATAACACAAGGCACTAGAAAACTTTATTGAAATTACCAAATAAAACCCCAAGCCCAAAATTTAAAGCTTTTAAATGCAAGATTTCTATTTTCCTTTCTTTTTTTTAAGGTACATGCAAGGTATTTTATTTCTTTCTTAACTTAGTTTGGTATAGAGCTCAGTATACAATAAGATTTTAATATATTCTTTTTGATTTAGTAATCTTAGGTGAGAATACATGTCTGCTTCTCTCCCCTTCTTATACTATACCTAGTTGATTGCATTTGCCTTTTTTCTCTTCCTTTTCCTTTTTGACTAATTTCATTCTCATTGTGGTCTAGCTTGTCCCACAATAGTGCCTTCATAGGCTAAGTCTCTAATATAATGAAAATTCAGGTGTTTACCACTTCTCTCTGGAATCCTTACCTAGAGTTAGGTTACTGAGGTGAGCCAAATGATTCCAAATTGTTTTCTATTCTTCTTTCCCCTAACTCCAGCTTTACTGCAACATAACTGACATACATAGAACAAAGGTTTCTTTTTAGAGGCAGAACAGTTCTTTACCTGTCTACCAGACTAAGAAGAAAGATTCAAAGATTCCTTTGTCTCTGTACTCTGCCTTTTCCCAAACCAACATCAGATTGCCCATGCCACGTGGCACTTCATCAGTCACTAAACCAGAAACTTACTTCTTCTGCTGTGTCCTTCTCTATCCGAACTATCTTGTTTTCCCAGTAGATTCGCTGTGATTCCAGCTGGCTTGTTAGTAAATATGAATACTGAAAACATAAATAATAAAACATAAGTCATTGTTGTCAGTCTCTGAAATCCAATTAAAAGCTTACTTTTAATGGCCTACAGAAGAGTAAGAGTAACCATCACATATATATTACACCTTGGTTCCACTCTACTCACTAAACCACAATTATACTCTTGACCTCCTGGAGCTTACAATCTAGTCAGGAACAAACAGGGAAATGTGCAGTAAAAAGACATATGTTCCTGTTTAAACTGACTTTCAGAACCACATGGTGCCCTAGCTGGTTTTGCTCAGTGGACAGAGTGTAGGCCTACAGACTGAAAGGTCCTAGGTTCGATTATGGTCAAGGGCACATGCCTGGGTTGTGGGCTTGATCCCCAGTAGGGGGCGTGCAGGAGGCAGCCAATCAATGATTCTCTCTCATCATTGCTGTTTCTCTCTCCCTCTCCCTTCCTCTCTGAAATCAATAAAAATGTATTTTAAAAAAGAACCTCATGGTTTTTAAATCAAAGGGTAACTCAAATCAGGTTATCCATCTACCCTGTACCTCCCAGCCTTGGGTTACGTGCCCCCTTTCTCAGTTCCCACAGCACTATGCCTATCAATAGCACTTATAACACTAGCACTTAATTACTGGTTTATCTGCCTGTCTTCCACGACTGGCCTCTCTGAAAGCAAGGGTTCTATCTTTATTTCTATATCCTCAGTGCCTGGCACATGCTGGATGTTAAGAAACATTTGCTGCCTGATTACATGGATGAATGAACAGTGCTGTGTAACTGCGGGGAAAGGATAGATGGCTTCTGACAGTAGGACATAGTAGGACTTCTGAAAGAAAGAGATTTGAGAGGGCTCTTAACAGACAGGAAGAGGAGATAAAGAGAGAGGTATGGTTCCAGAGAACTACTGGACCTTGATGTGAGCTGTGATGTATATGTCTCTTCAGAGACGAAGAAGTACCAATAAGGCTGGGGTGTAGGGTGTGGAGAGTTGGGGTCTATGGAAGGCTCTGGGTTATCACATTGAGAATGTGGGCCAAGGCTTGGTCAGATCACACCTGCATTTTGGAAAGACTATTCTAGGAGACTAGCAGAGATCTAACCGCATTCTAGAGAAGAGACTGAAAGTGCAACAGAGGGAAAGGACAATCGGGAGAATATGTGTGTGTGTCACCAGAAAGTACACTCCATGAGGGCAGGGAGTTTAATGCGTGCTCCATTCCCACCACCAGGAGGACTGGCTGACAGACAGCAACCCTCAATGAATATTCATTGAATGACATACTATTATTAACTATTATGGAAGGGTTACTCATTCTAAAAACTTAATGTAAAAGATGTGAACTACTGTGATATATCAATATAATATTTTTTCAATATAATTTATTAACGGTAACAACATAAGCCTTATTTTAGGCCATTATACTGATCTATCAGACCTTAAAAGTCTGGAAATGAGCAAGTTTTTAAATGTCCATTTCCTCCCAAGGTTAAGATATTTGTTTTTAAAACAATTACTTTCTAATTTATATAAAATAGGACTTGTGTTAAACTTCTTCATTAACATAAAATGCACATGACATCAATTTTATAGTAGACGGGACTTACTGGTATGGAGAAAACATAGACTGTGCTAATTTTGTTGTTTCTTCAAATATATGAGCACCCAAAAATGGCTTTATGTATATAGGCATCAAATTCATAAAATGCCAGCCAATATATAGGGAAAAGCTCCCTGGAAAGATACTATTGAGGTTTCCTCATTCCAACCAAGTCTGCTCAATTTACAACTGTTACTATAATGCCAACAGAAAGATTCTTAACTTCCAGTTTTAGAGCAGCTACAGAGGACAACCTTAATACTGAAACTTGAGACAACTCAGAATATCACATTGAAAATAAGGCACAGTGAAACTTAGACTTTCAAGGAAGAAAACCAGAATAAAAATATTCTAATAATCATTTATAGCAGTAATAGAACTTTTTTAAAAAGTTGACATGCAGAGTAAATGGCAAAATTAAAAATCTAAAACACCTTTCAAGTTAGAATAGTAAAAAGCTATTTAGTAATTACTAATAACTTATCTTACCTCTAACTGCAAGGCATCTATTTTCTCTTCCTGGCAAGTATCACCCTCACATTCATACTGTACTATTTTTCCATCTGTTTTACTTGCAACCAGTCGATGGACATAATTATCTAAAGAAAAGAATGAGTCAACCAAGGTATATTTCTCTCAGAATGGAAAGGGTCTCCCATACTATTTTAACTGACATTTTTGTTTTCACAGATCTAAATTGCAGTATTTCTTTAAAAGTGAGCTATCCCTAAAAATAATAAAATAATAAAATAAATAATAATAAAAATAAAAGTGAGCTAACCCTAGTGGATAGAGCATCAGCCTGCGAACTGAAGGTTCCCAGGTTCGATTCTGGTCAAGGGCACATGCCCGGGTGACGGGTTCAATCCCCAGTGGGAGGCATGCAGGAGGCAGCTGATCAATGATTCTCTCATCCTTGATGTTTCTATCTCTCTCTCCCTCTCCCTTCCTCTCTGAAATCAATAAAAATATATATGTATTTTTAAAAGTGAGCTAAAGCATTTGAATTTAAAAAAGAGTGAAAGGCAAGAGTGGAAATATTAAGGTGCAAATATTAATTTATAAGGTGCAACTCAGACCAGTCATAGGAAATAGTGCCCTATAGGGCTTGAGTTTGCCACAGCTGTCAGAAAGGTTTCATGCTGTGAGAGATTCTGACAGAGAAGTTTTCATACAGAATGAACCCAAATTCGAGAATGAGAGTGGTGTTCACCTCCAGCATAGTCCCAGACTCGATGATTGGTGAGCTGCATGGCATACGTGTGCTGGGTTTCCTCAAAGTGCTTATAAGCATGTCGACTTACATATCGTCCACATCCTATGTGGCCACATATTAAGCAAATCCAAAGGTTCTGCCAAGAAAAAGGTATGATTTTAATTATATAAAAATACATGACAGATAATCTCTTTGCTGTTAGAAGCTTCATTTTGTAGAAGTAAAAGTACTGGTACTTTGCTACAGCAACCTGAACAGAGTAAGACACCAGCCATTCTAACTTCTTCCACTGTCATCCCTGAGTCTAAGCCCCCATGATCGCTGGCCTGGACTATTCCTGCCCATCTACATTTTGTCCTCCACATTGCAACCAGAGTGAACTTTAAAAATAAATCCATCAGCCCTAACCGCTTTGGCTCAGTGGATAGAGCGTCAGCCTGCGGACTCAAGGGTCCCAGGTTTGATTCCGGTCAAGGACATGTACCTTGGTTGGGGGCACATCCCCAGTAGGGAGTTTGCAGAAGGCAGCTGATGGATATTTCTCTCTCATCGATGTTCCTAACTCTCTATCCCTCTCCCTTCCTCTCTGTAAAAAGTCAATAAAATATATCAAAAAAATAAAATAAATAAATCCATCAGATAGTTTGTCCTGGCTCTGCTATATCCAAGCATCTGGGATGATGTCATGAAATCTCTGTGGGCCTCAGTTCCCTTATCTGTAAAATAGGGATGGTAATGGCATCGATCTCATAGGCTTGTTAAATGATTGAGTGCATAGCTGTAAAGCACGTAGAGCAGTCCAAGGACATAGTCAGCGCTGTGTTTGAACTTTTCAAATACAGTAACTGAAACTCCCTTTCCTTCTCAGTACACTTAAAACTCCAGACTCCGCCAGAACCGGTGTGGCTCAGTGGATAGAGCGTCGGCCTTCGGACTCAAGGGTCCCGGGTTCGACTCCGGTCAAGGGCATGTACCTTGGTTTCGGGCACATCCCCAGTGGGGGGCGTGCAGGAGGCAGCTGACCGATGTTTCTCTCTCATCGATGTTTCTGGCTCTCTATCCCTCTCCCTTCCTCTCTGTAAAAAAATCAATAAAATATATTAAAAAAACAAAAAAACAAAACTCCAGACTCCTTACCTTGAGTCTCTAAGGCTCTACTCTACATCAAGCATGTCAAACTTGCGGCCCACAAGAAATATTTTTGCAGCCCAGCCAATATAACGGTATGGAAGAAACATTTTAATAAAAATTTCGTAACTTAATTTTTACAATATCCTATTATACATAATTATTAATAACGAACTACAACGTTCACTAATGACTGATTACTATAATTGTGTTGCATTCATTTCCCTTACATGCCTACGTGCAGGTGCACCATTTCTCTCTACTAATACTAGCAGCGAATATTTTAGCAGCCGATGGCCACATCATTAGTCTTGTACTGTCTTGTTTGGTGTGCACAACAGGAAATATTTCGCTTTTGGAAAACAAGAAAAATAGGTTTATTTGCATTACGCTTATTAATTTGTGCAGTTATTCAGTGTCTGGTAAGTTAATGTTCAAGAAAAAATATTTTTATTAAAATGTTCTATTATTTTATGTTAACAATTACTCATTTATTTCAGCCCTTTGTCTTCAGCATGTCTCTATCAAAATAAACCTATGTTTCTATGAAAAAATAAAGTAAAATAAAAATACATGACTTGCCTGACTCATGGTAGGAAGGGGCTGACACAGAATAAGATTTAGAGTTGTTTCTATAGGAGCTTCGAATAAATATATATTTAAAACCCAAAAGTAAGGATGCTTTTTATGGGTCAATCATTTTCTTATTCTGACTTTAATGGAACTCCATGCAAATAGCAAGGAAAAAATTCATAACTTATCAATAAAAGTATAGGCTTTTTCAAAGGACAAAAAATAAAACCATAAAGTATTTTGCTTAGGTGTCAAATGGTTTTTATAGTTATATTTCTTGCCTGACACTAGACAAAAAGAAAAAAAATCAGTCTCACAAAAGTATTTCAAGCCTCGCAAGGCAGAAAAAAATCCCAGACAATTAAAGCGGTGTTCATTATTCGTTCCCACCATGCATTACTTACTTCCTGAACACCACATTCAAAACACTTATTTTCTTCTACTGGCTCTGGAGTTTGACAGTACCGGCAAACAGGGCACCTGTCCAAGACACCAAAAGATAATGACAGATTAAATAGAAAACAGCTGTTATACAACCCAACAGTAAAAAACTGAATTTTAAATACTCCTTCTCTAATATCTTTTATCATAACTAAAAATATCACTCAAAATATACTTCTGAGCTATTTGCAAACAAAATGAAAAAAACAACAAAACCTTGATAAAGCAGAGGAAAGGGAGAAATCTTCATCTGCCTCATACCTTTTCCCACTCTCCTGTCTAAAGCTTACATAATCAAAGGATTACATAATGGGCTAGAATTAGGGACTTGAGACAAGTTATTAATTTTTTCATGTCTAGGTACCCATAAGGCATTTTTACTTTAAATAATCTACCTTATACCCACTTCGAAAAGTTTAAATTATTTAAAATGAATCCAGTCCTCTCAAGGTTGCTCCTAAGAGTTGAAACTAAACTCTAGTAAATTTCACCAAATTAAAAATAAAGTCAATGTATTTCCTGAAATGCACATGACACTTTCACATATAAGGAACATCATGTGGAAGAAGATACCAGCGCTCTGTGAGTACTCAAGTTTCAATTTACAAAATGCAATAAAAACAGCAGTGAAGTCCTAGCTGGTTTGGCTCAATGAATAGAGCGTAGACCTGTGGACTGAAAGGTCCCAGGTTTGACTCTGGTCAAGGGCACGTGCCTGGGTTGCAGGCTTGATTCCCATTGTGGGGTGTACAGGAGGCAGCTGATCAATGATTCTCTCTTATTATTGATGTTTCTATCTCTCTCTCCCTCTTCCTTCCTCTCTGAAGTCAATAAAAATATATTTAAAAAAACAAACAAAAAACGACAGTGAAGGCAAACTCATCTTCCTCTCTGAAGTCAATAAAAATATATTTAAAAAAACAAACAAAAACTCACAGATACATAGAGTAGAAAGATGGTAACCAGGGCCCAGGGGATAGGAAAATAGGAAGATGTCAAGGGATACAAAGTTTCAGTTATGTAAGATGAGTAAGTTCGTAGAATTGGTGCACATTAATGTGACTACAGTTAATATTATACTGTGTACGTGAAATCTGCTAAGAGGGTAGATCTTGGGTGTTCTTCCCCCACACACACAAAAAAAAAAAAGGAAAAAGGGAAATGGTAAAAGTATGAGTGATGGATTATGTTAATTGGCTTGGTTGTGGTGAATATTTAATATTTCACAATGTATACGTAGACTGGGTCATCAAGTCATACATCTTAAATATATAATTTCTGACTGTCAATTATACTTCAATATAATTGAAAAAAGGGACACTGAAAAAATCCATTAACCCTCTTCAATTATACTTAAGACAAAGTAACTGAGTTAAGTACTAGCCATTAATATTTTTGTCAGATGGGCAAAGATGATACAAAGTGAATTATTGTTGAGGCTAACTGAATTGGCACAAGAAGAAAGAATGCTCAAGAAACAACTAGTATCAGTTTGTTACCCAACTGCATAAATAAAACCAACAAAAGGAAATCAGCAGGAAGAACACAGAGTTCTTGTCACAGAAAAAGAGTCTTTGTTGCCCTAGCTGGTTTGGCTCAGTGGATAGAGCATCAGCCTGTGGACTGAAGGGTTCCAGGGTCGATTCTGGTCAAGGATACATGCCCAGGTTGTGTGCTTGATCCCCAGTAGGCAGGAGGCAGCCAATCAATGATTCTCTCTCATCATTGATGTTTCTATCTCTCTCCCTCCCCCTCCCCCCTCCCCCTCCCAGAAATCAATAAAAATATATATAAAAAAGAAAAGTCTGTGTTCCTAAGAGAAAGTTAAAGGATCCAGTCTGTCTCTTTCTTCAGTATCAACAGAAAAGACAGAAGACAACTTGAAGAAATAACGAAATGGCAGCTGGTAAGCAGCAGGCGTCTTGTCAAAGCTAGAAACTAGCCCTCTGCCATCCCTGTGGTCTGTGTGGCAGCTGTAGTCGTGGTTGGATAAGAAAACAACAAACTAATTCTGAAATCTAAGTGTCAGAACGGCCTTTGTGAACTGTATGACCCTGAGAATGAAAAGGAAAAAGGGAGCCCAGCCTGAGTGGCTCAGTGGTTGAGCGTTGACACATGAACCAGGAGCTCACGGTTCAATTCCCAGTCAGGGCACAAGCCCAGTTTCAGGCTTGATTCCCATTAGGGGATGTGCGGAGGCAGCCAATCAATAATTCTCTCTTATCACTGATGTTTCAATCTCTCTCTCCCTCTTCCTTCTGTGAAATCAAGAAAAACATATATATTTTTTAAAGTCAAATACTTGGACTGGTTCACTTTTGGTGGTGGCTATTTTAATTCTGGGAAAGGGTAAGAGTGGGCTTTAATAGGTTGGGAGATGAGCTCGCTCCTATACTCACGTCGTGTCGTCCCAGCGCTGCAAGCACTGGCTGTGGAAGCTGTGGTTACATAACGTGGTGAGGATGCCATTCACAGACTCATCCATGCGCTCCAGACACACCGTGCACTTGGGGAGCTCGGTCAGATCCATCACAGGGAGACTGGCACCCTAGAGTGAAACACCTCACATAAGCCTCACTCTTCATCCACCAGTTCTAATTTTTTAAAACAACAGTTTTCCTATTGCCTTTTGACTCCTGGAAGGATATTCTCAACATTATTGCTCTGTGCAAATAATTTAAAATTTTTATTCAAGCAACAAATACTGATTGAGCGCCTCCGATCTTCCCAGCACTGTGCTAGGCACTGGGGATACAGAGGAGAACAAAGCAGACAAAGATCCCTGCCCTCACAGAGCTGACATTCTAGGAAGGGAGACTGCCTCCAAAACCTTAAAACAGAGAATCTAAAATGTCAACAGACTCCTAACTCTAAGTGTAAAGGTCTATGATTATAACAGAATACAAATGAAGAAAAGCAGCAGAGTCTGGCTGGCAGGTGTGAGCGTCAACCTATGAACCAGGAAGTCACAGTTTAATTCAGGTCAGGACACATGCCCAGGTGGCCGGCTCCATCCCCAGTAGGGGGTGTGCAGGAGGCAGCCAATCAATGATTCTCTCATCATTGATGTTTCTCTCTATCCTTCTCCCTTCCTCTCTAAAATAAATAAAAACATAAAAAATAAATTAGGATGGGGATTAAGGGTTGATATTTAAAATAAAAACACTTCTTTTAGGCTCTAGGCAATGTTTCATTGATCTAGAATAGATGAACCTAATTTTCAATGATATAGATAATATCCTTTTATTTATTTTTTTACATTTTTGGACAATTTTTAAAACGGACATAAAATTCACCAAAGTATACAATTCAGTGGGTGTTTTTTGTTTTGTTTTTTCGTTATTCACAAGTTTGAGCAACCATCACCACAACCTAATTCTAGAACATTTCTATCATCTTGAAAAGAAACCTCGTTTTCATCAGCAGTTACTCTCCTCTTACCCTGACCTCTGGCAATCATTAATCTACTTTGTCTCTATGGATTGGCCTATTTTGGACATTTCCGTAGATATCTTACTGTTTAACTTTATACCATTCTGATATGTATATCAAATATAAGGATTATTTATACTTACATCTTCAGATTTCAGTACTTCGGCCCTTTCCACATAGACCAGCTGGCAAACATCATCTTCTATTGAGTTGAACTGGCGGCCATTGCATGCCATATAAAAACTATCTGCATCAGCCTAGGTACACCAATGGGGAAAAGGAAAAAATTGAGAGCCTGAAAACGCGCTTTATATTCAAGATGCATAGCTTCAATTATTCTCTTCATTGTCTTTTAAAACTTATACTTGAGAGAGAGAGAAATCAACGGCCAAAAGTAACATCTACAGAAGCAGGAAGCAGGTTCATAGGCTAATCGAACTCTGCAGCTCAATATCCTACATCTCTACAATGTTTCCTTACACATGATAGTTTTACTGGAACAAGAAACAGCTACTAATGTGTAATAAGCTGACAGCTAGTCTAATTTTATTATTCGACCAGCAATGGTCAATACTTCCCTTGATAGCAGTATTTTTTTCTCCTCTAGTCAGCACTTTCATAGCAGCTAAAAGCAAAACACTTATTTTTGCAAAGCTTGGAACCAAATCCTAATGGAAGATTGTTAGGGAATAGTCATTTTCAAAATATGTCAGCATCTATGTTCAAAAAAATAAAGGACATGTGGAACTGGAATGAAAAGCTAAGATCTCTTCAATAAACCAAGTAATAATGATACATGATAAGGATCCCATATGGAAATTTAAGCAACCCAGTGTGTAATACCAAAAGCAAAGCTCTTGGCTAAAATCAAGATGAATGAGCCTTTGAAATACTAAGCCTCCTTCCCTTGGATAGATGGAATTAGAAGAAAAAGTCCCTTGCAAAGGCATAAGTGCATTTGTGAATATGGACACAAGTAAATCAAACCTAGACTAGCCTTAGTAGAAAGTAACAAAGAGATTATTTCAGTTTTTAAACTCAGTAATTTTTAGAGGCAGCTAGAGGCTAAGGCTTGTCTGGGTTTCACTCCCACACGGCCATTAGCCCAAACATAGGAAGTTGTGTGCTTTGGCCCTATCAATGTAGACAGGCTGCTTGTGGGGAGGAAGGGTATCTGCAAAAGGAAATGCCACATTGTTAACATCTAAGAAGAGATTCAAGTCTGTAGCAGGCAAAAATTGTCCTGCAGGTCTACCTTCATGGGGTTCTGAATCTTTAACAGCAAAAGCTTACAATAAGCGTTTCACAGCTTTAAATGTCATTCTAATGATGTAATCAAGTGTGGATTCTTGATTATTTATGCTTTCTTAATATGAGCAAGGGAGCTAAACAGCTGAGAAAGGACAACCAATTCTGAACAGTTATATTTAGGTGGGGGGTAGGGAGGTTTTCTTTCAGGAAACAACCTAGTGTACTGACTACAATTCATTTTAACGTCAAAATGTTAAAATGTTCTTGGATAATACATTTTCTTTAATACTAAGAAGAGGCAATCTAATGGCTTCCCCCATTCTTTAAGAGTAATGACTTCTTCCTGAAATGTTTATAGATGAGGAAGCAGCACAGTGAGCAAATGGATTCATGTTCTGAGGAAAGTGACGGGCTGGGAATGAGGGCCACTGGTCAGCTCTTCAGGGTCCCAAGCACCAGGAGCTGCGCCAGCTGAATGAGGAAAGGAAGACCCCTCTTTGAGCCTCCAGCTCTGTAAATGCTCACTAAGCGACTATGCCTCCTCAGAGGAAGGAACAAGGTTTGCGTGACACAGGGCATGTGATGAATTCTATTCAGCACCAGATAAATTAATCCTTTCTGGAGGGAGTTGTTTATACCGAAGAAATGTATTTTTTGAACACACTGATCTCTTCTTTAAAATCTTGGTATTGGAAATGGAACTTCACTTTTTCAAATATTTACTGAGTACCTAGCATATGTCAGGCACTGTGCTATGCACTAGGACAAGAGTAGAAAACAAAATACACATGGTTCCCACTTCAACCCACGACTGAAGTGCACAAAAGCATGAAGCTAACTGCAAAATTCGCAAAATAAACAACTCTTTTATTTAAAATGTTTGCACTGTATAGAGCCCAAAATTTAAAGAAACCAGCTTTTGTTTTTCCCTAGTCCTTGTTCCTACTGTTCCTGTCTCAGGATAAATTTGAGAAAAAGAAAAATCCATCATGATCAAGGTTCCTTTATTATCATGATGGTCACTATAGTATTGAGAACGTATTTTTACTTCTCAAAAGAGGGGTCTTGCTGGGCCACGGTTGCTCAGTGGTTAAGTGTAGACCCATGAACCACGAAGTCACGGTTGGATTCCCCATCAGGGCACCTGCCCGGGTTGTGGGCTTGATCCCCAGTCTGAAGGCAGACGATCAATGATTTTCATCACTGATGTTTCTATCTCTCTCTCCCTTTCCCTTCCTCTCTGAATTCAATAAAATATACTTAAAAAAAAGAGGGGTCTTCAAGGTTGCCCTAAGCATGCAAGTGAAAACGAGCCAACATACACTATCCTCTCAAAAGTTTTGTTCCCAAGAAATATGAAATTGAACCTCCTGCTTTCCTGTGTCCTGATGAATTACAAATTCTTTAACTAAAGACTAAATTTCCTAAAGGTCATAGTAAACTTTGTGAGCCCATCCTATATAATAAAAGGCTAATATGCAAACAGACCAAACGGCAGAATGACTGGTCGCTATGAAGTGCACTGACTCACAGGGGGCAGATGCTCAACGCAGGAGCTGCCTCCTGGTGGTGAGTGCACCAGAAGCCGGGCTCATGGCTGGTGAGCACAGTGGTATTGGCAGGAGCCTCTCCCGCCTCCATGGCAGGGTTAGGGATGTCTGACTGCAGCCTAAGCCATCAGTCGGACATCCCCCAAGGGCTCCTGGACTTCGAGAGGGCACAGGCCAGGCTGAGGGACACCCCCCCGCGAAGTGCACAAATTTTGTGCAACACGTCTCTAGTCTCTTTATAATACCTCCAGCATAAAGCCGAGGCCAAAAGAAATTCATGAGGTTATAAAAGATATAGAGAAGGTCCATTATTTTTTTCTTTTTTATTGATTTCAGAGAGGAAAGAAGAGGGAGAGAGAGATAGAAACATCAATGATGAGACAGAATCATAGATTGGCTGCCTCCTGCACGCTCCCCACTGGGGATTGAGCCCACAACCCAGGCATGTGCCCTTGACCAGAATCGAACCCGGGACCCTTCAGTCCACAGGCCAATACTCCATCCACTGAGCCAAACCGGCTAGGGTGGTCCATTATTTCTCAATAAAAATTCTCTAGTGAGAAAAAGGAGTAAGAATATAGCCCGGCCGGTGTGGTTTAGTGGTTGAGTGTGGACCTATGAACCAGGAGGTCATGGTTCAATTCCTGATCAGGGCACATGCCCGGATCACAGACTCAATCCTCAATGGGGGCATGCAGGAGGCAGCCAATCGATGATTCTCTCTCATCATTGATGTTTCTATCTCTCTTTTTCTCTTCCTTCCTCTCTGAAATCAATAAAAACATATTTTTTAAAAAATATATTTTATTGATTTTTTACAGAGAGGAAGGGAGAGGGATAGAGAGTTAGAAACATCGATGAGAGAGAAACATCGATCAGCTGTCTCCTGCAAACTCCCCACTGAGGATGTGCCCGCAACCAAGGTACATGCCCTTGACCAGAATCGAACCGGGGACCCTTGAGTTCGCAGGCCCATGCTCTATCCACTGAGCCAAACCGGTTAGGGCAAAACATATTTTTTTAAAACAAAAATATATATATATATAGTTAGCTGCCCAGGCTATGGAGTCAGGCTGCCTGGGCTTCAATTCCCAACTCTGACAACTATTAGCTGTGTAGCTTTGGGCAAGGGACTTATTCACCCTTGTTCCCACAATTACATAAGTAACATAACAACATCTACTTCATGGCATTATTGAGAGGACTCAAGGAGCATGAAAAGCACTTAGCACAGGCCTGGCATCTATCTAAGCAAGTGTTCAACATGTGATAACTACTGAGTCTATTATTTTCATTAGGGCCCAATATTAATTTAATAACATCAAGTCTTATACTAGGAGGGTGTTTGTAGGCCTTAGAAAGTCCCTGATAGGATGAGCCTCTGACCCTAAGATCCAGCATTAACGATAATACAACTCATGACACCAAAGTCAAGGGTTCCGTCCCCATGGGGAAGAGCATGCAGTAAGCTGTTTCAAAGTTTTAGAAAACATTCATCAACTTGAGCAACCTGCACTTGATCAAAAGACAGAGGTAGAGAGCCAGTGCGTGAGTACAAAGAAAATGTATTAACAGTAATGGCAAATTCCCACAGCATTATCTGCACACTATGAAGCACTTGTTACAGGAAAATTTGTGGGTTTATTAGACTTCAGACAAACAAATCTAGTATGTTCTTAAACATTTTCTCCAATCTGTTTCTGTGATTTTTCCTTTTTCTGATCGGCTTTGTTAAGTAGAAGCAGTAACTAAATTACTGCCATTACACAATTTCTTGCAGGCAGTGACTGTCTCCCCTTTCCCACACTTTCATACCACTCCTATGGTAAGACGGGTACACCCTAGGGCAGTGATGGCGAACCTATGACACGCGAACTCATTTTTTTGGTTGATTTTTCTTTGTTAAATGGCATTTAAATATATAAAATAAATATCAAAAATATAAGTCTTTGTTTTACTATTGTTGCAAATATCAAAAAATTTCTATATGTGACACGGCACCAGAGTTAAGTTAGGGTTTTTCAAAATGCCGACACACCGAGCTCAAAAGGTTTGCCATCACTGCCCTAGGGATTAAAAGTGAGGGGTCAATCCCCAGCTCAGTCACTTACATCCAGCTATGTAACCCTGGGCAAATTCCCAACCTCTCTCAGCAGCTAATTTTTTCATTTTGTAAAACAAGGATAACAACAGTACTTATCTACCTCACAGGGTTTCTAGTGAGGATGAAATGAGATAACTCACATTAAGCATTTAGCACTGTGAATGGTACAGAACAAGTAGTTTATATTATCTTTACCAGGTTTAAAAGGTTTAACATACCACTTGCCCATTTATTGCAAAACCCTTCAGTGACCTCAGGTCTCTTGACAATGAAAGCAGTTGTTTAAGTGCTTTTCCATTCTCAACTTGTAGGACAGTTGAAACATTTCTTTTGAATGTCTTGTTCAATGATAGGGTGCTTTGGAAGGTTAAAGATAACAATTGTGCACCCTCTTGTACACAGAACTCCATTCTAAGTGTTGTCTTTCTGTGGGCCATGGAACATATAACTCACTTCTCTTAACTTCCTTCCCATGAACAATGAATGGCTGATACTGCTGTCAACATTGGATTTTCTATAACGAAGAAGAAGGAAATGCCTAGTGGATCTTGTGTCATGGCCTCCTTTTCACCCACCAATCTCAGTGACCAGTCAGAGACAAAAGCAAATGACCCTACAGGAACACCCATCTTTGCCAATCTGCAAATGAGGTGAGACTGAAGTAATTTTTGACAAAGCCGCATTTCAAAACCAATGAATAGACAAATATAAGAGGCTATTAAAAAAACCACACAGATTGAATGAAACCTACAGATAAGGTAGCTCTTTAATAACCTGTATAACACCTAAAGCTTACCTCATTTTTATATGCATAAACAAATATGCATACTCCCAAGAATATCTTTCTAACATCTTTAGAACTGAGACAGGTAAAGTATGAGTTATAATGCACAAGTGCTTTTAAAAACTGAAAATATCACCACTCTTTCAGTGTTTGTTTCTCTATTCTCTATTTCCAATCAGAATTCTAGAGCATCTTTAATACGTCAAGGAATGTCACAAAAATCCCTCGTCACTAAAATTTTAAAAAGAGAGAGAGAGAGATCTTATTTTCTAAAATGTGCCAAAGAAGGTCTTTTAAAAAGAGCATGAAAGAAGCAGGGGCAAAAGTGTTATAATGGCAAATTAATAATTGCTGTCAACTTTTAAAAGTTTGGAAACTATTGTTCTACTGGAATAGTTACTATTGGATAAAAAAAACAAAAAACAACCCTAGATTTCATACCAAATCTGATTTATAACAAAGTATGGGTATGAATTAGAAAATTCAGTGTCTGCTAATTAATTTAGAAGTAATTCTAGAATTACAATACCCTAGAAGATAAGTTATGAATCTTAAGTGCAAAATGCTGTAAACCACACACAGCTAGTATTATACAATTTCAAAAACACAGTTTCTGTGGCAAAGAGATTTTTAATATCTTAACTTTTACCTGTGCACTAAACTTTATCAGCACCATATATTGATTTGGAGTAGAGTCTCTGATGATTTTCATTTGTTCAATTACTTCATTAAATGGGGCGACAAACTTCATAAGGTCATGACTGGTCATTGTAGCAGGGACTGTGAGAATACACAGCATGGCACTGCGCCTCACATCTTCTTTTAAGGAGGTCATCTTACTAATAAGACAATAATTAGACTGTCTTGAATAGACGTATAGTTAGTTCACACAACACTAATTAGACAACTTTTACGTCCAATAGGAAAAATAAAACATGTAATACTTCACATATCAATTAAACAGCTTATTATTTTATTTGAAAATCCATACTACATAGGTAAATGCAGAATCCCTTAAATATATCTGCCATGGAGTTTAAGGTAAGCTTCGTAATGTTCTACATTATACACACCAGTGAAATTTTTAATCTTTAGTTAAAAGCTTGTTATGGTTACAAATCTGCATTCGGCAAATTTGCAGTTTGTTGTTTTATTTTCGTTAGTTGTTCTTGTTTAGTTTTTTAAATAATAATCTCTCACCCAGCTGGTATGGCTCAGTGATTGAGCACTGACCTATGAACCAGGAGGTTACGGGTTCTCCCAGTTAGGGCACCTGCCCCGGTTGCGGGCTCGATCCCCAGAGTGAGGCATGCAGGGGGCAACCAATCAATGATGCTCTCTCATCATATCTCTCTCCTTCCTCCTTCCTCTCTGAAATAAATAAAAATATATATTAAAAAATCTCTCATTGTGTAACTTGGAAGCACAATGCTAACTCTGGACTTCTCTTAAGGGTCTAGAAGATAAAAGAGCTCTAAATATAAGATAGAGAATTCTGAACCATGAAGATGTGACTCTGAAGATTACAGAAAGTGTTGCTGGGTTGTAATAGCTGGAATGGGGGTGGGGAGGATTCTCCCTAGCCTTTTTGAAATGGTGCAAACTCACTTCAACAGCTCTGATTCCACATGGCTACCTGAATATTCTGAGTATTCACTATTTCCCTGTAGGAACTTAGCATCCGAGTTAGGATAAGGACAGCCTTTAAAGAAATCAATTACTAATTATCCCAGAAGTTGATGGCCCAGCTCATAGATTTAGGCAAACGCTTCCTTTCTGTTGGCCTCCTGCAAGCCTACTGCTTGGACCACAGAAAAGGGTAAAAAGAGGTGATGAAATTGCTACCCATTACCTGATTTCTTAGTTTCTTTCATAAAGATTTGGTGGGGATATGAGACTACTGTGATGTTATGGATCATTTGTAATTTTCCTTTGCTATCTTCTTTCCTTTCCCTTTACCAATCATCTTGCATGCCTACCTTCTCAGGGAGTATCTTCCTAGGAAGGCTATTTACACGTTTCTTTTATAAGGAGAAGCTCTGACCCAATCTACAAGATCAACCAAATGTAAAACATTTAAGAATTCTCTAACACACAATATATGAAAGTACTATGTTTTTGAAGCTTAAAATACACACTTCCCTTCAGGGTAAAAGATTTTTCTCCTCCCTAAGGCAAAAAATAGACCAACTCAAAAGGAAAAAGGTTTTTCTTACTTTGTCTTATATAGATGCATAATACCATGAACTATTTCAACTGATGGATTTCCACTGAAGAATGAAATCTGGTCTGGAAGCTGTTTGGATGGAGAATCGGGAGCAGTATTTACACTTTCTTTACTTTGATCTTTACTTTTCTGTGCAGTGGGGGATGCTTCTGAAGACTTTCTTTCTTCCATTGAAGCTTTCAGGTCATCTTTCACAAATCAAAAATTAGCAGATTATAAAATGATAGGAAATATGCCGAAGGATTCTAATTAGATTAAAATTTTGAGTCAGAATAATGAACTCTGACAGAGAAATTGTCATGTATTAAGAACTACATTCACAGAACAGCCATGTTTTGGGGGCATCTCAATTTGAAAGTGCTCTTTCCTCCATAAAAATCCCATTATCGCCCTCAAGGTGACTCTTACATCTATCTATCTATAATAATAAAAGGGTAATATGCTAATTAGACCGGATGTCCTTCCTGATGAAGCCGGGGCCGGAGGGAAGCAGCCCGGGTCCTGGGTGCCTGCTGGTGGCAAGAGGAGGGAAGATCAGGTCCCAGGTGCCAGAGGGAAGCCGGTGCCAGCAGCCAGGGGAAGGAAGGCCTACTCTTGCACAAATTTTTGTGCATTGGACCTCTAGTATATATATAAAAGCCCAATATGCTAAGTGTCCACCTGTTTGGTCAACCGCTCAACCAGTCTCTATGATGCGCACTGACCACCAGGGGGCAGATGCTGACCAGTAGGTTAGCTTGCTGCTGTGGTCCAGCCTGTCCCTGATCAGAACTGGGCGAGAGGGGCCAGACACGCCCTGGAGCCCTCCCACAGTCCCTCCCCAGCCTCTAAAATATTTCTCCTAATTAATTTCTTTTCGATGTGCATGAATTCGTATACTGGGCCTCTAGTTTGTTAATATCATAATAAAACCAGGTGCCTTACATCATGCACTTTTAAATAGGACAAACATTCAGAGCTATTAAGTTTGAAAACCAACCCTACCAGTTCTAACCACCTCCATGCTGGAGATGTAGTATACACCCACTCATCCACTCCCCTGGCTGGAGTGAGCTGGCAGAGCAGGGAGAGACACAACATGCTTATTTGGATTCATTCATGATCTGCCACTGACCTAGGTGGTAAGTAGCTCTCCTCACCGAATAGAGTTGTCAACCCAGATTGTTAGGATTAATTTAGAAGAAATATTTGGGGAAGTTGAAATGTGCCTTGGCAATCTCATGTAAGGCACACAGTCAGTGAAAGATAAAAGTATGCTAAAAAGCACGGGCTCACTGACCAACATGTGTAAACAGGCAACCAGAGGTTTGCGTTACAAAGGAGTCTAGGGTTTTAGAAAGCATACCTGGGTTGGACTTCATGGTCTCAATGATCACGTCTGTCATTTCTCGACGGCCAAGATGCTGATGTATGATTGCTGCTTTCTCCCCTGGTGACTTCCCTTCTAAACAGGCTACAGCTGAAGCTAGTGTCTTCTCTTTGATCTCCTCATCGGACATTTCCCCGGCTAAAGAACACATGAATGATTAATACCTGATAATATAAAACAGGCTCTTTTCCACTCTTAATGTATCCACCGATAGGTTTCCCTTTTCTCTGCTGCTTTCCTGACGACGCCGTTGCCGTGTCCATCTCACTCACTTCCGGGGCTCCTGCAGTGCCCAGCAGACAGTCAGTCAACACCCAGTGCAATCAATTCAGAAACGCTGGGCTGTCCTAGGGAAATTATTCACTTCTAAAGCAATTTAATGAGAGCAACCCCTTCAAGGAGGTTTGACAGTGATTATGCTCAGATGAACCAACCTTTTTGTAATACCTAGTAAAGCACAATTGTGTGCTGAACCCAAAATAAAGTACCAAATCATTATCATTAATAAAGAAAACTTACAAAAATTTTTAGGGGTAGCCTTCTTCAAAACCCTGTATTGGAGTCATCTCCTGCCAATCTGTGATCACTGTCTTCCGTCAATGGAAAAGGAGTTTGGAGACGTCACTGAAATATCCTCACTATCAGGCCCATCAGGGCAGAGACCAGGCCTGTTGTGTCCACCGCTCACCCCACAGCGCCTAGCACACATTTAAAGATTCCCGGAATAAACGACTACATGCATCAATGACTGAGCCATGCAGAAGGGACCATGTGGCTAGTGCAGGTTTGGTGGACTTTCAGAACCCAGAGATCATTTTTAACCTTTAAAGATGGCTCCTCGCCCATAAAATAATACTCTATCTTTAAGTTGCAGCTCCAACATTCACATACTCAGGGAAGTCTCCCACTGACGCCATCCCTACCTGCCTCGGCCCCCCGCCCCAAACCAAACGGCGCCTCCTGCAATAGTTTTCCAGACTGTTTCTTCTCCGCCTTCATAGTGGTGGTTCTCTATTTATTCTGTAATTAATTCACCCGTCTCCCCCCGGGAACTGCTGGTTCCATTACGGCAGGGACCACGTCTGATTCTGCATACAAACTACAGCTCAGCAGACAGGGTGCGTTCGGTAAGCGTTTCTGGGTGGATGTTACTGTTAGGCAATGGTCTGAGGTCCAAGGAACGGCCACGGCCGCTCTCACAGCCTCGGGGGGGGGGGGGGGGGCCCGGGGGGCGGGGGGGAGGGG
>NW_005368420.1:540337-540788 GCF_000412655.1 Myotis brandtii | reverse complement strand
TCCGGGTCTCCGAGGTAGAACCCCAGTCTCCCGGATAAATCGCGGGCAAGTCACTTAATCACTGGGTTTTCCTTTCCCAGTTTGTGACAGGGGCATCCGCCAATCTAACCGAACAGGGTTGTTAAGACAAAATGCATACAGTCCAGTTGTGGGCTACAGGAAATGCACCAACGTTAATTACAGGAACTGCCAGCGTTACACGGCGCCTCAATGAATAGTTTTTTCCAAAGAGGAACGATTTAATTAAACCAGGGACCGTCCGCGTCGCTGGGAATCCAGTCCCCGCCTTCACAAAGCCTAGAGGAAAGCGACTCACAAACTCGACTGTAACCGAGGGCGGGGCAGCGACGCGCCAGGTGTAAACAGAGTTCCCGTGGGCGGCGGCAGGAGGGAGGGTCAGGCAGGGCCTCCCCCCGGAGCCGCCTGGGAAGGCCCCCCACCCCTCAGCTTC
>NW_005368420.1:528853-539769 GCF_000412655.1 Myotis brandtii | reverse complement strand
GACCCATGTTCACCTACCCGACAGGCCTGGCCTTCAGCCCCCCTCAGCTGATGGCGCGGGGGCTCCCGCTCCGCGAGGTCCCCGAAGCGTCCGAGGACCCGCGGTCTGCGGAGAGCTCTTGCCCCTTCCTGCCCTGTTTGACCGCTAGCTCTAGCTTGAGGCAGGGTGGCTTTGTGTCGGCCGCACTTTCCGGACGGGTCCTGAGACTCAGGGGAGTCCACCTCTCTGAGGGCCCGGGGGAGGAGCAGGGACTCGATTGCAGGGACGCCGGCTCTGTCCGGGGTAAGGCTGGCTGCGGATCTGGGTCCTGCTCCCCGCCCCGTCACTTCACAAACCTTTGCGGAGAGCCGCGGGCACTGCTGGCATGGCGGGGATACATCCGTGAATAAGACAGACACCCAGCTCCTTTTCGAATGCAGTCGCCCTTGACCACTAGTTGTGTGACCTTGATCTAGGTTTTGCGTAAGATTGGAATAATACCCTCATTCAGCTGTGAGGGTGAAGTGAACAGAGCCTGTGGCTCTGTCCATCAGTTTTTCTGAGATTCAGCCTTCTTTCCAGTATGCCTGCAGCACATGGATAGATACTGAGAGCCACAGTTGATGCATATGGTGCATACATGACCAGATGCTATTCTGAGTATGCTATCATGTCTAGACGTGTCACAGCACGTCCTGGACACACGAAGGTAGATCGAGGACATACACCTTGTGACTGTGCCCTATGGAATGTGCTTCAGTATACACTGCTTACGTTAGGGTTTCTCAGCCTCTGCACTGTTGACATTTTGGGTTCTGATCATTTCCTCAGGTGTGTGTGTTTCTTATGCTTTATAAAGTGTTTAGCAGCACCCCTGGCCTGACCCCTGAGGTACTGGTGGCACTCCCCAAGTGGTGGCAAACACAATGTCTCCAGACATTGCCAAAGGTCCCCTTGGGGCCCAAATTACTCCCTGTTAAGAATCACTGGCTTATGAGAAAGTACATGTGCCATTTGCACATAGTATGTGCATATAACATGAGACCTTGTGAACATTTTATAGTATTTTACAGTAGTGGATAACATTTTTTTAAAATATATTTTTATTGATTTCAGAGAGGAAGGAAGAGGGAGAGAGAGAGATAGAAACATCCATGATGAGAGAGAATCATTGATCAGCTGCCTCCCGCAAGTCCCCCACTGGGGATCAAGCCCACAACCTGGGCATGTGCCCTTGACCGGAATCAAACCTGGGACCCTTCAGTTCGCAGGCCGACGCTCTATCCACTGAGTCAAACCGGCCAGGGCAGTAGTAGATAACATTTAACAGTGTGCCAGGTCCTAACTTGAGTGCTTTACATACTTTACCTCATGTAACAATGACTTTATGAGACAGGTACTATAATTATTCCCATTTTACAGAGGAGTAACCGGAGGCTCAGAGAGAGAGAGAGAGAGAGAGAGAGAGAGAGAAAGAGAGAGAGAGAGAGAGAGAGAGAGAGAGAGAGAAACTTGCTCAGGATCTCACTTAGTAAGTGGAGGAGCTAGAATTTAAACCAGGCAATGTGAAGGCAGTGAGAATGAGGAGAGAGAAAAAAAAGTAACATAGTCCACCTGGAAAAAGAAAGAAGAGCCCCTCCAGAGGGGAGAGCAGAGGCTGCCATGTACAAGGGAATGGGAGTTCACCAGGCCAACAGCAGGGAGAGGCAGTTCAGTCAGTGGACATGGCAGGTACCATAGCCTAGAAATACAAGAAATCACAGCATTTTCCTTCGCCGAAGAAAGTATTGGGAAGTGGCCAGAACAGAACCGTCCTCTCTAAATGGAAAGAAGAAGCAAGCTAGTCATGGGAGCATTGCCCATCATCCATTAGTGGGAGTATGTGGAGGACAGTGTCCTCAGTGAGGATGAAAGTCAGTCCTTCAGGCCCCAGAGACACTTTTCATCTCTGTTAAGCCCTCACACAAAAGCTGTTGATGTTTTGGAGCCTATAAATAAATTTCTCCTTCTGTTATAAACTTTGGCCTTGGCATAGAAACAGAAGTAAAACTGAAAACACAAATCAACCTCTAAATTTTTCATTTCAAAATTCACTTCCCAATTCAACAAATTTCTAATTACATGAAAAACACAGTATATAAACTTGAAGAGTTACTCCTTAAGAATCTCTCCTTTAGATTCTTAGTTTATTGAATCCTTATGGTGGCCCTAAAGTGACTTATAAACTTGTAGGCTGTCATACCAATCTGTTTTGCTGTAACCTGAGTTTCAGTAAGCTTTTTTTAAACTGTAGAAATCACATAAAAAGCTTAAAGAGCCCTGACCGGTTTGGCTCAGTGGATAGAGTGTCGGCCTGCAGACTGAAAGGTACCAGGTTCGATTCTGGCCAAGGGCATGTACCTTGGTTGCGGGCACATCCCCAGTAGGAGGTGTGCAGGAGGCAGCTGATCGATGTTTCTCTCTCATCGATGTTTCTAACTCTCTATCCCTCTCCCTTCCTCTCTGTAAAAAAATCAATAAGATATATATATTAAAAACCCCCCAAAAAAACAAAACATAAAAAAACCACTGGTTTAATTCATCCAGAGAACATCCTGATTAAAACCCCAGTGTCCAACTGAGGGCTGGTAGGTTATCAAGAGGAGACTCTGCTGAGCTCAATGGCAATTCTTCTAACTCCTGGCCAAACTATGTAAATACTGACTACAGGTGGGCAGATGAGACCAACTGGAAACAAATCAAGGCCTAAACGTGAAAGCCACAATCTGCACTGGAGAACTGGGAGTGAAGGGAGGCGGCAGTCACGGAGTCCTAACTGTGGGAGCCCACCCACCACTGTCCATGAGCTCAGGGTGCAGAGAAAGTGGGAGTGGGAAGCTCAGAAGCCCTTGGGAAGAAGCTCAGCACCAAATCAGATATATATATATATCTACATGTATGTATCTACATGTGTGTGTTATATGTATATGTTTGTTCTTTTCTGAAACTTTTGAAAATCAGTTTAGGAAAGAGGCAATGTTAGGAGGCCATTGCAGTCATCTGCAGGAAGGGTGATGGTGTGATGGTGGCCTCATTAGTGCTAGGAGGAGCTGAGTACAGGGCATCTTAGGAGTATACAGGAGAGACTCATCTATCTTTTCTGGTAGCCAGAAGAGGTTTCAGGAAGGAAGTGACAGAGAAACTGACCAAAAGGACAGTTTGGAAATAGCCAGGTAACAGGTAGAAGGGAGCATCACAGGCCAAGGAAACATATGAAAGGCCTGGTAGCAGGAGGAGAACGTTGGTTGAGAGCTGCACATAGATGTGTGTGTCTAAATCATCCAGGTTAATATTGTGGACGAAAGGGGCCACATGCTAACCTGACAAGCTCAGGGAAGGCCCGCCTGGTGGTCTTGTAAACTCAGAGACCTAAAGTAACCACAAAGGATGGTCTGAAATTAAACTTGAACTAAAAGCAGTGATGGTGGGTAGTTACATCCTAGGCTGGTATATTCACTGACAAGGCCAACCTTTACCTTAACTGAGCCTCTCTGTCTTTTTGCACCTATGATAACATATCCTTGAAATGTCTGGGTAACTTGTAACTTCCCTTTCTCTGGACCCCTAGGGGCACAACCTAATATGCTGGGCGCCAGAACAGATACCACAACTTCCTTCATTATCATGTTAATTGTACCTGTACCCACCTAAGTATGTGTCCATCATTTTACTTTTTATCCAATCCCAGGGTTTTCCGTGCTTTGCTTTCTCCCGCCTCTCTAGTCTATCACCAGGGGATTTCATGTAACCAACCTACATCCCTTTCCTTTGATTGCAATGTATAAATACAGATGTAACCCGCCATTCTCCGGAGCATTATCTCTATTCATTGAGGTTCTGCTTCCCGGCATATGTCGACAGTTTGGCTCAAACTCACAAAAGTTCTTTACAGGTTTCAATGTTTTTTTCTGTTAACAATATGTAAAAAGTGGGGGAGGCAGATCTTAAAGGGCCTTTTAAGTCAGGTTAAGGAAGTGTGTCTTGAGGGCAATGGAGAGCCATTGAAGTTTTTAAATGGGGTTAGCATGTCATCGAATTTGCACTTTTGCAAGATTACTCTGGCTAAGGAGTGAAGAAAGAATGGAGATTTGGAAAGAGGCAAGGAGACCACTTAAGAGGCTGTTGCAATGATCTGTGGGCAAGAGAATGGCAGTGGAGAGAGGGTGTGGGATTTTCAGGAGGAACTGACAGCACAGAACAACGAGTTGAGGTGGCTGGTGGAGGACTAAGGGAAGTCAGGTGCGCACTCCAGTTTTCTAGACGGGCAGCTTGGTGAATGGTGGAGCCCTTCACTGAGCTAAGGAACCCACCAAAAGGAGGTGGGAGGGCGGAGATAGAGCTCAATTCTGGTTGTGGTTTGGAGTGTTTGTTGGAGATCAGTGATGTCCAGGTGGCACCCCTGTGCTCCAGGATGGAGGTCTGGATGGAGGCAGTGAAGGCAAACTGTGCCCTGTGCCTTCTCACACAGCTTTGGCCTCAACATGTGCATAAGGCGGCTTTTCCGGTCCTCACATCTCCAGTGGGCTTGGAGGGCAGCCTTCCTGAAACACAGCCGGTGTGGGCACCAGGGACCCTGGCGATGGACACATTCTGGAGGCGGCCCCTACAGAGCGGTCATTTTTGACATGGGTGGAGTTCTCATTCCTTCTCCAGGGAAAGTGGCTGCGGATGGAGGGAGGTAAGGAGAGGCAGAGAGGAACATTTGGTCAGCAGTGTGTCCCGGTGGGTAATATTCTGGCTCTTGAGTCAAATTCTAAGCACCACTTAGTGGTTGATTATGTTGAGCAAATTAATCTACTTCTCCGAGTCTTAGTTTCCTCATCATTGACTTAGGTCTAATACAGCGGTTCTCAACCTGTGGGTCGCGACCGCTTTGGAGGTCGAACGACCCTTTCACAGGGGTCGCCTAAGACCATCCTGCATATCAGATATATTCATCAGTAGCAACACATGACAGTTATGAAGTAGGAACGAAAATAATTTTATGGTTGGGTCACAACATGAGGAACTGTATTTAAAGGCTAGAAGGTTGAGAACCACTGGTCTAATATGAGTGCCTACCTCTTTGGGGTTTGGAAAGCAGAGTGTTCAGTTCACCTAAAATTCTCAATAAATGACAAGCTGCCATTGTTATTGGTAGGATTTAACTTGTATCTTCCCCTGTGAACTGTGCTGCTTCTGAAATCTTGAACTCTGAAAGCCCCTCCCTTGATCTGGGGGATGGAGGGAGGTAAGGAGAGGCAGAGAGGAACATTTGGTCAGCAGTGTGTCCCGGTGGGTAATATTCTGGCTCTTGAGTCAAATTCTAAGCACCACTTAGTGGTTGATTATGTTGAGCAAATTAATCTACTTCTCCGAGTCTTAGTTTCCTCATCATTGACTTAGGTCTAATACAGCGGTTCTCAACCTGTGGGTCGCGACCGCTTTGGAGGTCGAACGACCCTTTCACAGGGGTCGCCTAAGACCATCCTGCATATCAGATATATTCATAACAGTAGCAACATGACAGTTATGAAGTAGGAACGAAAATAATTTTATGGTTGGGTCACAACATGAGGAACTGTATTTAAAGGCTAGAAGGTTGAGAACCACTGGTCTAATATGAGTGCCTACCTCTTTGGGGTTTGGAAAGCAGAGTGTTCAGTTCACCTAAAATTCTCAATAAATGACAAGCTGCCATTGTTATTGGTAGGATTTAACTTGTATCTTCCCCTGTGAACTGTGCTGCTTCTGAAATCTTGAACTCTGAAAGCCCCTCCCTTGATCCCAGCCTTCCCTCTTCCACCAACTTCCTCTAAACCTTCCAGAGCAAACCTCTAGTCTCTGATCCTTTCTTTGTCAGGCCCCTCCTGGTTTTACATTTTTTCCGACTTAGTTCAACTCACTTAAGTTTGACTAGTTTTAGCTCTAACAAAACAGTGATTGAAACAAGATAGAGGTTTATTTCTTTGGCAGGAAAGCCAAGGTATGTGGTCTGGGGCTGGCATGTTGCTCTGTGATACCAGGGACTCAGGCTCTCTATTGTGCTGCTCTGCTGTGAGTTCATTTCCAGTTTCACCTCACGGTCTGTTTTGGCTGCATCACCTCCTGCCATTACATTCTCATTCCAGCCAGCAGGAAGGAAACAGGGCCAAACAGCTGTCCCTGTCCTCTGACCTGCTATGGTGGCTGGTTGGCAATGCTCCATGTTAAATGAACTGAAGTACAGGCCTAGTGGTTTGGCTCAGTGGATAGAGCATCGGCCTGCAGACTGAAGTGTCCCGGATTTGATTCCTGCCAAGGGCACATGCCTGGGTTGCGGGCTCAATCCCCAGTAGGGGGCGTGCAGGAGGCAGCCTATCTATGATTCTCTCTCATCATTGATATTTCTATCTCTCTCTCTCTCCCTCTCCCTTCCTTTTTGAAATCAATAAAAATGCATTTAAAAAGTAAAATAAATGAAGTCCAGATTTCCTATGCTCCTGGGTAAAAAGTTACCCAGCTGTGCAAATTGGCTAAGGGAGCTATTTTTTTTCGTTCCAGGGACAGCTGGGCCCTCAGCCTCTCTATTCCTCTACTCATTCCTCTCTCTTTCACCGCAGCTGGGCTGTTCCAAACACCTCCCCCTCCAAGTCATCACACTCCCCCACCCCAAACCTTCAGACTTGGCAGACAGAGAACATAAAGGTCCCTGGGCAGGAATCTCCTGGACTTTCTCTAGAATATCTTGAGAACCTATTTGCTCCTCTCCACCTCCACTGCCTCCATCCATTTCTATTCCTGTCTCCTCCTACCTGCCTGATCCCATCAGACTCCTAACTGCTCTCTCTGCCTCTGGCCTCTGGGTTTTGCGCCACCCTCCACACAGCCCCCAGGATTACCTGCCTAAAACACAGATCTTATCCCTTCACTCCCCTGCTTCAAATCCTGAGTGCCTGCACTTTGTCCCTTAAATTGGGTCCAGAAGCTTTTGCCTGGCATTCAGCACCTCTCGCAATTAGCCTTGTATCCTGGTATCACACCGTTTCCTACTGTGTGTCCCCATTCCAGCTGCCCTAGACTACTTGATGTTCTCTAAACTTACCAAACACATGTACAGTGCGGTGCCTTTGCAAGCTCTGTTCCCTCTGCTAGCAGCCACCATTCCCTGCCTCCTCTATAAATGACTTGCTTAAACTTTATTCAGTCAGAAAACAGATTTTTATGGAGCAGTTACTATGTGCTGGGCACTGCTGAGGCGTGAAGGGATTCTGTGTGCAATGTGACAGACACAATCCCCTCTGCAATCCCCACTTACCACATTTCAAGGGCTCAGTTGCCACATGTGGCTACTGGCTACTGTCTTGGAGATACAGCATTTCCATCAGTGTAGAAAGTTGTGCAGTTTACAAAATGAAGGTTGTTTTTTTTTTTTTAGTACTGTCAAGTATCTGGCTTATTACCCTATGGGCTTCCTTACTGTGTGGCCAAGACTGTGTGAATGACCTAATATATACGAGCCAGCTAGTGAAAAACCAGAAAAGAAAATTTATATTAGAGCGTCCAGTGTCATCTCAAGCAGGTGGTAAGGATATGAGACTTAGCAGCAGTGTTCCCTCATTCACACAAATCAGTACTGCTGTTCCCTTGGAGATCTAAGGCTGAGATGCGCATTTCCTGGATTTTTTCAGATTCCCAATAGAGCCCACTTGGCACCATAGTGATGCCACAGGAACTGGTATGGTAATTCCCCTGAGCTCCCTAAACTCCAGCCATCTGTTAATGGGTTTCACTTATTGCATATTTTTCTTCCTACAGAATGGGAGGTACAAAATCATATCCCTGCCGGAACTATATTGAAGGCTTTAATCACAGGTGGCGAAAATGGGCCCTGGCTAAAATTTATGAGAGGAGAAATAACAAAAGAGGATTTCTTACAAGAATTTAGGAGACTCTGCTCTGAAATTGTGAGTGATAAACATTTTTTGTTTGTTTGTTTGAAAATATATTTTTATTGACTTCAGAGAGGAAGGGAGAGGGAGAGATAGACAGACACATCAATGATGAGAGGGAATCATTGATCGACTGCCTCGTGCACACCCCCTACTGGGGATCGAGCCCACAAACCGGGCATGTGCCCTTCACCAGAATTGAGGGGACCCTTCAGTCTGCAGGCTGACACTCTATCCACTGAGCCAAACTGGCTAGGGCGATAAACATTCTTGAATTTCCATATTCTTTTTGTCCAGAGTAATGGATGTAACGTAACACTCGTCCATATTTATTAAACTGCAAATAAAGAAGTGAAAAATCTAATAATCCATTATAAGTTTTTAAGCTATTTCTTCCACCCTTGGGTACTCAACTTTGACAACACATATGAATAAATAAAAATATTCTTTCACTGCCCCTCCATCAGCCATTATGCTGTCTGCCTAATGAGAAAGCTTATTTGAGGTAATAATATTAATAAGCCTTTTCTCTGTACTATGCATTTTCTAAGCTCTTTATATTAACTCATGTAACTTTCACAATAAGCCTGCTAAAATATAATTTAAAATATAGTAAATAAAGTTCTGTGGATAGACGATAGAGATGGGTACATAATAATGAATGTACTTAATGACATTCAACTGTACACTTAACGTGGTTAAAATAGTAAATTTTATGTTATGTATATTTTATCACAATTTTAAATATATATGTATATATCTCTTAAAAACATTAAGCTAAGTGAAAAAAAAAAACACTCAAAAAAAAGACCACTTGCCCTAACCGGTTTGGCTCAGTGGATAGAGCGTCGGCCTGTGGACTGAAGGGTCCCAGGTTCGATTCCGGTCAGGGGCGTGTGCCTTGGTTGCGGGCACGTCCCCAGTGGGGAGTGTGCAGGAGGCGGCTGATTGATGTTTCTCTCTCGTCGATGTTGCTGACTCTCTATCCCTCTCCCTTCCTCTCTGTAAAAAATCAATAAAATATATATATTAAAAAAAAACAAAAACAAAAAAACCACAGATTGTATGATTCCATTTATATGGAATGTCCAGAAACAGAAAGTAGATTAGTGATCTGCTCAGACTGGGACTATTGGAGGTGTGGGAAGGAATGGGGAGTGACTATACTAATGGGTATGGGGTTTCTTTTTAAGGGGATGAAAATGTTCTAAAACTGATTGTGGTGATGGTTATATAACTTTGTGAATATATTAAAAACATTGAATTGTATGGCTTAAATGGGTGAGTTGTATGGTATGTGAATTGTATTTCTTTAAAGCTGTTGTAAAATGTGAGTGTGTGTATATAAAGAAAATAGCAGGTTTGCCTTTACAGATTTTAAAACATGATAAAATAAGAGTTTCAAAACCCACACAGATTGAATTAAAAAAAAACTGATCAGAAACTGAAGTTCATAATGGTGAGTTAAGGCAATACAAAACCATTAAATGTCTTCTGGATCACTGAAAATTAAATTACATCAACTTATTACACTTTTAAAGTTTAATGTATCCTCTTACAGTATCCTGCTACTTTTTAAAATTGACAGCCCATGGTTGAAATAAAGAACTCCTTTAACTGGAATATTGATATAAATAGCTCCATATCCTAACCATTGTAACTCTAATTCTAAGTCACTTTTTATAACCTTATATGCAAAGCTCTGCACAAAGGCCGAGGGAGAAGATTCCTTTAGGCAGCAAGCCAAAGGCCTGGGCTCTTACAGCCAGCTAGCACAGGAAGCTGGGAATATTTCTTTTTCTCTGTTTGTGATAAGCTGACTTTTCTCTTAATGATTGCTGCTTCATCTTTCCCTGCCTCCTTTCCTAGTCAAATACCTCTGTGCCTGTGGACAACTTTTTCTCTCTGCTGACCAGTGAGCAAGTGGCGAAGCAGTTCCCAGTGATGACTGAGGCCATAATTCAAATTCGGGCAAAAGGCCTTCAGACTGCAGTCTTGAGCAATAATTTTTATCTTTCCAATGGCAAAAGCTTTTTGCCCCTGGACCGAAAACAGTTCGATGTGGTAAGTTTGAAGTGATACTAAACAATAATCAAAACAGCCTGTCCTTGCTTCGGGATGCAACATTTAACGCTGCCCTTTAGCAGGTCTTGAGTGAATGGGTTTTTTATTCAGACACTTGACTAAGTCAGGTTTAGATATAACAGGTTGAAAAGAGGACTTGTATCACTGAGCTCTTAGCAAGGTCAAACATTTATGGGATTTGGAAACTGGTTGAGACCTCAGCTTTAGAGACTTCCTTACATTCTGGATTTGAACCTCAGTCACCACATAACACACACACTTCTGTCAGCCCTCGTAATGGGCCCTTTGACCTTTTCTTTTCAAAGACCAACCATGCTGCCCTCTATTTCTATGGCATCAATCCTTAGACCAGCGCTGTTCAATAACACTAAATGCTGTAATAGAAATGTCCAATACAGTCATATATGGCTATGAAGCACTTGAAATGTGGGTAATGTCACCAAGGAATTGAATTGAATTTCCTTTAATTAAGTTTAAAGAGTCACATATGGCTAGTGGCTATTGTAATAGATGGTGCTGGACTATCCAAGTACCCTGAGAACATACTGAGCCAAAATACAGTTTTCTGCCCTAGCTAGTTTGGCTCAGTGTAGAGCGTCGACCTGTGGAAGGGTCCCGGGTTTGATTCAGGTCAAGGGCACATGCCCAGGTTGCAGCTCAATCCCCAGTAGGGGCCGTGCAGAAGGCAGCCAATCAATGATTCTCTCTCATCATTGATGTTTCTGTCTCTCTCTCCCTCTTCCTTTCTCTCTGAAATCAACAAAAATATATTTTTAAAAATCTGTTTTTTGAATGAAGTTTAAGCAAGTCATATATATATATATATATATATCCCAGGATAATGATCTATTTTCTCTTAGGGAAATGGGGAATCCTTCACAGATGAAACCTTCTAGCACAGAA
>NW_005368420.1:522487-528825 GCF_000412655.1 Myotis brandtii | reverse complement strand
TATATATATTTTTTTTTTAAAATTGATTTCAGAGAGTAAGGGAGAGGGAGAGAGAGATGGAAACATCAATGATGAGAGAGAATCATTGATCGGCTACCTCTCCTGCACACCCCCTACTGGGGATTGAACCCTCAACCCAGGCATGTGCCCTTGACTGGAATTGAACCTGGGACCCTTCAGTCTGCAGGCCGACGCTCTATCCATTGAGCCAAACCGGCTAGGGCAAAACAGATTTTTATTGAGCAGTTACTATGTGCCCTGGGGATAATGTAAGAGGGGACTTCCCCGATGTGCTGGCTCACAGATAGCCTGACACTGAGACGACTAGTATATCAGCGTGCCTGAGGGAGCACCACTTTTAGGGACATTTATTTCAGGGTTCTCCTCCCCCCTCCTCTGGTTCCGGATCAGAGACAGAATGGAAATTAGTCTGTCAGGATCGAAGGAAGGGAGCATCTTTGCCACCAACAGGCTCTTTGGTGACAGTCAGCCCTCTGGTGGGGTTCAGTTATATAAACTGAGTCTGGGTCTTTTTTAACTTCTGAAATACAGACATTAAAGCCATGTTTCTTTTATAACAGTGAATAATGCCTTCTTTCTGAAAAAAAATGACGACTTTCCCTAAAACAGAAATGTACCGCTTTTCTTCTGCTTGGTGTAGGCACAGTAGCTAACAGCAAAATGCTTTGTCATTTTGGAACTCATTCAAGTTAAGTTTCACAACAACCATAAGATAGATAAGATGGCTATTAGTATTCCCACTTGACTGATGATGAAACAGGCCACGTGGCTTCACCATGAGCACAAGGTCACTGTATCTGAACGAGAATTTTGGTTTCCTGAGTTTGCTCCCAGGTTTGCCCCCAGTATGTTCAAATCACTCAACCTAAAAAAGCAACATCACTTTCTATCATAATCCCCTTAAGTTACTTATTATAACAAATCTCAACTGTTTCCTTTTGCACTTTTTTTTTAGAAATATATTTTGATGCATTTCAGAGAGGAAGAGAGAGAGAGAGAGAGAGAAACATCCATGATGAGAGAGAATCATTGATCAGCTGCCTCCTGCACGCCCCACACTGGGGATCAAGCCTGCCACCCAGGCATGTCCCCTGACCGGGAATCAACCTGAGACCTCCTGGTTCATAGGTCAATGCTCAACCACTGAACCATGCCAGCTGGGCTCCTTCTGCACTTTAAAAAATATACTAGTATATCAGCGTGCCTGAGGGAGCACCACTTTTAGGGACATTTATTTCTCATCTCTGCCCCTCCCTCAGGTCGTGGAGTCCTGTGTGGAAGGTGTCTGTAAGCCAGACCACAGGATCTACAAGCTGTGCTTGGAGCGGCTGGGCCTACAGCCTTCGGAGTCCATCTTTCTTGATGATCTTGGACAGAATATCAAAGCAGCTGCCAGCCTTGGTATGCGCACCATTAAGGTAATGGTCATTAGTCTTTGAACTCCACTCTCCTCCAGGCCCTAGTGTGAGCATTTCTGTGCAGTCCTCTTGCATGCATTGCTGTAGCTGCCTTTAGTGCGTTTCCCCTGTGTCGCTGTGTTGTTGTTGTTTTTTTTTAATATATTTTATTGATTTCTTACAGAGAGGAAGGGAGAGGGATAGAGAGTTAGAAACATCGATGAGAGAGAAACATCGATGAGAGAGAAACATCGATCAGCTGCCTCCTGCATACTCCCTATTGGGTATGTGCCTGCAACCAAGGTACATGCCCTTGCCCGGAATCGAACCTGGGACCCTTGAGTCCCCAAGCCAATACTCTATCCACTGAGCCAAACCAGTTAGGGCTCTGTGGTCTTTTTTAATTAGGAAATCTGTGTGACTAGCTGCTTGTATTTTTAATGGAAGTAAGACAAACACACCAAGAAGGCAGCTTGAGAAGAGTTACACACGGAGGTGAAGGGCAGGCTGTAGGCATTCGGGATGGCAGTCAGACTGTCCAAGTGATGCTCTTCTGGGTGGGGAGCCAGCAGCACCAGCCACATGGACCACCCAGGAGACCTGTGAAGCGCGAGAGGCCACGTGGGAGGGTTCTTGGTCCACATTGGAGTTTTCCTTTTGACACTGACAGGCTCACGGGACAGAGTGGATGCTGTGGCACGAGGAGGGGCTCAAGATGTTCTTCCCTCCTGGCACGAGGCAGTGCCATGGACTCTTAACCGGGACTCTCCCCAGGAGATAGAAATCTTACTGCATTTAGGAGTCAAGGAGGAAGAGGTCTACGGCAGTGATGGCGAACCTTTTGAGCTCGGCGTGTCAGCATTTTGAAAAACCCTAACTTAACTCTGGTGCCATGTCACATATAGAAATTTTTTGATATTTGCAACCATAGTAAAACAAAGATTTATATTTTTGATATTTATTTTATATATTTAAATGCCATTTAACAAAGAAAAATCAATTAAAAAAATGAGTTTGCGTGTCACCTCTGACACGCGTGTCATAGGTTCGCCATCACTGGTCTACGGTTTCCTCATTAGCTGAATATCCTGACTTCAAAGGCCTTGCTCAGAGAATGGAGTTCTTGGTATTTCCTCCTAAAAATTACCATCTTAGAGAACAGACAGGAAGACTGGCCAAGGCTGACAGGTCAAGGTGGCATGTTCAATATTTCCTCTGACACCAGGTTAATGACCCAGAAGCTGCAGTAAAGGAATTAGAAACTCTTTTGGGCTTTACCTTGAGAACGGTTATTCCAAACACGCGTCCCGTGAGAAAGACAATGGAGATTCCAAAAGATTCCTTGGAGAAATACCTCAGAGACTTCCTGGGGACCCAAACCACAGGTATGTGAGTTTTTGTATTTTGTAACTCTTCCCAAGCCTTCAGGCTGCTTTTCACTGTCAAACCCTAGTGTGGAATGCACCAGAGACAGAGGCAATATGGTGAGGAGACAGCCCCCGGGCCGCCCAGGGGATCTGAGCGCTGCTCTCAGTGTTGCGTGGGGAAACGCATCCGCCTCCTCTTTTATGGATCCCGAAAGTCTACTTGCCTGCTCTTCCACTGACAGCGGATGTGGCAGCCGCGCCTGCAAACAGCTGTCAGGGAGGAGAGGAACCTGGGGACTGTAGGTGGCCCAGGGGCGCTTGAATGTTTCTCATTTTTTCGAGATGACAGGCTGTTTGTAAAGAAAACTTCAAAGTTGCATAAACAGAAAATGTGACAAGTTGTCTCCATCTCTTCAAAGGCCCCACCCTCCTTAACCTTCCACCCTCAGAAAAACAGGTGCCTTGTGAGCTTTTGAAGACATTTCTACCTGGTGATAAAGTTTCGCCTCACCCCGTTGATCCCTGAGAAAGGCTGTTTGTATGGAGTTCATGTTATGACGTGCCCTAGTGATTGGCACATTCTTAGTGCCTCCACAAAGCTGAGGGGCCCTTTACCTATCCAAGTCCTAGGCAGGCCTGACCCCGCTTAGCTTCTGATGAGATCGGCGTGTTCAGGGTGGTATGGGCTCAGGCTGAGGGGCCCTTTCTGACCAACAGAGAACTCTGGCAAATGCCCATTTCCTGCTCTTCTGAGCAAGTGAAATGAATCTACGTCCAGAGTTTAGTCTTACTATGAAGCTGAGGGCTAATTAGGATGTTTCTGTAAGAGAGACAAAGCATTCAGCCTGCTGGGCAGGGAGATCGCATCTCATGAAAGCAGCTTTGGCTCTGGCTGTGGGCCCTGCTTCGCTCCTTTCAGCTGTCGCACCCGTGTCAGGCGTGGTTGGGCTGAGCATGGGCTGAGGGACACACAGGGCACTTTTCATCTTCCGGCTTCAAGCATTCCATTTAGCAAGTTGGGTTGCCATGACTGTGCTTGTGGTTGATAAACACAGCTAAAAAGCTTTTCTTCACAGAGCAGGAGTTGGCAAGACGGACAAAATTGTGAGGGCATTATTGTGGTGTAAATCCAGTGGCCTAGCCACACTGCAGTGGCCTGAGATCTGGACCCAAGCTGGTGGGGCATGGTGCCATTCCTCTAGTACATCCCAAACTCTGGACTCATTACAAAGAAAGAACGTCTTTCCCCATCTGCCCTTCAGAGCTGGTTTGAGTTTTCTTTGTTTTCAAACTTGCAGGCCCATTGGAACTCCTTCAGTTTGATCACGGGCAGTCAAATCCAACGTACTACATCAAGCTGGCTGGTCATCAGCTGGTTCTGAGGAAGAAACCCCCCGGGACACTCCTTCCATCTGCCCACGCAGTGGAGAGGGAGTACAGGTAAATACCCAGGGCCAGGCGCACTCCCCCACTCCCCCTTCGCAGCTCAGCCCCCAGGTCACCAGTCAGCACTCCATCAAGTGCCTTGAGACATTTAAAACTACAAGTGTGACTCTCCAAAATTATTTCAAGTAAGAACAGTAACCTAGTTTCATTTTTAAGTTTGTTTTCGTTTCTATACCTAAACCTGTAGGAGACTAGACTTTTTTGGGACTTTTAGATGAAAAAAGGCATTATTAAGAAACTCTTTAGTCTTATCCTTAGCCTTAAAGACTCTAAGACCTTTAGTCTTAAAATCAATATGTTAGTGAGGCTACAACCCAACAAACATGGCCATGAGTTGACTGTTGTTGGAACTGAGTGATGGGTACATGGGTTTGTTTTTATATGACTCTCTCTACTTATGTTTGATATTTTCCATAATAAAATGTTGAAAATAATAAAAGTATTATAACTCATCCCAAGTAAAATAGTTTGTTTTGAGACAGGAAAATTTAAATGGAGTAGGTTCACACAAAACTAGCTCTAAATCTCTGGCGAGTGAGTACTGAAGCAAGGAGTGGGCTCTGGGCTGGGGTTTCCTCTTCCTCCCAGTCTCTTACTGCTCTGCAGAAGGAAAGGTGCAGAGAGTAATATGGACAATGTGAGTTTAGTCTATTCAACTTAATGTAGTTATTGACTGGTTGATGTAGGCCTATAAGTTCACTATTTCTTTTTTGTGTTTCATCAGTTTTATGTTCTTCTTGCCTACTTTTGGGCCAATTGAAATTTTTTTAGAATTACATTTTAATTTCTGCACGGAATAATTTTTAAATGAGAAAATAATTGTAAGGAAGTCTCAGCAGTCCTTCCCTCAGTGGTGCTCATTCTCCTTTGTCCTGGCAGGATCATGAAAGCCCTTGCGAGCGCTGGAGTACCTGTCCCCAAAGTTCTTGACCTCTGTGAAGATTCAAGGTGATGTTCCAATTGATTTATTTAATATATTTTTATTGATTTCAGAGAGGAAGGGAGAAGGAGATGGAAACATTAGTGGTGAAAGAGAATCATTGATCAGCTGCCTCCTGCATGCCCCCACTGGGGATCAAGCCCCAAAGCCAGGCATGTGCCCTGATCAGGAATTGAACAGTGACCTCCTGGTTCATAGGTCAACACTCAACCACTGAGCCACACCATCCTAAACAGATTTATTTTTCCCGTTGTCTATTCAACCTACAAAAGAGAAAAGCCAGTACACTAACTCAGATTCTAGTTTGTTAGAGTAAGGACAAATAAATTTGGTAGAAAAGAAACTTTATAGTAACTCCCCCAGAAGGTCATAGATATTTAAGTTATCCTGAAAGATAAAGAAATGCCTGCTTTTGTGAAATTTGGTAGAAAACATCTGTTTTCTTTTTCTTTTCTTTTTTTAATCTTCACCTGAGGATATTTTTCCATTGATTTTTAGGGAGAGTAAAAGAGAGAGGGAAAAAGAGAGAAACATCGATGTAAGAGAAACACATCAATTGGTTGCCTCTGCATGAGCCCTGACCAGGGCCCGGGCCGTGGAGGAGCCTGCAACCAAGGTACATGTCCTTGACTGGAATCAAACCCGGGACCCTTTGGTCTGCAGGCTGATCCTCTAGCCATTGAGCCAAACCAGCTAGGGCAAAAACATCTTTTTTTTAACATTCTAAAAATATATATCCATCTAGCTTATATTGTTTGCTTTTGTTTAATTCTTTTATTGTAGCCTTTCTAAACATTTTAAATTGCTTTGTAATGTTTTTGAGTCTGTCCTTTTTCCTAACTTTATAACTATGAGAATTGTGAAATATACAGAAAGAATTGAAAGAAGAAATATTGTTTAAAAAAAGAAATAATAGTATAATGAGCACCCATTTATACTTCATCTAGATTAAACCATTGTTAACATTTTGCCACATTTCCTTTCTATATATGTGTGTGTGTGTGTGTATGTGCATATATAGATGTGTATGTGGATTATAGATATAAATTAATTTTATATAAATAGTAACAATTATATGTAAAATATTGGATATATCATAATATAATTAAATATAATTATTTTATATATAATTATTTTATAAATAAGTATATTTTATGTGTATAAATT
>NW_005368420.1:519322-522239 GCF_000412655.1 Myotis brandtii | reverse complement strand
AGTGGTCAGCAAACTGCGGCTCGCGAGCCACATGCGGCTCTTTGGCCCCTTGAATGTGGCTCTTCCACAAAATACCACGTGCAGGCGCGCATGTACAGTACAATTGAAACTTTGTGGCCCATGCACTGAAGTCGGTATTTTGTGGAAGAGCCACACTCAAGGGGCCAAAGAGCCGCATGTGGCTCGCGAGCCGCAGTTTGCTGACCACTAGTCTAACTTAACTAGCTCATGTTCAAGTCAGGATAAAGTTATAATGGTAGAAGTTTCAAAACAACTTTTTAGAGTAGTAAACTGATTTATAAAAATGACTAAAAGATGACATTTCAGTGTGTCACCTTGATCCTATAGCAGTGATGGCAAACCTATGACACACGTGTCAGAGGTGACATGCAAACTCATTTTTTTGGTTGATTTTTCTTTGTTAAATGGCATTTAAATATATAAAATAAATATCAAAAACATAAATCTTTGTTTTACTACGGTTGCAAATATCAAAAAATTTCTATATGTGACACGGCACCAGAGTTAAGTTAGGGTTTTTCAAAATGCTGACACGCTGAGCTCAAAAGGTTCGCCATCACTGTCCTATAGGGTGGTAGATGTGCCATTCATACCACTGGATAATAGTAAAAATAACAAGATGGAACATTTAAAAAAGGGCTTCTGTGTGAGTGGCACACGTAGAGCCCAATAAAAAGAAAAAAAGGGGGGCGGGGAGAAGGGATGGTTATTGAACCCTCATTAGAACCAGACACATATGCCAGGCACTCCATACATACTTGCTCTTTTAATTCATAAACTACTCCTTGAAGTTTTACATATTTAAAAACAAAAACAAAAGCTCAGAGAGGTTTAGTAAATCTCTCAGAAACACACTGCTAGAAAGGAGTAGAGATTCTATATGACCCCAAAGCGCCACCTCTCAACATGCTGCTTTCCTATGTCATTAACCTTAAACCCATTCCAGTGGCTTCTACATGCAGACCAAAGAGAAGAGAGGCATGCTGGCCCAGAAGTATGGGCAGGGCTATGTGTGTGTGTGGATTGGTTTGGGAGGGAGAATGTATAACCCCCCTGTGCTTATGTGCCAAGGAAAAAGGAAATGTCCAGTATGCTGGGTCGAATCCTTCCCCAGTGCTCAGCGTACACATGGGGTAGAAAGAGCGGTGCCATGACCAACAGCCTCCACCTGTGAGCCACTGAAGCCCCCTGTCTGTGTCCCTCCCAGGGTCATTGGCACGCCCTTCTACCTGATGGAGTACTGCCCAGGCCTCATCTACAAAGACCCCTCTCTGCCAGGCTTGGAGCCCAGCCAGAGGCGGGCCATATACGCTGCCATGAACAGAGTCTTGTGCAAAATTCACAGTGTGGATTTCAAGGCTGCGGGCCTAGAAGACTACGGGAAACATGGTAAGCATGTGGCCGCCTGTCTTTCATGCTGAATGTTTCCTCACTGTTGCCTCTGCTTTCGAGATTTGCCTGGTGTCAGGGTGTTAATGCACTGCTAACAGTGAGGTGGGCTTACTCGGAGGCAGGCCATATACACTGCCATGAACAGAGTCTTGTGCAAAATTCACAGTGTGGATTTCAAGGCTGCGGGCCTAGAAGACTACGGGAAACATGGTAAGCATGTGGCCGCCTGTCTTTCATGCTGAATGTTTCCTCACTGTTGCCTCTGCTTTCGGGATTTGCCTGGTGTCAGGGTGTTAATGCACCAAGCAGTTGCTAACAGTGAGGTGGGCTTACTCACTTCCTACTTGGACATCCACTTTCATTTTAATGGAGGGGTTGCTTACCTAGACATTTTATCCTAGGATGAATCTCTTCATGGGCTACAGAATCTCTCTTCCCTGCAACTTTTATCTCACTAGATCATTTAAATCTTTATTCCAATACTGGCAAACGGTAGTTAAGGTACCTTCACAACAGTCTACAGAATTTAGTATCAATACACTCATACAGAGGAAGCAAGGGAGGAAGACTCAGAGAGGTTAAATCAACTGGAGACCTTGACTGTGAGCCAAGTTCACTCCAGAATTCCTTTCAGTGTCCAGTCCCAGATATAACTTATAAGTTCGTCAACTGTTGTATGTCTTGGGTTTCTTAGCAAATCCTGACGTAGTTCTTACTACATGCTAGGGAAAGCTTTGAGGGCTTTTCACATTTTATCCTCCCAACAACTCTATGAGGACCATCTCATCAACGAGGATACACTGAGGCACAGAGAACAGCAGAGCTGGGATTCAGATCCAGGCAGTCAGGCCCCAATGACCATGTTCTTAGCCAACCACTGTTTAGCCAAAAAGGGATTTCCTAAAGGCTATTAGGGAGCTCATAGGACCTCTGAGAGGGCCAGGGAGAGGCCACGTGGCTGGGAACCATGCCCAAATCACACTGATGGAGCCAAGATAAAACAGCCAGTGGCTCTCACCTGGAACTATCCTGTGGGATATCCCCCAGTCATAGGATGATGCTGCTACAGGGCATTGCAAAGGGTTTCACGGCCCTGGGTAGTTTCTGAAACCTTTGGAGCTTGTTGGAACGGCACACCCTGCCCTAACCCTCTTTCCCTCAGGGGACTATATTCCACGCCAGGTGCAAACCTGGATTAAGCAGTATCGAGCCTCAGAGACCAGCACCATCCCGGCGATGGAGAGGCTCATCGAATGGCTGCCACTTCACCTTCCCAGGCAGGAGAAGATCACGGTGGTGCACGGGGACTTCCGGTAGATGCGATGAGGGGTTAATATTTAATGTGAAAAGTGATGGGAAGGGCATCTTAAGGGGAAATGAAGCAGCTTGGCCCAGTTGACAGTTGTGAATTATTCCCATTTCCTAGGTCACCCTGTGCATGGCCTTTCAGGCAGGTTTTCTCAGCCTTGGCTCTTCAGCTGTTTGGGGCCAGCTAATTCTTTAT